>NW_006921604.1:10788275-10818911 GCF_000298275.1 Orycteropus afer afer
AGGGCAGGACTCAAAATGAGAAGAAACAGCTGCAAACATCCATTAATAACTGGAACATGGAATGTACAAAGTTAAGAACCTGGGAAAATTGGAAGTTGGCAAAAATGAAATGGAACTCATAAAGATTGATATCCTAGGCATTAGTGAGCTGAAATGGACCGGTTTTGGCCATTTTGAATCAGGCAACCATATGATCTACTATGATGAGAATGCCAAATTGAAAGGAATGGGGTGGCATTCATTGTCACAAAGAATGCTTCAAGATCTATCCTGAAGTATAATGCTGTCAGTGATAGGATGACATCCATATGCCTACAAGGAAAACCAGTTAATACTACTATTATTCAAATTTACACACCAACCACCAAAGCAAAAGATGAGGAAATTAAAGATTTTTTACCAATTTCTGCAGTCTGAAATTGACCAAACATGCAATCAAGATGTGTTGCTTATCACTAATGACTGGAATGCAAAAGATGGAAACAAAGAAGAATCACCAGTAGTTGGAAAATATGGCCTGGTGATAAAAATAACACTGGAGATTGCATGACAGAATTTTGCAAGACCAATGACTTATTGATTGCAAATACCTTTTTACAACAACATAAATGGCAGCTATACATGTGGACTTCACCAGATGGAGCATACAGGAATCAGATTGACTACATCTGTGGAAAGAGGCAATGGAAAAGCTCATTATCTTCAGCCAAAACAAGGCCAGGAGTTAACTGTGGAATAGATCATCAACTGCTCATATGTAAGTTCAAGTTGAAACTGAAGACAATTAAAACAAGTCCCCAAGAGCCAAAATATGACCTTGATTATACCCCCCCCCCAAATTTAGAGACCATCTAAAGAATAGATTTGATGCATTGAACACCAGTGACCAAAAGACAGAGGAATTGTGAGATGACATCAAGAACATCATCCATGAAGAAAGCAAAAGGTCTTTAAAAAGACAGAAAAGGAAGAAAAGACCAAAATGGATGTGAGAAGAGACTCTGAAACTTGCCCTTGAATGGAGAGCATCTAAGGCAAATGGAAGGAATGACAAGATAAAAGACCTGAAGAGAAGATTTCAAAGAGCAGCTCAAGAAGACCAAGTCAATTATTATAATGAAATGTGCAAAGACGTGGAGTTAGAAAACCAAAAGGGAAGAATAAACTTGGGATTTCTCAAGGTGAAACAACTGAAGAAAAAATTCAAGCTTTGAGTTGCAATACTGAAAGATTCTATGAGCAAACCATTGAATGATGTAAAAGAAACATCAAAAGAAGACGGAAGGAATACACAGAGTCACTGTACCAAAAAGAATTGGTTGATGTTCATCCATTGCAGGAGATGGCATATGATCTAGAACCAATGGTACTGAAGGAAGAATTCAAAGCTGCACAGAAGGAATTGGCAAAGAACAAGGCTCCAGGAATTGATGGAATACCCACTGAGATGTTTCAACAAATGGATGCCATGCTGGAGGCACTCACTCATCTATGCCAAGAAATTTGGAATACAGCTACCTGGCCAACTGACTGGAAGAGATCCATATTTGTACCAATTCCAAAGAAAGGTGATTACACAGAATGTGGAAATTATCAAACAATATCATTAATATCACATGCAGTCAAATCCTGGTGAAAATAATGCAAAAATCATTGCAGAACTATATTGACAGAGAACTTCCAGAAATGCAACCTGAATTCAGAAGAGGACATGGAACAAGGGTTATCATTGCTGATGACACACAGATCTTGGCTGAAAGCAAAAAATGCCAGAATAATGTTTACTTGTGTTTTATTGACTATTCAAAAGCATTTGATTGTGTGGACTATAACAAATTATGGATAACACTGAGAAGAATGGGAATTCCAGAACACTACACTTAATTGTGCCCATGAGGAACTTACACACAGACCAGGAAGCTGTCTCTCATGCAGAACAAGGGGATACTGCATGGTTTAAAATCAAGAAGAGAGTGCGTCAGAGTTGTACCCTTTCACCATACTTATTCAATCTGCATGCTGAGCAAATAATCCTAGAAGCTGGACTATATGAAGATGAGCATAGCATCAGGATTGGAGGAAGACTCATTAACAGCCTGCAATATGCATATGATACAACTTTGCTTGCTGAACGTGAAGATGACTTGAAGCACTTACTGATGAATATTAATGACTAGATAAATGGAGAAAAGATTGAAGTTGTCAAAGATTTCATATTACTTGGTTCGACAATCAACATCAAGGGAAGCAGCAGTCAAGTGATCAGACAACGTATTGCACTGGGCAAATGTGCTTCAAAAGACCTCTTTAAAGTGCTGAAGAGCAAAGATGTCTCCTTGAAGACTAAGGTGTGCCTAACCCACGCCAATGGTATTTTCAATTGCCTCATATGTATTTGAGAGCTGGACAATGAATAAGGGAGACCAAATAAGAGTTGATGCTTTTGAGTTGTGGTGTTGGCAAAGAATACTCAAAGTACCATGGACTACCAAAAGAACTAGCAAATCTGTCCTGGAAGAAGTGCAGCTGGAATGCTCTTTGGAAGTGAGAATGGCCAGACTTTGTCTGACCTACTTTGATCACGTTGTCAGAACGGACTATTCCCTGGAGAAGGGTATCATGTTCGGAAAACTGCAACGATGGGCTCAGGTATAGAAAGACTCATGAGGCTAGCAAAGAACCAGGCAGTGTTTTGTTCTGTTGTACACAGGATCGCTATGAGTCATAGCCAACTCGATAGCACCTAACAACAACAACATGCTTCTAATTAGCACTCTAAAAATTCTTTATTAAATGACTTAAAATATAATAATTCCAGAAATAATTTTCAACTCTCATCTTCTAAACTTTTCAAAGTCTAAGGAATATAAATGTTTATATTATAATTAAGTATAGAAACAAGAAAGAAAAAATAAAATGGCATTGGTTCTATTAAACAAATTTAGCCAAGGACATAAAGCAAGTTGGTTGGTCAATACTAAATAGTAGCCTTTCACTATTGGAGAACATCACTGAAGTGAAACTCAGATTAAAAATAAGTGTCCTTGGGGAATTCACCCATTTGAAAGTATTATCAGATGCTATAACTTGCATTAACATTTTCAACTCTAAACAATAAATAATAATAATAACATGGCAATGGCACACTTCATTCATTGATAAGTTTAAGAATTTGCACCCTTCAATATGATTCAAGTTTAAGCCCTTAGTTTTCTGAAAACAGAAACTTACCAAAACATATAGGAAGAAAAAAATATGCAAAGCTGGAATGAATGGGATATTCATATAGGCAGTGAGTTTGGTTTTTTGGTTAATGTACCACCCCCCAACATACACACAGAGTACCAACAACCTCGGCTTCAGTTCTACTCTTCTTGTTTTGTGTTGCTGGGACTGGACTCTGCAAACCACTTTTAAATGAATTCATGGTACGGGAAGGAGCATATCTAGATTTATTTTCTCCTCTACATTCTTTCTTTAACTCACGTATCCCATAAGCACCTGCTACATGCCTCCTGCATGTCTGGCAGGTAGCTTAAGGTAGTGAGGAGCTCTGGTGGCATAGTGCCTAAGGCATGTGACAGCTGACCAGAAGCTTGGGGGTTCAAAGCCACCAGCCACTCCATGGAAGGAAGACTGGGCAATCTACTTCAGTAAAGATTTACTGCCTCGGAAACTCAAAGGGGGTTGCTATGAGTTGGAATCGACCCTATTGCAGTGAGGTTTTTTTTTTTTTTTTTTTTTTTTTTAGTTATTTTCAGTTATATCATTTCTTAGTCTGTTGATGTTGAAAGGCTAAAAATCCCTAACTTTCGATGTCTTCTGTTGCTCCAGCCTTCAACAGAATACTTAACTTTTAATGTTTTCTGTTGAAGGCTGGAGCAACAATAAACATTAAAAGTTAGGTATTTTTAATGTCTCCATCCTCTAATGCAGAGCTGATCATTTCTAACTATCTTCACAAGAAAGTGTGAAACAGTTTCCTTGACATTGCCAGAAACCCAGCCCAACATGTGATCTGGCTGGCGAACACTTTTCCCTTGCGTCTTTCCTAGTCTTTACCAGCAAGGCTGCAGCTGGAGGCATGCAGCACCATTCGTTTCCATGACATCCAATGACATGCAACTTTTATTACCGCTCTATTTGTGTACCTCTTCCTTTCTTCCAGGCAGCACCTTCACAGTGAAATACTGACAGACATCCATGCAAAGATGTTAACTGAGGTATCAGAACTCACCCTTTTCTGTTAGGGCAGGAAATACATTCTCACAGAGCTTTAGGGACTTGGGCTGCTAACATTCCCTTGGTCTTCTATCCCCATGGTTCTGTAAATGCCTTTGTGATTTCTAATAGTGTGTGTTAGAAGGAGACAGGGAGTGTACAAAGGCAAAGCCATTCATAACAATAGGAGTTTCCAGACCTCCCACGTTTCTTCAGTCATCATCCCAAAGCCTCTAGGCCCAGAAAAGACTTTGAATAAGAGAGAGTTTCTTGCCACATCTCTGTCAGAAACTGAATACCTGGAGAATAATCACATATTCTATAGAGGGTAACCAATGTCCCTGAAATGTCAGAGCTGGCTGCAGGCTTCACCTCACAGGCACTCAGACACCTCTGGCAGGCAGAATGAGCCCATCAAGGCAGGGTTTTCAGTTTCAGCCAGAAGAACTAATAGCTTCTATTAAAAATGTATTTATAAATGAAAAATAATATATAAAAGTGTGGTATTTCTGTCTCTAACAATCTAGATAACCAACTGCAAATAGAAAACAAAAACAAAGGAAAACACTGACCAGTAAAATTTATTTATAAGTGGATAAGACTTACTGTAAGAAGCTCTGGTGGCACAGTGCCCAAGGCACTTGACTGCTAACCAGAATGTTGGTAGTTCAAACCCACCAGCTGCTCTATGGAAGGAAGATGGGGCAATCTACTTCTGTAAAGATTTACCTCCTTGAATACCTAATGGGGGTCACTATGAGTTGGAATTGAGTCGATGGCAGTGAGTTTTTTGTTTTTGTTTTTTAAATTATTATTGTAGGTTTTGCTTGGTGACTTTCTCCCAGCCTACATCAGGTTTACTTTGGTTTTGATCTTATTTTACTACTACAAGTAATGGGATATATTCATAGGCTCTTCTATGGTTATACCTGGATTGCTTTTGCCATCTGTGGGCTTAAGCTTGTCACTACTAAAATTGTTTAAAACAAATGAAACAATTTATGGTGGAAACTGTGTGGGCTGAAAAAGCCTGTCTGGTCTGAAGCACAAGAGATGTGACCTAAGCCCAGCCAATGACCCAAACAGGTCACTTAAAACAAGTCATCTCTTTGTCCTCTATACATGGAGTGTCTAATCTATTCTCGTTTAGGTTACAGAATATGTAGACATTCAAGCACAAGGTTTCTCTTGTCCTACCAGGATCTGAGCATGTGAGAAAGCCATAACAAACTATATTTCATACGACCATGCTCTCAACTCTCTCCTCCTGACAATCTCCCAGCACCACATTTGGAATTCTTGTTGAAAAGGCTACTTATTTTCTGGAAAACTAAGAAAAAAGGACTTCCCTTTCTTTGCTGGAAGACTGCTCAATTATAGTGTCAGGAAACTGGTTTGAGTTTCCAGAATTTAAACAAATACCACTTACTCCCTTCAGATAAGCAGAAATAAAACTCTATGTAAATATTCACTGTAAATATTTCACAGGAAATTAGAATGAAATTAATGATGTAAGATGAAAGCCAAGAAGGTAATGTGTGCAGATAGTACACTGAAACTGTCCCTAAGTTCATCCCTTAAATTCAGTCCAGAATCTCAAACACTGGTCTCTTATTACAAAGGCTCACTCTGTTATGAGTAGCACCCCTCACAACAAACGCCATCTAAAGCTGTCTTGCATAAACCCTGAGCATCTTAGACTCCAGTCCTGCACAACCCCATTAAATTGTAACCAGATTTTATTTGCTGAACAAATGTTAATGCCGCTTTACGTTAATGGATAATGCTACAAAAAGTACATAAGTATTATAGCACTGGAAGCTTTAAGGATGAAATATACTGTAACTTACAAAACTGTCTGTTGCAAACATATGTCAGCCATGAGAGCTCCTAGCTCTTATCACCCATCTTCAAAGCATTCAGTTATAATCTCTCCCTTGGTCAAGTGAATTTTCTAATAACACACAGATTTATTAGGCCCCAAGATTAAAATTCTCCAAGTAAGAATAAAAAAATAATTACACTTTAGAACATAATGCAATATTGAAATGACTTGAAAGCTGTCACCTCAGCAAAAATAAGAGAGGGGAAAAGAAGAAGTTAAGGATGAGGTTGATAACATTAGACATAAAACCTCTATGAGTTCGAGTGCACAAATGCATGAACAGGCACTTCCAAATCATAAACACATTGAAACAGGAAACCTCCCCTTCACAGTAAAATGCCTGAGTGGTTCCATTAATGAGCCAGGGGGAGTTCTTTATTTAATAAGACTGCATTCCGATTACGAGAGCAGGCTCTGGTGCCAGGCTGCATCTGTTAAAATCCCAGCTCTAACACTTACTGTCTGTGTGACCTTGAACAAGTTGGATTTAATGTCTCTGTGCCTCAGTTTCTTCATTTGTGAAATGGGAATGATAACAGTGCCTACCTCCTGGGGACAATTTTGAAGGTTCAATGAATAAACACATACAACGAACTTTGAATAATACCTCACACATAATAATTACTCAATAAACGTTAGCTTTTCATTATTTCGTAGTTGCTACCATATAGAAAATTTATTGCAAATGAAGAGGGAACTGAATGGAAATGCCAGCCTTTCCTCACAAGAGGTCTTTGAACTCACATATGAGTTCTGTCATTTGGATCCTGCCCCATCTGCTTCCCAGAAACAGCTCTTCATAAGGTCACCTGTGACCGTGCTGTTCCAAATCCATTGGATGGTTTTGCTCCTCATCTTTCTTGCCCTCTCAGAAACATATAACACTGTTGACCTTGAAATGGTCTTTCCTTAGAGCCTATGACTTTTCATTTTCATAATTTTCCCTTAATTTCTCTAGCCACTCCCTGTCACTTTCCTTTGCCAGTAGATCCTCCTCTCCCTGACCTTTAAAAAACGTTGGCATTTAGTATCCCATTGCTTCTTGGTCTCTGGTCTCACCCCCAGGCAAATTTACTCATTTCAGTTTTTTTTTAAAACCAATTACAAGTTGATTAGTTTAAAATGTTGGTCTGCATCTCACACCTCTGCTCTGAGCTCCACAGCCATGTAGTTACCCATGCTTTCCATGTTTACTTGAAACTTTCAAAAGCACTTCAAATTCAAAATGTCCAAAAATTGATTTATTATTTTCTGCCCTCCCTCCCAAATTTAGCACCTCCCCAAAAGTCTCCTATCTTGGTGAGGGGACCACCATTCATCTCTCATGTAGGCTCCTATAACAGCCTTCACCCACTCCAGCTCCTCCCATTATTCCCCTCTTTCCATTGCCCTCTCCCCCATTCTTTTTCCACAGCAGCCAAAGTGGTACATTCCAATTGTCAACCTAATCATTCCCTATTCAAAATCCTTCATTAGGCTCCCCAGTGCTTGTAAGATCTTGAATGTGGCTTAGAAGGCACAGCATTAACTGGCTCCTCACTACTTCTCCAGCCTACCCTTTTCTGCCTGTCCTCTAGCCACTGTGGCCTTCACTGTCTTTCTTTCTGAGCCTCCAACAGCCATGTCCTCTGCCTGGAACTCTCACCATTCTTCTCCCTTACCTGGTTGATTCCTATCATCCTCCAAGTACCAGTTCAAATGTCACTTCCTCAGAGAAGCTGTTCTTGACCCCAAAATAAGATATAGGGCATATACCCTACAGTAAGCTCTTATAACATCCTGAGTACTTATATCAACATTATACATTTGTTATTTTAAAAAACTGACTACCTCTTCTATCAGACTGTCAGTTACAACAGGGCAAGAGATAATTTCTGTTTGGCTTACCACTGTACTCCCAATACCTCCCACACAGAAAAGACATTCTAATACTTGTGTTAAATGAACACCTAAGTTTTAGTAATCATTTTAAGGTGTTTTTAATGACCCTCCCCTTTCTCTACAACAAGAGAAAGTCACACTTTCAACACTATGACTGCAAGTACCAAGTTCCTCTGGTGTCCCTGACCACATCAGGTTTCTCTGAGGTAGATATAAGGGGAGATAAAATTAACAAAGAAAATTACATTCCATGAAGACTATACACAGAAAGCTGGCACTAAAATGACCAATACATCATGTCCATGATTTGTAGCAAATGGAATTTGTTTGCAAATCATCCAAATGATAATTATCATCCTTCTTAACAGGATTTTTCAGTCTCATGTATTTATTCATTCAACAAAATTGTGAACTTCTAATTTCCAGTCATTAGGGCCACAGTTTGAGAGGAATACTGACATGTGACAGATATGCAACAAATATAACAAGCTATAACAGAGAAGGAAGGGAGCTCTGATGGCATAATGCCTAAGGCATTTGACTGCTAACCAGAAGACTGGTGGTTCAAATCCACCAGCTACTCCTTGGAAGGAAGAATGGGCAATCTACTTCCCTAGTGATAACGCCTCAGAAACCCAAGGAGGGGTTGCTATGAGTCAATCAAGTCTACAGCAGTGAGTTTGGTTTTTTTGTTTTTTTTTTTTTGTTTTTACCAGAGAAGGAGCTCTATGCTTGTGTTTGAAGCAAAAGCCATGCTTAGGATAAAAGGAAGGTGATCTTGGAGACGAGTGATGTGAGTCAGGCAGGGAATAGCCATAAAATCTCCAGGCAAAGTTAGGAATTCTAGGAGCTCCCCAAGTACCAACTACTATTAATAACACCTTTGGCTGAGAAGTGGGGAGAGGGAATAAAAGGCTCAGTGTGATACTAGTAGCACCACCATGACCACTGCTTCCTCCCAATGTATACTAGCTCCCATCAGGGATTACCTTCTCGAGGAAGAGTAGAGTGTGAAGGGCTCAGTTCTTTTATAATAGCATCCCCACTGCTATCTGGCACTTGGATCAAAACTGTAACTTTGCCTGTGCATCTAAATCATTTATCTCATTGGTCCCTGTTCTCCCTCTTATCCCACGCCTGCCCAACCTGAGTTTTAATTTGAGGTGGGTTGTGACAGTGGACACACCAGAGGTGCAAGGTTATTAGGAGTTATGTAGGAGGTAGGAGTAGGTTGAGGAATTGGAGCCTAATGAGAGGAAACACTGTGACTGCTTAAGTGAAAGTCTGGTACTTCCATAGTCCTCAGAGCCTAGGTTCTCTGGTTTGATGGGAAGAAAACAGAAAGACCAAAAGAACAAACAGCCTCTAAAAGATCATACAGGGCCCAGGGTATCATACTTCAGAGCTCTTTTAAGAAAATCACAGTAATAATAATAAGGCTACAAACTCTTGACACTTGACAGTCAGTTTCACTTTACCTAAATTTTACTTTACTAAATATATTATATCCTTTTGGTGTGGATATCACTCAACCTCTTATTCAAACTTGAAGCTTTCCTTGGAGGAGGAACAGAAAAGTCAAATGACAGATTTTTTCCATATCCTTAAAAGAGCCAAGGAAGGGTAAGATGAGTAGGATTTTTCTAAACATGAAAACCAGAAAGAGGTAGGATGTGTTCTAATATTATCCTTTTGCAGACAAAAAGACCATTATTAATCAAAGGAAGATGGCTTAAAAATGGAATGTTTGGGGCCCTAACATAAAAGAATGTTTAAATTAAAAAAAAAAAAAAAGACTACATTATATAAGCATCTTATATTATCTGTTGTCTAATCTGAAGCAAAACCCTAAAAAAGAGATGATAGATACAAAATAGGAGCTCTGGTAGCATAGTGCCTAAGGTACTTGACTGCTAACCAGAAGGCTGGCGGTTCAAACCCATCAGCCACTCCTTGGAAGGAAGGTTGGGCAATCTACTTCCATAGTGATATTGCCTCAGAAACCCAAGGAGTGGTCGCCATGAGTCAGGTCCGACTTGACCGCACATAACAACAACAACAGATACAGAATACAATACTTATTTAACATATACTTAAATGCCAGAACTGAATCCATCTGCTTTGACAATTATGTTCTAAGTAAACCTTTGCCAGGGGAAAAAAAAAATCATTATGGATTTAACAAATAAAACTTCAATTAATTATTATGATCAACTTGAGAGTTAAAAGATTTATTTAACAAAATAACAAAAAGGAAAAAAATTTTAAAAGATCCTTTGAAAACAGTCTGATTGTTAATGTAAAATTTTAAACCAAGCAATTAGATTACTGTAATTCAGTAGTAATTCAAGAAAAAGTGTATATAGGATGTTGAAAAGTTAGGAACATATTAAAGTTTTTTTTTGTTTCTTCAATCTTTACAGCAAACTGCCATACCATCTGGTCTAATTTGTTTTGGTGTTTTGCCCAGTGTAATGTCAACTTTCTGAGAAATGTAACTTATTAGGAAAATATGAGTGAAGAAGAAATATGAATTGGAGATGATACCCTGATTATAAGTTTGAATGCCAACCTGGCAGAACAGCCCAACCTAACTCAATTTGAGTGTGAAACTGGTTCACAGAAGGAATGCAGGTAAGAAATGCAGGGGATGGTAAGGGCAGGCATACAGAGAGTAACAGGGAACATGTTGTTGTTATGTCCCCTCTAATATGCAAACCAATAGAGACATAAATATTCAGACACTGAGCAGTCTCTCCTTGCCAGAGAAGGGCTTAGAACAAGTTCATTCTGGTTTGACCCCCCCTACTGAGAATTTGCATTTCCACCCCAGATATACTGAATCAGAATGTATACATAAGAATCACGTGGAGATTTTGTTAAAATGTAGATTATGATTCAGTATATCTGGGGTTGTTGTTGTTGTTGTTGTTATGTGCCGTCGAGTCAGCCCTGACTCATAGCGACCCCTCCTTGGGTTTCCGAGGCAGTATCACTACGGAAGTAGGATTGCCCAACCTTCCTTCCGAGGAGTAGAAAGGCAAATTCTCAGCAGGAGGGTGAACCAGAATGAACTGGTTCAAAGCCCTGGGCCAGAGTGCTCCTGATTCTAATTAAGTTTAGGAGAAAAATAAAGCAACCTCTACCTGACTCACAAAGTGCAAATCATTAAAGGATGCTAGGGTGATAAATGGGGATAGCCAAATGTGAACACAGCCATATTTTTCATCTAAATTCTTTTCTTCTGTCTTTCAATTTAATACAATGTCACCTCAGCCTGTGCAAAGACCCCAGGATAGGTTGTGGCTCAAATGGCTGTCTCTGAGATTTCAAAAAGAAGCACTGTTTTGTAAAGTGGCATTTAGGCAACTCAGGTGATTACCCTCTGCAAAGGTAAACATTAAGCAACAAACAATGGTTCATTTTTATAATGTACTGGCATACTTCATTTTATTGCACTTAGCTTTACTGAGTTAGTTCTGCAGATTGGGAGTTGTTTTGTTTTGTTTTGTTTTTTTAAAATATAATTGAAGGTTTGTAGCAACCCTGCGTCTAGCAAGTCTACTGGCTCCATTTTTCTAAGAGCCTATGCTCACTTCATGTCTGTGTCATATGTTGGTAATCCTCACAATATTTCCAACTTTTTCATAATGCAACCACATACTTAACAAACTACAGTATAGTATAAACATAACTTATATGCAGTGGGGAACCAAAAATATTGATGTAACTCATTTTACTGTGGTGGCCTGCAACCGAACCTTCAAATCTCTGAGGTATGCTGCATTCACAATGAGTTAAAAAGTCAAAAAGAAAATCCTTACCCGAATTATTTCTTCAACACAACTGTTGGTTTCTCCAGTTCTACTCTCCTGAAAGCAAAGAAAAAACATTTTAAGCCTGATAGGATAGATTTATGGTTACAAAGAGAATACAGATGAAAACAGGTTAGCTTCCAAGTTAGAGGGAAACAACTTAAGGGAGTTCTAGACTGACAGAATGCTACACTGGGACTTCCTGATAACCTCTTCCCTTAGTGGAATCTGTCACTGCTGGGATAGTCTGGGGAGCTCTGGTGACGTAGTGCCTACGACATTTGACTGCTAACCAGAAGGCTGGCAGTTCAAACCCACCAGCTACTCCTCGGAAGGAGATTGGGCAATCTACTTCTGTAGAGATATTGCCTCAGAAACTCCAGGAGGGGTCACTATGAGTCAGATCTGACTCGATGGATTCAGGTTCCCATTCTGTCTACCATCACAGCCACTGCTACTTCTTACCCCACCACTGATGCACTTTGGACAGGTTAGCCTGAACCCACACACGCCCCAGATGTTCTATTCTGGGTCTTCCCAGCCATACTGACTCTAAGCACAAACCATGGCCTGCAGGTATGAATTCTATCAAAGTGTGGCCACCATGGCCTCTGTTGCAAAAGTAGACCCAGCTTCCCAATCCAGTTTACCCACAGAATATGTACAATGGGCCTGAAGTGGGAAATAGTTGTGATAGCTTAAGTAGAAGCCTGATAGTTCTATACTCTTCAAAGGCTAAGTTCACTGGTTTTGTGGGAAGAAAACAGAAACAAAAAAAAAAAAAAAGAGCGAGCCTCTCACATTTCATACAGTGTCCTGGGTATCATACTTCAGAGCCACCTGCTTTGTTGTCCACACTGCAGTCCACTTCTGTGGGGATGTATAGAGGCACAGAGGTTTGGTGGCTTCAGGTCACACCAGCTCTGGAGAGCATTTTAAGTACCAGAGATGCCATTTAGTTATTGCTTGTTATGTAGACCAGAGCTCAGAAGGTGGTTTTATGGTGCACATAAGTAGTGTTTGCAGGTAGAAGTGTCTACTTCTAGTCTCACAGAGATAACTTTTCCTGGCCCTATAATTCAAGGATGTTGATCACAACTCAGTGTATCATCCCAGAGTGAGACCTTCCTTCACCATCTCTTCTTCAAACCCACATTCCTTTCCTCCTCACAATTCTCCCATAACCAAGAATGCTCCCTGTATCTTTGCCAGTTTTCCTAGTTAATTCCAATTCATCCTTCAGATTACAACTGAAGCATTACTTCCTCAGAACAGTCTTCCTTGGCCTGAGAGTATTTTCACACAGCACCCTTTACTTCTTCACTCACCACAATTATAATTCAGTAATGAACTCTTCAATAATATCTATCTACCCCCTCTAGAGCATTCACTCCTTAACTTCAAGAGTTCTGTGTCTTTCAGGCCTGTGCTTCACCCAAGCATTATATGTGTGTAATATTTGTTAGTGGATTAACATAAAGGGTCAGCAAAAAAGCTGAAAACCCTCAAGATAGATTGACACAGTGGCTGCCACAATGGGCTCAAGGATAGCAAGGATTATGAGGATGGCACAGGATGGGGTAGTGTTTCTTTCTGTTGTACACAGAGTCGATATGAGTCAGAGCTGACTTGATAGCACCCATCAACGTGTGAAAAAATGAATGAGCTCTTTGCCTATAGTTCTCAAGAATGTGAAACCTAGCAGAATCAGGTCTGGGACTTTTGAATAGTAAAAGTCTCAAATAGTAAAAAGCCTTTTAAATAATAAAACCCTGTCTTTCCTCCTTTAGTTTATGCCACTCCTTTCCTAGTAGAACATTGTTTGAGATATTCCGCAAGGTGAAGAAAGATACATGAGACTTGAAAGAGTTTCACACATGATTGAAATTTCCCATACCTAGAAATAAGGATTTTGTCCAAGTATCCCTACTGGAACCCAGAAAATCTACATGACTTGCCAAGGTTGAACAGTAACAGAGCCTAGACCAAAACACAGGACTCCTGATTCTCATTCTGGTATATTTTCTGCCCTAGAAGCTTTCTCCAATCTCAAGGGCTATACTAGAAATACACCCACTCACTCACTCAGCAAACATGAGCTTATCTGTTTGTCAAAGGTATTCCCAGTATTTCTTTTATATAATCTGGGATTTTGTGTATATGTATAAATAAAATCCATATAACATAAAATTTACTATTTTAAAGTATCCAGTTTAGTGACATTAAGTACATGCACAATGTTATGCAAACATCACCACTATTTAGTTGCAGAAATCTTTCATCATCTCAAGTGGAAATCGTATACCCATCAGGCAGTCACTCCCCATTTTTCCCTCGTCTTAACCTTTGGCCACCATTAATCTACTTTCTGTCTCTATGGATTTGCCTATTCTAGACATAAATGAAATCATACAGTACATGGTCATTTGTGTCTGGCCTCTTTCACTTAGCATAATGTTTCCATGTTGTAGAATGTATCTGCATGCCATCCCTTTACATGGCTAACTAGTATTTCCCTGTGTGGATATACCACCTTTTGTGGTATTTATCAGTTGCGAGACATTTGGGTGGCTTCCACCTTTGGCTATTGTGATAGTGCTCCCATGAAGTGTAAAAATTTTTGTTTGAACACTTGTTTTCAATTCTTTTGGTGATATATGTACAAGTAGAATTGCTGCGTTATATATGGTAATTGTGTTTAACTCATTGAGGAACTTTCAAATGGTTTTCCATAGCAGCTGAACATTTTACATTCTCATCAGTAATATATGAAGGTTCTAATTTCTCCACATCTGCATTAACTTGTTATTATCTGTATTGTTATTATGGCCATTCTGTGAGTGTGATGTGGTATAATATTGTGATTTAAGGCATTTGACTGCTAACCAGAAGGCTGGCAGTTCAAACCTACCATCCACTCCTCGGAAGATTGGGCAATCTACTTCCATAGAGATACCACCTCGGAAACCCAAGGAGGGGGTCACTATGAGTCAGATCTAACTCGACAGCAGAGAGTTTGGTTTGTTTTTTAATAACTAATGGGGAGCTCTGGTGGCACAGTATCTAAGCCATTTGACTGCTAACCAGAAGGCTGGTGATTCAAACCCACCAGCCACTCCTTGGAAGGAAGGTTGGACCATCTACCTCCATAGTGATACCACCTTGGAAACCTAAGGAGGGGTTGCTATGAGTTGGATCCAACTCGACTGCAGTGAGTTTTTTTTAGTAATGACTAATGACGTGAGCATCTTTTCATGTGCTTGTTGGCTGTTTGTATATCTTGTTTGGAGAAGTGTCTATTCAAATCCTTTGCCCATTTTTAAATTGGTTTGTTTACCTTTTAGTTAGAGAAGTGTAAGAGTTCTTGACATATTCTGCATACTAGACCCTTATCAGACATACATAGTTTGAGAATATTGTCTTCCATTTTGTGGGTTATCTTTTCACTTTCTTAATAGTGTCCTTTTATGGACAAATTTTTTAAATTTTTATAATGTCCAACTTATCTATTATTTCTTCTGTTGCTTGTGCTTTTGGTATAGTATCTAATAAGCTACTGCCAAATTCAATATCATGAAGATTTACTCTTATGTTTTCTTCCCAAAATTTTTTACTTTCAACTCTTATATTTAGGTCTTTGATCCAATAGTTTGGAAACTTTTAAGTGAAGATTGTTATCAACTATTTGATAAGTTATAATTAAAATAAGGACATTATCTTTGTGTAAATTATCCCATTCTAGTCTGATTATTAAAAGATCAATAACAAAAAAATAAGGCATGGCCAGTGTTATTAATAGTACATGAACACAACATGCATGTTTATCCTTATAAATCAAGAAGAAGAGTGTTAAAAGTTAGGATCAGGAGACAGAAATGCTTCTATTAATATTTCATTACCCTGCCCCACTTCCCCCCCTTCACCCATATACTTATCCCTTCTCCTGTTCTTCTAGAACAGTTTCTAGTTTGGCAACATACAAATTATTAAGCCCTCACTCTCATTCCCAATGCCTTAGTCCAGGATTGCTCTGGAAACTTCACCACGCTAACGTTCCAATTCAACTAGATCAGAAAGCTCTTCTGGAACCTACCCCAAATCTGTTCCCTTTCCAGGGCAGCCTGAGGCAACCATCACAGTGGCTATATAACAAAATCTTGGTCAGTCCATGGTTTGATGGTCCCTTGGAATGATCTCCTTCAGTATTCAGTGGAATACATGATTTCAACTGGAAAACCATCTTCAAAACCACAACCATTTTGCTTACCCTTTTTCCAAGTCCCAATCCATTTCTAGTGTGTAACATGTTGGCAGAGCAAGTGCTAAATTCCCAACGTATTTTCTATTCTCCATCTTTAAAAAAATAAATTAAGAAAAACTTGACCTTATGTTTTCACGGTGGAATTACCCAGGTAAAGCAACATACTAAAAAGATTGTTCGAATTACTCACTGGAGTTTGATTCTTAAAGCTAAGTTCTTCTTAATGCTGCATTTTCATTTCATTTGAAGTGATTTATATAAATAGATTCTCTTTATGACTACTTCCTCCTATAATCCTATAAATTTCTAATACCCTATTCTGATACAGGGATGCACTGAAAGAGAAAGGAAGGATAGATTCTGTTAAATACTTCCCTTGTCAGTGGAGATAGGGAATGTAGGATTACTTCACTGGGTCATTTTGATGGTAGCTCCAAGCATGATTCTTGAGGTCAGGACACATACTAGACCATTGGCTACTATGAAGACCCCTTGTAAAGCTGATGAGATTCTAGAAATGAGGCCAAGATAAAGGATTCCCAATAATAGGCTCACAAAGTTCTGGCCTTATACTATAGCACAAATAGTCTTTGGTAGAGAAAAATTGGGGTCTGCTCTGGAACATTTCTGCCTCCTGGGGACCCAAGAGGAGTACCACATTGATTTGAATCTCCAAGACCCCATGTGGATGGTAGTGGACCCATGAGACATGGTATCTTAGACTATTTGAATTGGAAGGGAATTTGGAGATTATCTCAGGTCAACTCAATGACTTTTACAGATAGAGAAATCGGGCCCATGGAGGTGAAAAGCTTTGTTCAAACACACTCTAGCAGCAAAAGGCAGTTCAGAACTCACACATCTCCTCAATACCAGTTCAGGGAAATTCCTACTATCTCACGCTGTCTATCTATACTCAGTGCTATTTCCCTAAATTCAATCCTTAAAATGGCTCAGGCTGAAGTGACTTTAATGCTTAAATAAGAAAAATAAATGAATTCAGATAATATCTATATAAATTCCCTCCTTCATTTCTATGTTGCAAATCAGCTAACACTTAATCACTCTCTCTCTCACTCACTAACATCACATGTGCAGACCAAAGGGGGAAGAGTTGGGAGAAGAAGTGGAGAGAATCGGTCAAAAGTACGATCCTCTGGGACATTAACAAGTAAGAAACAGGATTGGTGTCCTCAAACACTAGAGGAAGGCATGCCACCTCAAGTTTCCAAATACACAAAAGGGGGTGGATGGGGAGGTAGGGTGCTGAGGTCAGCAGTGATTCAGTGGCAGGTTTAACTCGTGGCCAATGCACCTCATGTGCAGCTACTACCTATCTGTCAGCAGAGGTTTGCATGTTGCTATGAGCATGAATAAGCTTCAGCAGAGCTTCCAATCTAAGATGAACTAAGAAGGAAGGCCTGGTAACCTGCTTCCAAAAATCACCAGTGAAAACCCCCTGTATCATACATCAATCACGGGGATGGCATAGGACATGCAGTGTTTGGTGCCATTGTTCCACTGAATCAACATAAATCAGGGGCCAACCTAGAGGCAGGAAACACTAACAACAAAGTAGGAAGTATTGTGGGGACTTGAGAGTCTTTCACCTTCTTGAGCTCTTTCTCAAATCTAGTTTCAGCTGCAGTTGTATATGTGCTGATTATATTTACAGTTTTAAAACCTCTGATGTTTATGAACAAGATTAAAACATGCATGTAATTTACAACTCCAAATTTGTGTTTGTATTTTCCACAATAAAGTTACTGGTTTCCTTGGAAAGGTACCCACTGAGAAGGAGGGCTGCACGATATAAATTTTAATTACTCTTTATTTTTTGAGGGTTTGTAGCTGTTGTTTCATGCTGAGTTGCTGAGCTGTTGCTCCGTATTTACTCGACTTTGATGAACCCACCTCATTTTCCTATCATTACATTTTGAAATCTGTCATAACAGTCTCACCTCATTGAACCTCTAACTAAATTTCAATTAAAAGCTAGCAACCCCAGTTGATTCTGCCTCTCTACACTGCCTTGCCTATCATTGTCTCTTCTCACGTAACAGCTTTCCCAAATCCTACCACTTAAATACACACACCACACACGCGGCCAGGGAAAGGAACTAGTGGAGAAGTACAGCTCAAGGACTAGCCAGCAGCATCCTAACACTGAAAGCAGAAGTCTCTAATTACCATGCCAAGCACAGAGCAGTGAAAGCAGCAAGGCTTAGGGAAAAAAGTCTCTGTCAAATCAGTGGGAAATGGCATCTCACAGCAGAGGAAAAGCAGCAGCTACACACGTTCTATTTTTCAAAAATAGCTTAACTCTTTACACACACTCAAGGCAGAACTTTTATTCTCAAAGTCACCATGCTTTTCTTTGTTTGCAAGCGGTCAAAAGGTCCACAAGCATTTTAAATTGTTTTTCACATAGACACTTTAATACTTCTATGTTGTTGCGTTGTTGTTGTTAGGTGCTATCGAGTGGATTCTGACTCATAGTGACCCCATGTGATTGAACAGAACTGTCCCATAGGGTTTCCTTGGCTGCAATCTTTACAAGAGCTGATTGTCAGATCTTTCTTTTGTGGAGCCACTAGGTGAGTTTGAACTACCAACACTTTCATTAGCAGCCAAGAGCTTAACTACTGCACCACCAAGGCTCCTAAAATATTCCCATTGTTGTTGTTGTTGTTGTTTTGCCATCGAGTCGGCCCCAACTCATAGCGACCCCTCCTTGGGTTTCCGAGGCAGTATCACTACGGAAGTAGGATAGCCCAACCTTCCTTCCAAGGAGTGGCTGGTGGGTTTGAACCACCAGCCTTCTGGTGAACAGTCAAGTGCCTTAGGCACTATGCTACCAGAGTTCCTAAATATTCCCATTAGAGGTATATAAAAAGAAATCATACTATTCTTGATTTGAGAGCTCTGGCGGTGTAGTGTCTAAGGCATTTGACTGCTAACCAGAAGGATGGCGGTTCAAACCCACCAGCAGCTCCTCAGAAGGAAGGTTGGGCAATCTACTTCTGTAGTGATACTGCCTCAGAAACCCAAGGAGGGGTCACTATAAGTCGGATTCGACTCAACGGCAGTGAGTTTGGTGTAGTTTAGTATTCTTGATTTACAGGAAAGGTGATACACAAAGAAATTAGGTGTGACATTCAGAACCACAAATGCAGATCCTCAGATTACGGATCTAAGCTCAAATTCAGGGAATATCATAATTCTATGTGTAGTCTCATTCCCTACTACTGTGTTCCCCAGCATCTCCTTGGAAGGCAGGGATACCTTATGGACAAGGAGGTACATAGCCAGTTTTGTCTCAAATTCTGCCTTACATCTAACCTAACACCTCCCTTTCCAAGGGTCACACTCTGCTCCTGATCACCCAAGGTGGACACCCAGCATCAATTCTGACCAACCCCCTCCTCATCCCTTGAATCTGCTCAGCCTGTGAGTTCACCTTTTGCTGTGCTCATATCCACTACTTCTTTTCTGCTCCTACTGTCACCAATATC
Organism: Orycteropus afer afer; assembly: GCF_000298275.1. Lineage (NCBI taxonomy): Eukaryota > Metazoa > Chordata > Mammalia > Tubulidentata > Orycteropodidae > Orycteropus > Orycteropus afer. Next base: position 10,807,854 of record NW_006921604.1, read on the forward strand.
ATCCAGGCATTTTTACATTGCGAGGAAAAACAAGCAAAAAGAATTTTTAAAAAGGATAAGTAAAGGTCTATTACAAAAGGGCATAGAGAATGCAGTTAGTGGCAATATCAATATCAAGTAAGAGATAATTCATTATAAGAATATCAAATTAATTGGAGAGTACAATACACAATGAGGAGAGGGATAAGGTATTACTAGAGCATCAACTACCACACACTAGGTGTGGTAGTTAAGGTTGTATGTCTATTTGGCTGGGCCTTGAGTTGAGTGGCTAGGCAGCTGGATGTAGTTATTTTTCTTATGGTGAGATTGGTAATTAACTCCATAGGGCAATGGTAGAATCTACTGGAGCAGCTGAGTAGCTGCTTTAGGGATGTGGGCTGCTTCCAGTATTTAAGAAACAACTCTGAGGAAGGTCTCTAGCTGATGGCATTCTTGAACCCTGCATGTAGCTGAGTCATTGTTCAGCAGCCTGCCATGTTGCCCTGCCAATCTCGGGATTTTTTAATGGACTTGAATTAATGGCCTGCCATGTGGTTTGGTAATATCGGGACTATGACTTTTCACTTGTTGACCTTGGGTTTGTCAGCCTCAGCAGCCAGCAGATGCCTGAGTGAAGAGGTGCCTCTAGCTTCAGGGCTAGGAGCAAGAGGCAGAGCTGAAGCCCAAGGTTAAGGGGCTTTCAACCAACCCCTAGAGCCTGGCACCTGGAACTCGGACTTCTAGCCTCCAACATTGTAAGAGAACTCCTGTTTTTTCAAGCCATCCCATTTGCGGTATATTCTTGTCGGAGAAGCACTAGGTAACCAAAACATTAGGAAAAAGAAAATTAGAATTATTATGGTTATAAGTCTTTAATCCACCATATTTTTCCTAAGTAATGAGATTTACACACACACACACATACACACAAAGGAGACAAAGATTTTGAATAATAAAATTAAATAAAGCTCAATTAATAGATATACTGAACTTAGAATGCTATGAGAAAATTCCTACTTTTCAGTACGGATAGTTACTGAAGTGGTCATACACTGGGTGACAAGAAAACTTCAAAAAAATGCCAAAGTAGCCATATAGCCTAGACTCTTTAACCACAAAGTATCCAAAGCTATGAAACTATGAATTAAACATAGTGTAGAACACAAAACTCCTTAGAAATTTTGGAATAAAGCAAAACCACATGCTTATAAATTACTCTTTATATTTACAAAAAATATATAATTAAAATATTGCCAAACAAAATTATGAGATGCCTTCAAAGATCTTCTCAGAGGCATAAATGTTTTCTTAGAGGCAAAAATAAATGTTATTATTTTTCAAGTACACTTTATGTGCTAAGAAATTCATTAAAAACAGAAAATATGAAAGAAGGCAAAAGAAAGAAGCAATGTTGTTGTTGTTATGTGCCGTTGAGTCAGACTTGACTCATAGCAACCTCTCCTTGGGTTTCCAAGGTGGTATCACTACAGAAATAGATTGCCCAACCTTCCTTCCGAGGAGTGGCTGGTGAGTTAGAACCGTCAGCCTTCTGGTTAGCAGTCAAGGACCTTAGGCTGTACGCTACCAGAGCTCCCAAGGAAAAAAGGAATAAGGAAGGATAAATTAAATATTTATAGACCATGAAGAAAACTCAACTAAACATAATTTGAGATAAAGACGACATAAAATAACTTATATGAAAGTGATTATAAGATGATAGCAAAGTTGCTATTAAAATACTATACTATACTAATAAAATATCTTGATGAAGTTGGTAATTTTCTGAAATACAAGTGAGTAAAAATATAAGGAAAAGTGAGACCAAACCTGTACTCCTGAGAACGCAAATAAAACAGATCAAAGAATTATCTTCAAATAAGGCTTCAGGTCAGATAGTTCTAGAGTGAAGTATTTCAAACTTTCCAGGACAGCTTAATTCCCATATTATATTTTCTATTCTAGCGTAAAAATTAATGGAAACCTATGCAATTTATTTTACTGAATTACAAGTAGTCCCCAACTTATGAGGTATTCGAGTTACTGCCAACCATCCTTTTTTCTGGGTACATCTTATCATTAGTAATATTCACTATACACAAGGTTTCAGTGCACAATTTGTTGAGGCTGTCATTCTCATATTTATGTTTCCAACCCCAAAGACATATAAAGATCAGATTTATAAGAATACTGATAAAAGAGGTAACAATAATGGAAAAAAAAAAAAAAAAGAGCAATTCAATTTAATGTCAGAACTGACACGATGAGGTAGTTACTGGAATGGAATCTCGTCATAAGTCAGGGACTAAGCATAATCTCAATTCTGAAACATAATAAATGATAACAGATCAATCTCCTTTATGAAGATAAGTTTAAAATCCTCAATAAAATATTAGCAAATAAAATATCACCAGAACGAGTGGGATTTTCTTCTGGAATGCAAAATATAGTTTAATATTTAATAATAGGGCCCATTTTAAGTATTCCACTAGGGTTAATTTAAAAACTGTGATCAACTTACAGATTTTTGATCATATACCTAGAAAATTCCAGAAGACTCACCTACTATCTGGATTAAAAACAGAGGGTGGATATAAACTAAACAGTTAAAGTTTAATAGCTCTTCTTTGTAGCAGCAATTAAAAAAAAAAAAAAAACAAACTGAAATATGATGAAAAGAAACACAATATCAAGTAAAAATAAATGAGGAATAATTTTAACAAGAAATGCTTAAGACTGAAAGATGGAAAAAAAAAATCCTCAGAATTCTACTAAAAGGCACAAAAAGTAATGATGTGGCTAGACTTCTCAAATACCTTCCAATGCTAATATTACATAACACAAAGCCAAATAAATATATAGAGAGGAACAAACCATTATTTTAATGTGATTGTACTGTATTAACATATACTATAATAATTTGAATTGAAAAGCACAAGTTGAGAAAAAATGTTGATGGGTACCATTTACCTGTATTAGATTTTTAAAGTCTTTACAATAGATACAATTTCTCTCATTTATGTGTTTTATGAACAGTTCCTAGGAGAGTACTTGGTACAATATATTAGGCACTTGATGTTTATTGAATGAATGAATAAATAAATGAGCAAAATACTAAAAGACTTTATAAGCAATCAGGCTGGTCATCTAATTACAAAGGAATATCTTTGCTTTACCTAAAAAACAAAAAAAAAAAAAACATCTAAGCAGAGTTACCTTAAGGGCAAGTTCTAGAACATCAAAATTAATTTACTTAATTAAAATTAACTTATACACACTGGTACAGAAACCATTAGGTAGTTTTTTGTCATCTCCATTCCTACCTTGGAACCTGTAAATTAAAGAATAAGTAAAACCAAAAAAAAAAAACTCACTACCGTTGAGTTGGATCTGACTCATAGCGACCCTTCCTTGGGTTTCCAAGGTGCTATCTCTATGGAAATAGATTGCCCATTCCAAGGAGTGGCTGGTGGGTTTGAACCGCCAGCCTTCTAGTTAGCAGTCAAATGCCTTAGACACTATGCCACCAGAGCTCCCAGAGAACAAGTGGTCACTTTCTATCAACATGCAGTATTACTAAAGAGTTAAATTCCATTTTATATCAGATTCTTAGAGGATAAAATCTTTCAATTATGATGATTATTTTTATAACAAAAATAGTGATCTCAATCAGAACTTAAAAGGGCATTTTTCTTCAGAAACTTAAGTAGTCTATCAGTGCAATGACCTTGTCAAAAACCTACTGATGGCATAAAGAGATTAGAAGCAAAGACAGTGGTTTTACGTCCTGATCACTAATTGATATTGAGTGCTTCTCCCCTGGGTCATGTCTCAATAAAGTGCCCCCGTACTGTGTGCTGGGGTCATCTCTCACACCGTTCTGTCAATGCTGGATAATGAAATGTAACCACATAGCAGCGATAATGAACATGTGCTTCCCACTTGTAATCTGACAATGACAAGAACACTGCAAGACCTCCAAGTTCTCTCATCCAAACTGTGCAGACATTGCTTTTTGGCAAGTGGGTGATCATGTGACCTCAAGCAGGAGTAATGATGCTCATGTTATTTAACCCTCACATGACAAGTAAATGTGACTGATGCTTCTAAAACGTATCATTTCCTCTTTAATACTTTCCTGAGTCTCACCCACCCCACTTCAATCTATTTCTGGTATGTTACTTATAGGGAGAAAGCTTGTATTAGGATGCCACCTGTAACATATCCTTTTTTCCCTAAATGATGGAGAGGAATATATTGGAAAACTTCATTTGATTACCATTTACAAACAGGAACAAGGTTTTCTCTTAGACTTCATGGAAGCCTGGGCACAGAAGCTTCCAAAAATGAAGAGAGTAATTTAATGTAGCTGAAGAAATTAACCAACTAAAGAGGTTTAGAACATCCGTAATTTGTAAGGTAGATAATCAATTTGCTTTTAATCATGAAAGGAAATGAAAAAGTGATGTTATATAATTTGTCAGTATTCTATTTGGCACATTCTATTAATACTACTTAAGCAGTTTGCTAAAAGAAATAAAAGGCAGACTCACAGCCCTTTACGTGTCAGGCTCTTCAAGGATCTTTTATCTCCATTGTCATCGGACCTTCCCAACAGGAACTCAGGTTTGTCCAACCCCAGATCAGAGCTTATTTTGTGTACCCAAGAGCAACTGTTCCTAGGTATACTTTCTAAGGAGATATACTATAAATACATGCTGAATAGATAAATCCAGCTGCAATCAGCTGGAGGAGACAGGTTACCTGGGAGATGGGAATAGATGGAATATGAAATTATGGGTGAGAAACTGGTACATATGTTTCTTGGCTTGTGAGAAATTTTAAGCCTCCGAATTTTATATATTTAAGGAAGTCTATCTACAAACCATATTTAAAGTGATTCTCTTTCCCTCTGTTTATTATAATTATTTCTAGTGAACATTCACAACATTTTTATTCTTGACTCTGTCAGCAACTTTATCATTAGTCTTAGAAAATATTTGCAAAATATTGAAAGAAGAGCTGTTATAGTGGTAATGGACTTTATCTTCTTCCTTCCATTCCTATAAAATGCCCATTTCCTTCAAAAACAAAAAACAAAAAACAAAAAACCAGTATGTGTGTCCTAGTATAAATCAGGGTGAATTTGTCTGTGTGTTGAACTTTGGATACCTGGGGCTGAACCCAGCTATTAATCCATGCATTTTCCCTCTCCTCCATCAAGCTGGGTCTCTAACATCCCTGACAGTGCCTTCTGACTACTGGATTCCCATAAAAAGCATCAACCGATAAAGCAATCCTCTAAAAATCTTCACTAGGCAACTCAGGAAGAGAAGAGACACTTCAGGCCCCTATATGCCTTCCATCAGAGGGCAGAACTGTATTCCACAGCTATTCTTCTAGGTGGAGTGGTGCAGCCCCCATATCTCTGGTGCTCTGATAAGAAAAGAATCTCTTTGTATCATCATATCATTTGTATCTGTTATTCATGATTCTTTGTGATGCTCTCAAATCATCTACTTATAACTCACTATTACATATGCTACTATAAGGCTTTTTATACTGCTGTAATGCTTTCTAAGGAGCCCTGATGGTACAGTGGTTAAGTGCTTGGCTGCTAACCAAAAGGTCAATGGTTCCAGCAACTCTGTGAGAGAAAGATGTGGCAGTCTATTTCTGTAAATATTACAGCCTTGGAAACAATGTGGGGGGCAGTTCTACTCTGTGCTTTAGGGCCGTAATAGGTTGGAATTGACTCTGCAGCAATGGTTTGTAATGCTTTCTATAATGCTTTTACACATCTATGTATAAGTTACTTATACTGTGAGGTTAGAAATAGAAAATTTCTGAACTTAGAAATAAAAAATATGTTTACTTCTATGATGCTGTCTAATCATTAAGTTTAAGTCATTAGAAACTCTAAGTCATTAGAAAATTGTTCTAACCTTGGAAATAAACACAACCTCCCTAAGATAGCTGTGCACCTACACACTGTGATAAAGAAATGTAATGTTAATCAGATCTCTGTAATTGGCCTTCTATGGCTTACTTATGACATAAATATGTCATACAACAATTCCTTTAATAAGCAAAAAATATATAAATACAACTAATCTTGGTTAAACACGACAGCACCTAACCTTCATCTTGTAAAGTCAAGATAAAGAAACCATATATAAACCCTTGATCTCTGCTTACTTGTTAGAGAACAAGACAGTGGCAAAAGGTCTCTCTGATTCTCATTCTCTCTGAAGACTGAAAGCCAGCTAAGATACCGCCCACCACAACCGACTTTGAACCATAGCAACAAGGACCTTCTCTGACTTTGAAAGGTGGTCAAGTCTTCCTGCTGAGACCACCAGTCAAAGGTAAAAGCCTGGAGTCTAAAGATGTGGACTCTGCTGATTGAACATCGTGCTGTTAATGCTGACTCTCGGTGCCAACTCGGCGTCCGGAGGCCGCACTTGCATGCTTTGCCATGAGTACCTTGCAATAAACTAAAAGAGTTTATGCATGAAAAATCTGAACACATTTATTTACTTATTTTTAAGATAAAATCATCCAGGAAAGTATCACAAAACTCATGGAGTTGCTATCCAAGGGGAAAAAAGAAGTTTTGTAAAAGAAAAGGTTGATAAAAATAAATAACACATTTTAAATATGCTAAGATTATAATATGTCAAGATTCCATTTGAACAAAATGCAAACCTTCCCTCTAGGATGTTGCCAAACACCATGTATAAGATATTCCAAACACAGGGAAGAATTGGAGGAAAAATATTTTTGTAGGTTAACTTTTTAGTTTCCAAACCTTACATTTCTTTGGCTTTTCTCAAGAGATTATTATGGAATGGACTATAAGGCAAATTTGCATGTCAAGAATACCTCTTTCCAGTATGAAACATTCTAACTGTATTTCTAAAGAAAAATAAAAGATCTGAAATCTAATTAAAGCACACTCAAGGTGTTTACATTATCATTTGATGAAAAATGGTCATTTTAATAAATATTAACAGGAACAGTCAAATTTAGTCAGAAACTGTGAGTGAAAATTAATCAAGGTTATCTTCTATCTAACACCATAGCTTAAAAGCCTAAAGGAAAAGAAAATGAAAATAAAAGCAGAAAAATCAGTTATCTGATTTCCCAACCTTCCTTTCCAACATAATACCAAATAACATGCAATGTCTGATTATGGACACAATTTCTAGTAGTGAAAACAGATGATTTTAGAAATTACTTCCTTTAGGCTATAGACGAAGGAAACACAGAAACTCAGCAGTAGTAAAGCAATAAATGATAAGAGTATTTAATGTAACATGAAACCAAAGGGAGTACTTCAAAAATCCACGAGGTAGTCTAAAGAGTAGAAACAGGAAAGGCTGCCCACTGCCTAGGTAGATAGATGGTATAATGCGGAATGATACAAAAATCAAAAGATGATAGGCAAAAGGCATGATTCACCTTCTATCTTACTTCTGCCTTCACAACAAGAACCATCTTCAACGTTAGAAGGAGGAAAACCAAAATGAGCAGGAGGGAATTCAAACCCCAGATAGAAGGCAATACTGAGAGAATGCTTTTGATTATACTTAATATCACTGAAAGAATTTGCTGATATCATAGAACCAACATCTTAAAGAAACCATACAGCTCACAGGAAAAAGTAAATGCTCTAGCTCTTTCTAAGACAGAATCCCAGTCTTCCATGTGTTGCAGGCCCTAACAATCACTTCAGGGGTTGTATGGCATTTTTGCTGGGAGCATGGGCTTTTGCAAACCCAGTTCTGCCATTTGTTACATGTATCCCCCCCACCCCCACCCCAAGAGAAAGTTACTTAAACTTGCTAGACCTCAGCTTTCTCATTTACAAAACTGGGATTTAAGAGTAACGTAAGGCATTTGACTGCTAACCAGAAGGCTAGTGATTGGAACCCACCAGCCACTCCTTGGAAGTAAGATGGGGCAATATACTTCCACAGAGATACCACCTCACAAACCCAAGGAGAGATCGCTATGAGTCAGGACTGACTCAGCAGCACTGAGTTTTTGTTTTGTTAATTAAATGTACAAATGGTTAATGTGCTTGGCTGCTAACCTAAAGACCAGAGGTTCAAGTCCACCTAGAGGTGCTGCAGAAGAAAGGCCTGGTGCTCAACCTCCAAAAACTCATCATCTGAAAACCTGATGGAGTACAGTTGTACTCTGACACATGCAGGGCACCACAAGCTGGAATCAGCTGCATGGCTGCTGGTAGCAACTGGTACTAAATGTAAGAACTAAACAAAACAATACACATAAAGTATTTCACAGAATGCCTGCTACATGGTAGCTGATTAGTAAAAATCAGCAATACTTTGATTTTAGGATTAAATATAGAATATTTTAGAAAGAAAGCAATGATTACTGGAAACCAACATGAATTCACAAAGACCAGATGATGTCATCACTACAATGCCCACCAGTCTTAAATAAAATGCATCTGGATTTCTGCAAAGCATATGTCAAGGTCCTATAAGATCTCGTTGTAGATAAGGCAGAAATATATGAATTAGCTCTTAACATAGTTAGACACACTGGAATCTAACCAAATAATCCTATCTAAGGAGTAAACCAAAACCAAACCAAACTCACTATTGTCGAGTCAGATCTGACTCCTAGCAACCCCTCCTCTCCTTGGGTTTCCAAGGCGGTATCACTATGGAAGTGGATTGCCTAACCTTCCTTCCAAGGAGTGGCTGGTGGGTCTGAACGACCAGGCTTCTGGTTAGCAGTCAAGTGCCTTAGACACTATGCCACCAGAGCTTCATCTACGGAGTACTGTTCAATAAATATTTACTGAGTGCTTACTATGTACCTAGCATTTTCTAAATGCTAGGTATTGATAACTGAATAAAACAGACAAAAACTCCTACCCTTGTGGAATTTAGATTCTTATGAGGGAAGACAGTCAAATAATAAACAACTAAATTATATAATATACTAGAAAACAGAGTCTTCTAAAGAGCAGGGTAAGGGAATTGGGCATGTAGTGGGGGAAGCTATGGTTTCTTCCTCTGATGAGTATGCTCTCTTGGTTAGCCAAGAGAGTTTAAGACCCAGGTTAGGCTAGCCCTCCCTCCCTTAATCCCCTTTCTCTACTTAGAAATACGTAGATTTTTTTTTTCTATTGTGAGAACTCATTGCTCAGTAATATGTAAGTTCCATGAGTCCAGGCAGGAATCAGCAGCCAGGGCCAAGGGCTAGAACAGGTAAGTGGGAGAGAGACCCCAGGCAGGAAGCAGCAGCCATGGCTGATGGCTGGAACAGGTAATCTGGGAAAGAGACCACAGACAGGAAGCAGCAGCCAGGGTCGATGGCCAGAACAGGTAAGAGAGAGAGCCCCCAAGTAGGAAGCTAAGGGAGATGAACTGGTCTGTTAGTTTGTTGTACTGTGGTGGCTTGTGTGTTGGTATGAGGCTGGAGGCTGAAGGAAGACTGGGCGGTATTTCAAATGCTATCAGGGTTGGCCATGGTGGACGGGTTTCAGCAGAGGTTCCAGACTGAGACAGACTCAGAAGAAGGAAGAGGTCATCCATTTCTCAAAGAATTGACCAGTGAAAACCTTATGAATAGCAGTGAAACACTGTCTGATATATTACTGGGCAACTTTATGAATAGTCCAGAAACACTGTCCCATATAGTGCCAGAAGATAAGCATCTAAGGATGGAAGGCATCCAAGATACGACAGGGAAAGAGCTGCCTCATCAGAGTAGAGCCAACCTTAATGACACTGATAAAAGCAGGGCTTTCAGGACCTCCATTTACTGATGTGGCACAACTCAAAATGAGAAGAAACAGCTGCAAACGTTCATTAATAATCACAATATGGAATGTACAAAGTATGAATCTAGGAAAATTGGAAGCTGTCAAAAATGAAGTGGAACACATAAGGATAGATATTCTATGCATTAGAGAGCTGAAATGGACCAGTTTTGGCCATTCTAAATCAGACAACCATAAGATCTACTATGCTGGAAATGACAAATTGAAGAGGAATGGCATGGCATTCACCATCACAAAGAATGTTTCAACATCTATCCTGAAGTATAATGCTGTCAGTGATAGGATAATATCTATATGCCTACAAGGAAAACCAGTTAGTACTACTATTATTCAAATTTACACACCAACCAAAGCCAAAGATGAGGAAATTGAAGATTTTTACCAACCTCTGCATTCTGAAACTGACCGAACATGTAATCAAGATGTGCTGATAATCACTGCTGAATGGAATGCAAAAGTTGAAAACAAAGAAGAATCACCAGTAATTGGAAAACTTGGCCTTGGTGATAGAAATGATGATGGAGATCGCATGATAGAATTTTGCCAAAGACTTATTCATTGCAAATACCTTTCTTCAACAACACAAACAGCAGCTACACACATGGACTTCACCAGATGGCATACACAGGAATCAGATTGACTACATCTGTAGCAAAAAGCAATGGAAAAGCTCAATATCTTCAGCCAAAACAAGGCCAGGAGCTGATTGTGGAACAGACCACCAACTGCTCATATGCAACTTCAAGTTGAAGTTGAAGGCAATTAAAACAAGTGCAGGAGAGTCAAAATATGACCTTGAATATACCCCTCCTGAATTTGGAGACCATCTAAAGAATAGATTTGATGCATTGAACACCAGTGACTGAAAATCAGAAGAACTGTGTGATGACATTAAGAACATCATCTGTGAAGAAAGCAAAAGGTCATTAAAAAGACAGGAAAGGAAGAAAATACAAAAGTGGATGTCAGAAGAGACTCTGACAGAGAGTGGGCAAAGCAAGTGGAAGAAATGACTAGATAAAAGAGCTGAACAGAAGATTTCAAAGGGCAGCTAAAGAAGACAAAGTCAATTATTACAATGAAATGTCCAAAGACATGGAGTTGGATAGCCAAAAGGGAAGAACATGGTCAGCATTTCTCAAGCTGAAAGAACAGAGGAAAAAATTTCGGCCTTGAGTTGCAATATTGAAAGATTCTATGGGCAAAATATTGAACGATGCAGGAAACATCAAAAGAAGATAGAAGGAATACAC
>NW_006921604.1:10819413-10827773 GCF_000298275.1 Orycteropus afer afer
TGTGGATCATAACAAATTGTGGCTAAAATTGAGAAGAATGGGAATTCCAGAACACTTAATTGTACTCATGAGGAACCTGTACATAGACCAGGAAGCTCTCTTTCAAACAGAACAAGGGAATACTGCATGGTTTAAAATCAAGAAGGGAGTGTGTCAGGGTTGTATCCTTTCCCCATACTTATTCAATCTGTATGCTGAGCAAATAATCTGAAAAGCTGGACTATATGAGGAAGAATGTGGCATCAGGATTGGAAGAAGACTCATTAACAACCTGCAAAACACTAACAACAAAACTTTGCTTGCTGAAAGTGAATATGACTTGAAGCACTTACTGATGAAGATTAAAGACTAAAGTCTGCAGTATGGATATAAAGAAAACAAAAATCCTCACAGCTGGACCAATAAGCAGCATCATGATAAATGGAGAGAAGATGGAAGTGCTAAAGACTTCACAGTACTTGGTTCTAAAATCAACACCAATGAAAGCAGCAGTCAAGATATCAGAAAACATATTGCATTGGGCAAATCTGGTGCAAAAGACCTCTTTCAGGTACTGAAAGAAAAGATATCTCCTTAAAAACTAAGGTGCACCTGACACAAGCCATGATATTTTCAATTACCTCATATGCACCATGAGAGCTGGACAATGAAGAAGGAAGACCAAAGAAGAGTTGATGCTTTTGAGTTGTGGTGTTGGCGAAGAATGCTGAAAATACCATGGACTGCTAAAAGAACTAACAAATCTATCCTGCAAGAAGTGCAGCCAGAATGTTCTTTGGAAATGAGAATGGCCAGACTTCATCTCACCTACTTTGGTCATGTTGTAAGAAGGGACCATTCTCTGGAGAAGGATATCATGCTTGGTAAGGTGGAGGGTTAACGAAAAAGGGGAAGGCCCTCAAGATGGATTGACACAGTGGCTGCAATGATGGGTTCAGGTACAGCAAGGATCATGGAACTGGCATAGGACCAGGCAATGTCCTGTTCTGCTGTACAAAGGTCACTATGACTCAGAGACAACTCGATGGCACCTATCAACAACAACTTAAGTCCAGAAAAAGATGGCAGGACTGATGAAGGCTCTGTGCATTTGAGGAATGGCTGAAGAAAGTGGAGGTTATCTGTCATGGGAAGGAGAATAGTTAAATGCGCCATACCAGATGACTAAAATCTTAAAAGAGCATTATCATAGGCAAAGGATTAAATCTATTCTGGATCATTCCAGACATGGGATCTTAGACCAATGTGGGGGAAACAAAGGAATTATTTCAGCTTCATGTAAGTTCTTTTTCACCGTTAAAAACAGAAACAGTTGCCTATGACACACAGGGACCTAATGTGTGTCCAAGTATAACTGTGCTCCATAGGGTTTTCACTAACTATTTTTTCAGAGGCAGATTGCCAAGTCTCTTTTTCTGAGGTACCTCTGGGTAGACTTGAACCGCCAACCTTTTGGTTAACAGTCAAATGTGTTAACTGTTTCCACCCCCAAGGGCTCCTTTCTGCAAGCAGAATCATACAAACAGAGAATAAGTATGATTGATTATATGTTCATTTAGAAGCTAAATGGAAGTTAGTGATAACTGACACCTCTAAGGTATGAGATTCTTTCTGACTTCTGATAATTTCCAACATAAAAAAAAAAAAAATTGCCAAACACTAAATTTCTCTATCTTCTGGTTCAGTGTATTACTCTAAGTCTGTATGAATTACTAGGTCCCTCAGGGGTACAAATGATTTGTGCTAGACTAATACAGTATTTTAACACAAATAACACATGCATTATGTGTTTTTGCAAACAGCAAACCACCTCACATATTAGTTTCCTATACATGCTATGTGTATTATGAATGTATATGTTATTTACATGGGTGTGTGATATGCAAAAAATAAAATAACCAAAAGGTTGGTGGTTTGAGCCTACCTAATGGCACCATGGAAGAAAACTCCTGGTGATCTGCTTTTATTAAGACAAGAGCCAAGAAAACCCTATGAAGCAGTTCTACTCTGTAACACATGGGGTCACCATGAGGAATCAGAATTGACTAGATGGCAATGGGTTTGGTTTTATTTATTTTTATTTTTTTGCAGATTTATTGGTGAAGAAAACCTCTACAAAGAACAAAAGGAATATTCTAAAAGTACCAATATTACAGTATGAAAACAAGAGTTATTATAGCATTCAATAAATTAAATGGGTTAACTGGGTAGAGATTTGAGAGCTTTTAATTAACTATAATAAATCAATGAAAGTATTCAACATGAAAATCTATTACAGCCCTGTTTACATTATTTAACTTCAAGCATTTCAATTCTGTGTACTTATAATTAGCAAGCTATAAAAGGTGCCATCCATAGAAACATAATGAGAAGAATCATTTATAATGATAATTAGTATGCATTCTCACAGAGAGGAAGGTTAACATGGCTTACAAGTTGCAGCAAACCAAGAGTTAAACTCATTATTGATGAAAATACTACACTTAACTGGGAGTTGTGGTAAGATAGTGCCTAAGGCATTTGACTGCTAACCAGAAGGCTGGTGTGGCGGTTCAAACCCACCAGCCACTCCTCTGAAGGAAGACTGGGCAATGCACTTCCATAGAGATACCACCTCAGAAACGCAAGGAGGGGTCACTATGAGTTGCAGTATTTATTACACACTTAACCCTGCAATGCAAAGTCTCACCTTGGAAAATACACTGTAAATATTGCTTCATACAAAAACAAGAAAGATTTTCTGAAGCAAGATAGTAAGTATAGGGAGTTCATGATATTCCAGGGACTGGTGGGTTTGAAACGCAAGCCTTCTGGTTGGCATTTGACTGCTAAACAGAAGGCTGGAGGTTCAAACTCACCAGCCACTCCTCGGAAGGAAGACTAGGCAATCTACTTCTGTAGTGATACCACCTCAGAAACCCAAGGAGGGGTGGCTAGAAGTCAGATCCGACCTGACGGCAGCGAGTCTGGTTTTGGGGTTTTTTTTTTTTGATGAATCCTTGTACTGGTAATAAAAAAACTCCAAATGCTGGTTTTCATGTTCTCTTCCTGGTTTCTCAAATTCAACCTGCATAAATAAATGTTTTACAAAAAATATTTAGTGTATTTGGGAGATCATGAATTTTTTTTTTTTTTTTTTACTTCCAATTCCTGCTCTGCGCATTATGAAAGCCAGGGAAAAATTGTTTTCTTTTTCATTCCCACCTTTGGGCTAGAGCTTACCTTCTACAGCATTTTATCTGCTACTCTGAGCACTGTTTGAGGTTCCCAGGGACTTGCTGGTAGCAAAATCTAGGCTCAAAGGTGGGAAATAGAAAGACCCTGGCTTTTTAGATCTTTTTGCAATGCTGGCTTTAGAAAAATCAAAGATTTCATTCAATAGAGATGAAGCTACCGCCCCTTTGCACTGAACCTCTAATGCCTATAAAGACCTACTCACTGAAGCCTCAAATGTGTTCTAATACATGGTTGTAGCAATGAAAGTGTGTCTTCACCTCCCACTGGACCTCTGAGCTGATAGATGTAATTTAGGTTTCTCTACCAACAAATAACCTGCCAACACTTCCCAAAAATTAGAGCAAATGGTCTTTTTCTGGATACAGCATACCGTAGCCTTCCACATTAAACTTTTCCCCCTATTTGGTACAGGCCTAAGACTGAACAAATTTTAAGATGCTAGCTTAGTCTGAGGTCATGGAAGCATTTAATGCAGGTCACAGGGAGGCAGTAAACTCAGATAAACACGGACCAGGAACCCAGCAGCCAGGCATGGAATACCCTATAAATCACCCACCTTCTGTACCAAGCAGGCACCCTATCAGTTCTCATTTAAAAAAAAAAAAAAAAAATCAAAGAATTTTTTTTTAATATCAAAGAATCTTAATGGAGATATTGGTGGGCTTTTTTTTTTTTTTTCATCATCATGTGCCTTTAAAAGGAAAAGCCTGTAGGCAGTTGTGATCAATACAGCTTCTCTTGCTTCCTGGATTTTTCCAATCTGTTAAGCAAGAAAAGAAAGGACATTCTTGTTGGCACTAATACAACCATGCCCCAACGAAAAAATGAAATCTCCAAGGGACTCTCTATTTAATATTCATATAGACAGTTTTTACAAACAAAACAATAATCCAAAGAAATGATGACTCCCAAGAGAACCCTCCTGGAGAAACGATCTTGGTATAGTCAGTAAGATTCCGTTCACACTAGCATTATGTCATTTTGCTCAGAGCACACAGGTACAGTGGGGACTTCCAGTCCTTTGAATAAAAGGGGCTGTTTAAGATAAGAGTGGCTACTAATAATACTAAACGTATACTAACATAAAATTGAAAAGTAGCAGCGATATGCAATCCAATTTCATCATATGCCCAACACCCTGGAATAAGCCGATCCACATTGTCATACAGCCATTCTGAAAAGGTAGAGAAAGAATCACAGGTTTTTGAAAAGGAATATTGCAAGAACATGGCAGTACTGCAAAATGCAAATGTAAATGCTGCTGAACCATCTGTTAAATATTACAGCAACATTGGGAAAAGGCTCTGAAAGAAATGATGTTTGAAATCATTAAAAAAATAACATGTCAAGTTTAAAATACTCAGGAATCTTAAAACCAGCATCAACACATTCAGCAACCATATGGCCCTACAGCATGTTTAAAAAAAAAAAAACACTTACATTTCCTACTTGAACCCAATGGTTTCTAAAACATGTTTCTTTTTCTCATTTGAGTACCCTTTTTTCCTGGTGGATTCCTTCATGTTTACAACTTCTTGAATTATATCAATATCGTAATATTCATTTAACCCCTTTCTGAAGCAAGGGATATGGGAGTATGAAAGATTGCATCAATGGTTCCAGAAAAAAGGACATGTAGGTGACATATAACTTGTTGAACACCTCTTATTTTAGGTGTGTTGATTTATCTGTACTGTTGTCACTGCCTCAGTAATAATAGTTAATGTCAGTGAATATCATAATTTTCCAAGAATTCTGCTAAGTGCTTTCCATTCATCTTAGCACTTAATCCTCACAATTTTACAAAGTAGATGCAGTTTTTATCCTCATTTTTCAGACAAGAAACATTCTCAAGGTTACACAGCTAGCACAAAACAGGGCCATAATCCAAACCCAATTGCACAGAACCATGTCTGTGTTCTTCAGTGTTAAAACTTGTAAGGCCTCAGTGTTCAGCTGTTTGTGTGGACAAACTTAACTTTTCAGGGTTAAGATGTGGGCAATATATGTTTGAGAGCAGAGCTAGCTTCCTTTCTCCTCAAGAAGAACATCCTGAAGAAGAAATTAAATTCCTAAGAACAGAGACAGTCATCAAAAGGAAAATTCTTCCAGAAGCAGAATATGGTATAGTCACAGAGCTGGGAAACCAGAACAAATGGAGGAAAGTAAATGAGTTAATACTTTCAGCAAGGTTTTACAAAAAAAAAAAAAAAGGAGCTAGAGTGCATTAAGATCAGAAAAAATGCATTCTTCTCCATGAATTAGATTTCTCAAACTTGCACCTAACTTTTTTTTTCAATTTTTATTGTGATTTGGGTGAAAGTTTACAGAGCAATTTCAGTTTCCATACAGCATTTCATAACATTTTGTCTCATGACATTGACTGCAATTTTCCACAATGTAACAGCTCTCTTCATATTTCCACCCCATAGTTATCTCTTCCCTGTGTCCTTCCCTCCCACGCACTCCTTACCCTTCCCCAAGCGGTCTCCCTGTGCATACTCAGCCCTTATATTCTCCCATGATCAATCGCTCCAAGTAGTGTATCTACCTGATGTAAATGTTCAGTCCAACTTGCACCTGATTTTTTAAAGGACATTTTAAAAGTCGTCATTACATCATTATTGACACATGATATGCTTTATTACATAACCAAAAATAAACCACAGAGAAGCTCCTCTTTCTCAGGGATAGAAGTAGTTTCTACTGGAGTCAACTTTTCAGCATCTGTCTAAGGACAGGCGAGCTGCACCTAAAACAGTGGCTGAAAAATTAACTAGAGATATGTGTCTGGCGAGTCAAGTAAAGAAGCTGTGATAAACATTTCAATCTCTGAAATGGAGGAACAACCTGAAGCCCAGTGGTCGTATTACAGTTCATAACTCATCTCATGAGCCAACCCCAATGTGTGAGAAAAATTAAAAAATTTATAAAGAGTCAAGCAATTACAAATTTATACTGGAATTCCCTGGGATTTCAAATGAATTTTTAAAAATGTGTTCATTTGATTCAATTGCATTGCATTGTGTTTATGAATAAACACAATACATGCTTACTGATTTCAAAACCAAAACCAAACTCGCTGCCATTGAGTCAGATCCCACTCACAGTGACCGCTCCTTGGGTTTCTGAGGCAGTATCACTACGGAAGTAGATGGCCAAACCTTCCTTCCGAGGAGTGGCTGGTGGGTTAGCAGGTATTAATTCATATCTAAAAATCACTGTTACCATGAGTGATCAGAGTCTGGTGCATAAATTTTAAATGATAAAGCTGTTCTTTGTATCTTGACCACACAAAGACTTTTGAAAATAAAGCCTATCTCAACAACTTGATGAATAGCTTAGGAAGAAGCTGAAGGAAGTTAGGCAATACAAACTTTAGCCAAACACTCAAGTTCTCTAAGTGTAGTGATCTAAGTGAAATGATAAACGTAACCCATATCAAATGCAAAACTGTAGGAGGAATAGACACGCATTGTAGCTGCTGATACCCCAATATCTGCAAACTTACATTACTCTTGTCTCTACACGTCAACCAGTGAAAGAGTTACTGATGCATATGGCATTGGCCACTGGTCTCAGTGTCTAAAGTTATTTGGTCTTATAAAGCACCTTCTCAACACTTTTACTTCATACGTCTAATGCTTCTGACTATAGATTTTACCTCTTGACTGGTTAACAATTTTGACTGTCATAAGCAAAACTTTAAGCTCCATGTGGTCAAACAGTAGAGAAGAAGAATAAATGAAAACAACAACAAAATTTAGGTGAAATGATTCAGCATGATGTGCAGTTATAGGATTACAAACAAACCTATTACTGAAAAGATCTACACAAGCAAATCCACATGCATACATAAACATTAATTACAACATAAACTTTCTATCACTGTTACCTTTTATTCTCTAATTCAAGACCTTGGTAAATCCCTAGGCTAGGGTGACATTTTATTTTTTCAGAGTCAAAGACTGATAAGCAGACTACAGCTGTTTGTTGCTAGAATTTGTTCTATTCCTTCTCCCATCACCAGGTCCTTATAAGGACGCTGAAGCTTAGGGCTCCAGAATTAAAAATGTGAAAGGCATTTTATAGTATTAAAAAATTTTACATGAAGGTTAAGAAATAGACCTGAATAAACATAGGCAATTGCTTTTTGATGAAGGTACTTTGTCAAAAGGTAATTAAGTGAGGAACAGATAATCTTTTCAACAAATGGTCCTGGAACAATTGGATATCCATATGCAAACAGATAAAGTTCGACCCTTGCACCTCATTCTGCATACAGAAATTATCTCAATATGGATTACAGATTTATATATAAGCGCTAAATTACAAAATCACAGTAAGAGAACACAGGAAAAAATTTTAATGATCTTGCTTTAAAAAACCAAAAACCAAACTCACTGCCCTGGAGTCAGATCCAACTCATAGTGACCTCTCCTTGGGTCTCCAAGGGTGTATCATTACAGAAGTAGATTGTGCAACCTTCCTTCCGGGGAATGGCTGGTGGATTTGAACCTTCAGCCTTCCAGTTAGCAGTCAAGTGCCTTAGGCAAATATTTTTAAAAGGTAGGAAAAAAAAAATACAAACGACAAAAATAAGAAAATTAGACTCTGTTGAAATTACAAAGTTTTCTCTTCAAAAGATACTACTGAAATGAAGATATAAAGGATCCAAGTTTATGACTGAGAGGATAAAAGTGTTCTAAAGTTGGTTGTAGACATGGTTGCACAATTCTCTGAATATACTAAAAGCGACTGAATTGTACACTTTAAATGAGTGAATTATATTTAATAGCAGTTACACCTCAATAAACCTGTTACAAAAAAAAAAAAAAAAAGAGAGAAGCTACAGTCTTGGAAAAAATATTGCAAGATATATATTCATTAGAACATCTGTCTGGAATAAATAAAGAACTCTTTATTAATCATGAAGACAATTCAAAAAAATGGGCAAAAAAAGGGTAGACCAGGGTGGCTGGCAAGATGGCGGACTAGGCAGAAAGACTGCACAGACCCTCTTGAACAAAGAAAAGGGAAACCAATTAACACAGACACAGAAGATAATCCTGGACCCCTGAGCCTTGAAGGGAAGGATATAGAAATGGACTAAACCCCAACTA
>NW_006921604.1:10831213-10832968 GCF_000298275.1 Orycteropus afer afer
AAAAAAAAAAAGGAAAAAAAATGGGCAAATACAAATGATGGGACATGTCAAAGGGACTCAGGAGACAAGTGAAGGAGCTCCTAATGGCCAAAGCTAAAGCAATCTGTGCAAAACAAAGTAGTACTGGATTATAACTCAAGCTGCTGCTGTTGTATAGTACCAAATTGCTTCTAACTCATAGAACTGCCCCATAGGGTTTCCAATTCTATAATCTTTATAGAAGCAGATTGTCACATCTTTCTCCTGTGGAGTAGCTGGTGGGTTCAAACTGCTGACTATGTGCTTTCCAGCTGAGCACTTAATCACTGTACCACTAAGGCCCTCTCATAACTCAAGTATAAAATAAATATTCCTGAGTTTATACAGATATAAACAAATGATTGGATAAATATGTAAATAGGGAAGAATAGATCAATCTCCCATGCACAAGAATTACAAATACCTATGTAGCTACTTCACCCTCAAGAGATATAAGCATAGTTTTCTATTAAGTAAGTGTGGGCTGCATATAGTGACTTTCTTCCAAAGAGTACAGCATGGAAAGGGATATAAAAGAATAATTTCATTGTGGAGAAATCTGGCAAATTCCAACTCAGCCAAGTGATCAAGGTTGATATCAAAAGTGGTAAGTCATGTTGACAGGATGTACCCTTGATATGATGTTATCAGAATGGCACTACACCTCCATGATCTTCCTCCCCAAAACCCAGAGCCCCAGGCTCATCACAGGAAAAACCAGAGGAATGTGACAAAATTCCTGACAGAATTCCTCAAGACTGTCAAGGTTATCAAAAACAACAGAAACTCTGAAATATTTTCACAGTCTAGAGGAGCCTAAAGAGATATGATGACTATAACATGGGATCCTGGATGTTGTTGTTGTCAAGTGTCATCGAGTCATCTCCAACTCATAGCAACCCTATGCACAGCAGAATGAAAGACCTCCCGGTCCTGAGCCAGCTCCACAATTCTTGCTTCACTTGAGCCGATCACTGCCACCACTGTGTCAATCCACCTTGTTGAGGGCCTTCCCCTCTTTCATTGACCTTCCACCTTACCAAGCATGACATCCTTTTCCAGGGAATGGTCCCTTCTGACAACATGACCAAAGTATGTGAGATGAAGTCTGGCCATTCTCACCTGCAAGGAGCATTCGAGCTACACTTCCTCCAGGACAGACCTGTTAGTTCTTTTAGCAGTCCATGGAACTTTCAGCATTCTTCACCAACACCATATTTCAAAAGCATCAACTGTTCTTCAGTCTTCCTTATTCATTGTCCAGCTCTCACACGCATATGAGGCGATTGAAAATACCATGGCTTGTGTCAGGCATACCTTAGTCCTCAAGGAGACATCTTTGCTCATCAGCACTTGAAAGAGATCCTTTGCAGGTGATTTGTACAGTGCTATATGTCTTCTGATGTCCTGACTGCTGCTTCCATTGGCATCGACTGTAGAACCATGTGAAGTCTTTGACAATATCAATCTTTTCTCCATTTATCACGATGCTGCTTATAGGTCCAGTTGGGAGGATTTTTATTTTCTTTATATTGAGATGTAATCCATCCTGCAGACAGTATTCTTCAATCTTCATCAGTAAGTACTTCAAGTCATTCTTGCTTTCAGCAAGCAAAGTTGTGTCAACAGCATATCACAGGTCATTAATGTTCTTCCTCCAATCCTGATGCCATGTTCTTCTTCCATAGTCCAGCTTCTCAGATTATTTGCTCAGCATACAGATTGAATAAGTATGGT
>NW_006921604.1:10834438-10835490 GCF_000298275.1 Orycteropus afer afer
GAAATGCTGAGCATGTTCTTCCCTTTTGGTTTTCTAACTCCAGGTCTTTGCACATTTCATTATAGTAATTGGCTGTGTCTGCTCAAGCTGCTCTTTGAAATCTTCTGTTCAGCTCTTTTATCTTGTCATTTCTTCCACTTGCTTTAGCTACTCTTCATTCAAGGGGAAGTTTCAGAGTCTCTTCTGTCATCCATTTTGGTCTTTTCTTTCTTGAATTTTTAATGACCTCTTGTTTTCTTCATGGATGATGCTCTTGATGTCATCCCACAATTCTTCTGATTTTTGGTCATTGGTGTTCAATACATCAAATCTATTCTTTAGATCATCTCTAAATTCAGGAGGGATATATTCAAGATCATATTTTGGCTCTCATGGACTTGTTTCAACTGCCTTCAACTTCAAGTTGAACTTGCATATGAGCAGTTGATGGTCTGTGCCACAATCAGCTCCTGCCCTTGTTTTGGCTGAAGATATTGAGCTTTTCCATCTCCTTTTACCACAGATATAGTCAGTCTGATTCCTGTGTACTCCATCTGGCGAAATCCACATGTACAGCCACCATTTGTGGTGTTGATAAAAGGTATTTGCAATGAATAAGTCATTGGTCTTGCAAAATTCTATCAGTGATCTCCAGCGTTATTTCTGTCACGATGGCCAAATTTTCCAACTACTGGTGATTCTTCTTTATTTCCAACTTTTGCTTTCTAATCACCACTGATAAGCAACACATCTTGATTGCATGTTTGGTCAATTTCAGACTGCAGAAGTTGATAAAAATCTTCAATTTCCTCATCTTTGGCTTTGGTGGTCGGGGCACAAATTTGAATAATAGTCATATTAATGGGTCTTCCTTGTAGGCATATGGATATTATCCTATGACTGACAGCATGTACTTCAGGACAGATCTTGAAACATCCTTTGTGATGATGAATGTCACGCCATTTCTCTTCAAACTGTCAATCCCAGCACAGTAGATGATATGGTTGCTTGATTCAAAATGGCCAAAACCAGTCCATTTCAGCTCACTAATGCCGAGGATATCAATCTTTATG
>NW_006921604.1:10836715-10841527 GCF_000298275.1 Orycteropus afer afer
TGCCCAACCTTCCTTCCAAGGAGTGGCTGGTGGGTTTGAACCGCCAGCCTTCTGGTTAGCAGTCAAGTGCCTTAGGCACTATGCCACCAGAGCTCCTATAACTGAGGAGTAGGTGAAAGAATTACAAGGAGGTGACATATGTAGTTGAAATATTACATTAACATAATTTTGACTATGCAACAAAAAACAAACCCACTGCCACCAAGTTGATTGCAACTCATAGTGACCCTAGAGCAGACAGCCCCAAAATGGCTTCCAAGGCTATAAATCCTTGTGAAAGCAGACTGCTTTATCTTTCTCCAGTGGAGCAACTAGTGGGTTTGAACTGCTAACCTTCTGGTTAGCAGCCAAATACCTTAACCACTGTACCACCAGAGTTCTTTTAGTTATACTTTGGCTCACACTTTGGCTATAGTAGGAGTTAAAATGATTCTTACATACTACTCTGGAACTAAGCCACTATTTATAACATTATTTCTTTGATAAATTATATTCTTTGAGAAATAATGCTTTAAGGGCAAACTATAAAGCTTACAAAAAGATCTTTGGGCACCTGAAAAACCAAAAACCAAACTCACTGCCATGGAATAGAATCTGACCCAAAGCAACCCCTCCTCGGGTTTCCAAGGCGGTATTTACTACATAGTAGATTGGCCAACTTTCCTTCTGAGGGGCACCTAGACCTCCCATAAACTGATGGCCAACCACTTTAGAAACTATGGCATTGTACAGACTTCACCATAAATCCGGATTATGAGACTTCTGATTATTTGGAGGAGCTCTAGTGACACAATGGTCAAAGCATTCAGCTGCTCACCAGAAAGTTGACAGTTCGAACCCACCAGGTGCTCCATGGGAGACAGATGAAGCAGTCTGCTTCTATTAAGATTTATAGCTTTGGAAATCCTATGGGCCAGTTCTACTCTGTCCTACATAGTCACTATGAGTCCCATCAGTGGCAGTGAGTTTTTGGTTTTGATTATTTGGGTATTAAATTATAGATTACCATGTCTTAACATGTCTTCAAAGGATTTTGGAGATTTGGAGAAAAGGTACATTTTAGACAAGTCTCCAAATGATGATTCAGCTGTTTGCTGACATGGGGCATGTAGGAGAGACCTATTATACTCAGTCTCTTCCTCTGGCATTGAAATTACTATTAGCAATTAATGAGTTCTCTCCTCGTAGTCTCATTAAATTACTCAGTCTTTTCCTAGAAAGAGCCATGGAGACAAATAATGTACTGATTTTTATCTTTACATATTACTAAACTATTTGCAGAGGGGTCTTTGTATTCATAGGAACATAGGTTTCAAGACAATTGTCTAGGATGAATATTTATTTCCCAAAGGGCAAAATCTGTGAAACTAATCATCGTTCACTTTAAACAAATGAAGAATCATAATTGGCATCTATGTTTGGAAGCTCATTTGCAAACTGTTCCTATAATTGTGCCACTCATTTACAGGCACAATAGAGCAAATCAGAACATAATACTATACCCTACTTATTTGCATTAATTGTAATCAATTGTCATAGTTTGTTTATAAGACTGAACATTTTTTAATCCTAAAATAATTATGCTGATTATCAAATGATTCTGAATGATTTAGTTTTTAAAAAAACATTAATATAATCATTACATTCTCCTATGTTGAACTGTAAGGATTTTTATCTCACTATGTTTGCTATTTGAATGCAGGGTTTTTCCCCACATTACCCAGCTAAAAGCTTATTAGAAAACTAAACTAAGGTATGTGTGGTAGTTAAGGTGGTGTCATGGCTGGACCATTGTTATCAGTGGCTGGGCAGCTGGATGCAGTTATTCCCCATGATGAGGTTGAATATAGTATAATGCACTCCACGGTGGAACAGGAGCTCTGGTAGCATAGTGCCTAAGGCACTTGACTGCTAACCAGAAGGCTGGCGGTTCAAACCCACCAGCCACTCCTCGGAAGGAAGGTTGGGCATTCCTACTTCCGTAGTGATGCTGCCTCGGAAACCCAAGGAGGGGTCGCTATGAGTCAGGGCCAACTCGATGGCAAATAACAACAACAACAACATGGTGGAATGTGCTGTATGCAGCTAATTCACTGACTTCAGGATGTGGCCTGCTTCCAGAATATAAGGACATACTTCGAGAAAGGTCTCCAGCTTCTTGGCACATCTGGATCTTGCATTTGGCCCAGTCTTCATCTCAGCGGCCTGCCATATTGCCCGCCAATCTTCGGACTGTTTCTGGACATGAACTAGTAGCTTACTTTTGATTGCTAATCTCGGGACTGAGCCATTTTACTTGTCCATCTTGGGTTTGTCAGCCTCAACAGCCAGGAGCTGCCTTAGTTAAGAGATGCTTCCAGCTCCAGTGGGCCAGAAGCAAAGGCAGAGCTGAAGCCAAAGGTTGAGAAGCCTTCACCTAGCCCCTACAGCTGGCATTTTGACCTCAGGCTTCTAGCCTCCTAAACTTTAAGAGAATAAATTCCCATTTGTTAAAGCCATCCACTGTGGTATTACCATTATAGAAGCACTAGAGAACCAAGACAATATGTTACAATTTTTATGCACAATAAATGTTAGGTTATATATACCCACTGCCATTGAGTCAATTCTGATTCATAGCAACTCTGTAAGGACAGAATAGAACTACCCCCCTAGGGTTTCCAAGGCTGTCAATCTTTACAGAAGTAGACTGCCTCATCTTCATCTGTGGAGCAGCTAGCTGGTGGGTTCAAACTGCTAACTTTTTTGTTAGCAGCCAAATGCATTAACTGCTGGACTGCCAGCGCTCCTAAGTTATAGATCCTATTTTTTCCAACTCCCATTGAGTCAACTCCAACTCATAGTGACCCCTACTGAGTTTCCAAGGCTGTAAATGTTTCTGGAAGTACACTGCCTCATCATCCTTCCATGGAGCAGCTGATATATTTGAGCCACCAATCTTCTGGTTAGCAGCCAAATGCCTTACCCATTGTGCCACAAGAGATCCTGAAGTTATAATTAAAAAAAAAAAAAAAAAAACCTGACTGCCGTCAAATGGATTCGACTCATAGCAATCCCTCCTTGGGTTTCCATGGCAGTGTCTCTACGGAAGTAGATTGCCCCATCTTCCTTCCAAGGAGTGGCTGGTGGGTTTGAACTGCCAGCCTTCTGGTTAGCAGTTAAGTGCCTTAGGCACTACGCCACCAGAGCTCCCAAGTTATATATAGGAGATAAAATTAGAACACATATACACACAATCCCAGATTGGATCAAATCAACTTTCTGATTATGATGGCTAAAGATCAGATTTCCCACAAACCCTCCCTAGATAGTCCTAAAAATAATTAATCTTTCCCTCTTATGTTCTCCCAAAGCAATTTCTCTGTACCTCCATTATCATATTCCTGTACCTTTAGCTAAAGACTTGGGTAAATCTTTCTCCTCAACTGGACTTTGAACCCATGGAATTCAATTAACTGGATTGCATTAATGGCTTTCTTCCTAACATAAACTAACTTACTGTGGTAGTTTAGATTATTACTCAGGAGATATTCATTTTTCTCCCCCTCCCACTGTAGGTGGAATACTCTTCTCTACTCCTTGACTTCCACCACCTGTCAGTCTGTAATACTGTGATGGCTTGTGTGTTGCTGTGACACTGGACAGTATCGCACCAGTATTTCAACTACCTGCCCAGGCACCCATGGCGGACAGGTTCCAGTGGAGCTTCCAGAGTAAGACAGACTAGGAGTAAAAGCCTCACAATCTACTTCTGAAAGTCAGCCAATCAAAAACTTACAAATGACAGTGGAACACTGGCTCACTTGCTTTAAACATATCACCAGGAAAGAGCAATCGTTTACGGAGGGCATTATGTCTGATGAAGTAGAGGGCCAACGAGGGTGAGGAAGACTCTTGGTGAAATAGATTGGCACAAGGTCACAATGAGGAACTTGAACAGGCCAGCAATTGTGAATGACACAGGACTGAATTCCATTTTGATCTATTGTACATAAGATCTACACCATGAGTCTGAATCAACATGATAGAAGCTAGCAATAACAACTCATTGACTTTGGCTTGGCCCTGTGACTTGATTTGGCCAATAGGATGTTAGTGATATGATGTGAGCAGAGGCTCAAAATGGGCTTTCACATCAGAGCTTGTTCTCTTACAATCATGTAAAGACACGTCCCAAGTAGTATATAGTTGAAGGAGGATCAACATGTAGAAAAGCTCTCCAACCTTCAGCATGGAGCTAAGCCCAGCCAATTCCAGCCTAGAATGACAGGTCCAGATGTAGGAAAAAGGATAAATGATGGCTATTCAAGCCAGTGAGTTTTGGGGTCATTTGTTCCTCAGTAATATCTGACTGATACACTTAGCTTATTGGTGAGAGTTTTCACCCTCCATGGATATGACTAGATTAAATTGCATTCTGAAGTTACTGCCAAAAATAAAATAGCTCTGCTTTTTATATGTCCTACATGCAGTACTAAATTGAGCTTGGACTGCTTTCCTCTAATTGCATTATCTTACACTTGCCTACATTAAAACCAATGTTTTTCTTTTCTGCCCACTCAGTCTTTCAAGATTTTCCTATGATTTATTCCTACTACACTTTGTTATACTACTTCAAAAGAGTTGGAGTTATCTGAAAACACAGCACTCTGTGCCCTGTCTTCTAGAATAAAATTACTGTTAATATGGAATTTGGGAGCTCTGGTAGCATAATGGCTAAGGCACTTGACTGCTAACCAGAAGGCTGGCGGTTCAAACCCACCAGCCACTCCTCGGAAGGAAGATGGGGCAATCTACTTCCGTAGTGATACT
>NW_006921604.1:10843462-10845790 GCF_000298275.1 Orycteropus afer afer
TGCTGTGCCACCAGAGCTCTCTTATTGGTTCTTATGTAAAAACAAAACAAAACAAAACTCACTGCTATCAAGTCAGTTCCGACTCATAGCGAACCCGCCTTGGGTTTCCAAGGCAGTATCTCTACAGAAGTAGATTTCCCAACCTTCGTTCGGAGGAGTGGCTGGTGAGTTTGAACTGCCAACCTTCTGGTTAGCTGCCAGAATCAACTTGATGTCAGTGAGTTTGGTTTTTAAGTAAGAACCAAGGAGCCTTACTGGTGTAGTGCTTAAAGTGCTTGGCTGCATCCTAAAGGTCCAGCATTTCAAACCCACCAAACCCTCCATAGAAGAAAGATGTGGCAGTCTGCTTCTATAAAGATTACAGCCTTCAAAACCCCATGGGGCAGTTTTATTCTATCCTTTTGAGTTGGAATCAATTCAATGTCAATAGGTTATGTAAGAATCAATGATAAATTTCACTTTGTCTCTTTATTCTACATGGTGATGGTGTTTTGGGTGTTGTCAAGTCAGTCCTAACTCATAGTGACCCTACATGCAACAGAACGAAACAATGCCCAGTCCAGCACCATCCTCACAATTGTTGCTATGCTTGACCCTATCATTGCAGGCACCGTGTCAATCCATTTCGTTGTGGGTCTTCCCCATTTTCACTGACCCTTCACTTTACCCAGCATGATATCCTTCTCCAGGGACTGGTCCTTTCAAACAACATGACCAAAGTATGAGAGACAAAATGTAACCATTCTCACTTCTAAAGAATATTCTGGCTGTACTTTCTCCAAGACAGATTTGTTCATTCTTCTAGCAGTCCTTCAATATTCTTCACCAACACCACAATTCAAAATCATCAATTCTTCCGTGGTCTTCCCTATTCACTGTCTAGCTCTCACATGCATATAAAGCTATCAGAAATACTACAGCTTGCGTCAGGCATGCCTCAGTCTTCAAAGTAACATCTTTGCTTTCAACACTTTAAAGGACTATACGGGTAGTACATAAAAATGGCTAGGAGCACAGGATTTGGGGTCAAACTTCCTGGATTTTTACCATGGTCACACTTTGTGTCTTATTTCCCCTATTACACAAATGGGAATGATAATAATGTACTGTACAGGCCTGTGTATTCAATGAGTTACTATACAAAAATGTGCTCACAACAGTACAGTGCCTGGTCTATTAGTAGCAAAGATTTGCTAGTTGTTATTACCCTCCTTGGAAGGAAGACTGGTCAATCTACTTCCATAGTGATATTACCTTGGAAACCCAAGGAAGGGTCACTATGAGTCGGATCTGACTCAACGGCAGTGAGTTTGGGTTTTTGTTTTGTTTTGTTTTGTTTTGTATTATTACTATACAACAACCTTGGAGTCCTTCAGTGACATAAACAGTTAAGCACTCAACTACTAGCTGAAATGTTGGCAGTTCAAATGCATCCAAAGATACCTCAGAAGCCAGACCTGGTGATCTGCTACCAAAAGGTCTCAGCCTTGACAACCCAATGGAACAATTCTACTCTGCACACATGGGAGGGGCCATGAGCTATAATGGATGTGATGGCAACTAACAACAACAACACTGTTTGCATTGAGATAAATCTTTACTTGGGCTCTTTTATATTTAACAACTTCTCTATTTCTATTTTCTTAAGTGCTTTATTTAAAAAGCATATATACAAAAGAGTATACACAATATATGTGGTGCATTTTAAACAATAATGGTAAAATAAATATTCGTGTACCCAAACAGCTAACATCTCACTCCAAAACCAAACTTACTGATATCAAGTTGATTCCGACTCACAGCAACCCCCTTAGGGCTTCCAAGGTGGTAAATCTTTAAAGAAGTAGATTGCCCAGTCTTCCTTCTACAGAGTGGCTGGTGGGTTTGAACCACCAACCTTCTGGTGAACAGTCAAATGTCATAGGCACTACACCACCAGAGCTCCTTAACATCTCACTGGCCAAAGCAAATCATATAGCCAAGCCAAAGTCAAGGGGGAAGGAAGAATGGGTTATACCACAACCATTCTGCCCTTCATTTACCCGATCTCCTTTCTTTCACTATCCTAAATGATATGTTTGTCATTTCTTTTACTACATAGCTGTTCATTTCTATTTATCTATGATCTATTATTAACACTTCCCATGGACCACTTTAAAAAAAAAAAGAGGGGGCTTTCCTGTTCATTTCAATTGGAGAACTGTCCCCAGATTTTGAAGCTGTTCTCCCCCCTTATGTCACTTCTTTTTCTTCCTCTTAACTTCCAAGTTAAGAAGAACTGCCAGGTTCTTAAAGGCCTCCACCCCTGCTCATCAATAATACTCCATC
>NW_006921604.1:10846515-10930195 GCF_000298275.1 Orycteropus afer afer
GCATTTTTACAGCCTTATCTAATTGTTCAGTGTCTGTAGTCATGTTTACAGAGAGTGCTCAGCATCATTGGGCCTGCCAGGTGTTCCAAGATGTGGTCCTAACACTTGTCTGCATCATGTAGGCAGGGAATTTCCACTGTCCTATCCTGTTCCTTCTGCTTTTTATCCTGGGTAAAAGCTAAGTAGAAAACAATGAATATTTTACAAACATAAAAGGGATCTTTGAAACCTATTTGATGTGTCAGTATGCCAAAGGCTATGGCATCACTGAAGGGACCAAATGAGGTTGTGATTAAACTTACTCAATTTTCTCTTCTAAATTAAAATCTAGTGTCAGGCACTAAAAGGTTTCCTCTTCCTGTCCTCCTATCTTTATGATAGCAATTACAAAGAACCCTTTGGTCATTCTACACTATTCTCTATTCTAAGCACTTCCTGGTGTCTAATGATACTATCTTGACAAACTAATATTAAAGAGATTTTTTATTAAAATATAGTTTTAAATGGAAACAGTCAATAAAATCTCTCAGCAAATTTCTTTCTTTTTTTTCCCTGCAAAGGCAATGACACCACAGAAATTCAAAACTAATTCATCCTTTTACATGGCTGCCCTCCTTGCTCAATAAAGACTCTACTCTTTATTCGTGATGGCCATTGATTTTTAGACGTAATAACAGTAGTTGAGAAGGAAAGTGTATGCTTTTTATAAAGTAGATGCTTCTGCCATTCACCAAGGAGCTTCTGCATTGTCTATTTCAGACACAAAAGTACAACTTGATCTTGTGTTATAAGGATAACTACTTCAGCATAAAAGTAATACTTTGGTGTTATAAAGATAACTATTTCAGTGTGAATATAATACTTTCTTGTGGGCTATGAAGTCAGCTGATGACTGATTTAAACCATACAAACATCAAGAGTCAGACTGTTCTATTTATTTTAAACTTTGTCTTCAAAAATAAAAAATTCAGAGACAAGTTCACCAAACCTCAAGCCTAATCTTCCAGTCACTAAATAAACTGAATAAATAAAGTATGATTTAGAGACACTGGAAAATATTTGAATTGATATATTATGTATATTTTTACATGCAATGGTGTAGAAGATACTTTTAAAAGTTAGCTATTAAAAGTTATGTTTTTGGTCCCAAGATACAATGGTTACTATTTAATGGAGACTAATTTATCCACACGCAGACTTTTTTTTTTTTTTTTTACAAAAACGCTATCCAGAAGTTATAGCAAAGAGTGTGGCAAATGTGAGTTAACAGTTCACATTCTAACTGAACAGCCCTGAGCCAGATTAGCTTGGAAGCTCTGAATGAAAAGAACATGACAGGTTCATGATCCCTTTTCATTTGAAATCCATATGCCACAAAGATGTTGTTTCTTTAACAAAGGAAGAGCAAACACTGAGTTGGAAGTGAGAAAAAAATGGGCAAAAGGCAAACATTATGAGGACTTTCTAAGACGATCAAATATCTACTTGGTGCTTTAATTCCACAGGATCACGTTCTCGAGGGAAGTCAAGAAAGCCAGGCGTTGCCCTGACCCTGACAGATCACTCACTCCTACTGGCAACATCTGACTAAATTAGCTGCTTCCCAACATCATCCCTGGGGGGCAATGGTGATTCAGTGGTAGAAGTCTCACCTTTTTTGCGGAAGATCCTGTTTGATTCCTGACCAGTGCACTTCATCTGCAGCCACCACCCACCTGTCACTTGAGTTTGTATTTTGCTGTGATGCTGAATAGTTTTCAGCAAAGCATCTAGACTAATAGACTAGGAAGAAAGGCTTGGTGATCTACTTCCAAAAATCAGCCAATGAAAACTCTGTGGATCACAACAGTCTCATCTATAACCAATCATGGGGATAGTGAAGGACCAGGGAACATTTTGTTCTGTTTTCCATGGGGTTGCCATGGTTCATGGGGGACCACGTGGCTAGCAGGTAACAACAGCAACCCATCCACTGTGGTCTTGGGCTTTCTCTTACTTTATTAGCTAAGAATCTTGATGGATGGCTTGCACAGCACAGACCAGAAAACACATGGGGTAAAAGATGAAAGTCTGTACTCTAGACCTGTCACCTTTACATAGAAGGTCCTAAGTTATGGATAGAAATTTGTCTTCCAAAAGATGTGCTGAAATCCTAACCTTTGTACCTATAAATATGACTCTGTCTGGAAACAGAGTTTTTCTTTTGTTATGTTAATGAGCATGTTGTTGTTGTTGTTGTTATGTGCTGTCGAGTCGGACCTGACTCATAGCGACCCCTCATTGGGTTTCCAAGGAAGTATCACTATGGAAGTAGATTGCCCCATCTTCCTTCCGATGAATGGAGTATAGTAGCCCCTAAATCTAATCTCTTCTGAGTAGCCTTTTATAAAAAGGGAAAATAGACCCACAGAGAAACACACAGGGGTAAGAAGCCATGTTGTAACACAGGCAGGTGAATCTACAAGTCCAGAAAGGAATGCCAAGGATTTCAGAGAGCAACTAGAAGCTAAAAGGAAAAAATAAGAAAAGAAAAGAAAGAAAGAAAGACCTTCTCCCTAGAGCCAATGCCCTGAGAATTTGGACGTTTAACCTCCTGAACTATGGGACAATAAATTCCTGTTTTATAAAGACACTCAACTTGTGATATTTTTTGTTAAGGCAGCACTAGGAAACTAAGACAGTCCTTTATCAAAGGTGTCGAATAACCACCAGTGGACCAGGACTCTGGACCTCTGCTACGTTTATCTACTGATGAAAGTCCACACAAGTACCACCTAATCCTTTCCATGACAGGAAGACCAGGAATGGCAAAGATGTCCGAACATTGTAACTGGAGTGATGTACTTTCATATGGCTTCTGTGTTTTTTTTTTTTTTTTTTAAATCTATTTTATATGGTTACTTTTAAAAACACAAAAAACAGATCTATATAATGGTATAACTATGCATCCAGTCTTTGGGAAAGACTCTCCAGTTAACAGGAAGTTGATAAACTTCCATAAGGTTTCAGGAAACATCATGTAAAGTCCTTATGATCTGTCTTTCAGGAATGGCTGCCTGCTCCTCACTGCTCTGATTGAAGTCTACATTCCAGACACCATGACCACGCCCTGCTGTGAAGGCCCTTTCTGAAACAGCTATGAGCTTTAAGAAGCCTGAGGTTAATACATTAAGCAACACTAGAGAACACTACGAGCAACCAAAGAGTTTTGTCAATGAAACAGAACTAAAAGCTTTGCCTGAATTCCACAGCACAGTCTAATATGTTCAGTGGGTTCCCTGCTCCAAAATGAAGTAAGTAAGGGCTAATATGTTCTTGGGGATTGTGATCGACAGAGTTCAGCACCATCAAAGCAGCACAAAACTCAAAATCAAACAAAAGAGCAAAGAGCCATGCCTTATTTGCAGTTGGGAACTTAGAGCTGACATGGATGTCATATGTTGCTTCTTGGGCATTTTAATTAGTATCCCCTATGAACCCTCCTTAGCATTAAATAGAAAGTACAGAGATTCTGGAACAAAGCCAATCTGACAACACAGAAACAATCTATGCTGAGCCCACTCAGCTTAGAACACATTGTGAATGCATGGAAACTAGACAGTTAAGCGCTAGCTATGTGAGATGTTCAACAAAAGCAAACATAAGCTGGCTGGATAGCATGCTCTAAGGGGACAGCAGCATGGCTCTAATTTTAGAGGAATAGACAGCAAGTGCCAGGGGTGACAGCAACGGTGGACCATCCTGGCCAGTGGAAATGGGAGATTTTTTTTTTTTCAGTAGACTCTTTGGAAGATTTTAAAGAAAAATACAGGTAGCTGTATCTAGCAATGGCCCCTGGAAACACAGAGTAGAAAATAAACAAAATAATAATTTACCTAAGTTTCTTTTAGTCACAAATAGTTAATATGCTTGGTGACAGACTTAGATTCCAAAAGATGTCATTACACTAAATGAGCTAAATCTAACAAAATAGAATTTAATAGAGATAAGTGAAAATTATATGTAGATCAAATTATACAACTCTAAGAACAAAGGAGTTGGAGCTTAGCAGCCCCATGTATAAGACTGATGTGGTATAAGTGGGAGCCAACAAGAAAGTGTAGTTGGCAAATAACAGTAATAGTAATAATAATAATAATAATAATAATGTGCTTAATTATCTGAAACAGAGACAGGGAGAACCCTATTTATAGACCAACCAGTGTGTTGTACTAGATTCGACATGTTGTCTATTAGGAGGACAACATGAAGACCATAAAAATGCTCATTTTGAGAATGTGAGAATTCATGGCCATCATAAAGCCATCAGTTTTAAAGGGTTATCATGTGTCAAGAGACTAGAGTTATTCTGTAAAGTTCTTAGGGCAAAAATTAGAATCAAATCACAAGCATTCCAGTTCATTCATTCATTCATTCAACAAATATTAGTTGAGCTCCTACTATGTGTGGGGCATTTTGCGAGGCAGCAGAATTGCAAGATAAAGGAACTTTCGTAACACTCAGATTTCCAGGGCTGCCTTCTGGAGACAGACAGTGCATGGTCACTGAAGATACTAAGCAAAGACTGGAAGCTACATTCAATCTTAGGCTGGATGGGAATGGAATAGATGAACTTTAAGCTCCCTATCTCCAAGTGGTTTATGATCATCCTTGAGTTACACTATGCACCTCTCTTTGTCAGTTCTTCAACAACGTAAGAAATATGCTAACCAGCTCAACAGTTTTTTTAGTAGAAAGCAACAGAAACCAATCCTGGCAAACTTAAATAGAAACTTCATTTATTAAAGAAGCTATTGGGTTTCTCATAGGCTTTCCAGAAGACTTGAAAAGCTAGGATTAAAGACCTTGTAGTTAGAAAAGATGCCCAGCAGTACATGGCAGAGCTGGTCTGAGCAAGATACCTCTGCTATGAGTGATGAAATCACATTACTATAAATGGACACTGAATGGTGCTGCAAGAAAACAGCAGCTTGGAAACTGATACCTCTGTCACCATACTCACTGGAAGGAATTCAACACATTCCCTATGTCTTTTCATCACTAGCCTCGAATTTAAAGTCTGCAGGAAGTCAACTGAATGGGCAGAGCCTTGATCACAGGCTTGAGTCATTGCTTTAAGGGGGGCTCAAAAATCCAGTCTCTGGCATTTTCAGCTTCTACAGATAGGATCTTCCTCCTTAAGGCAGAGGATTTTACATGAGTGTTCAGACGCTGAGAATCCCCAAAAAATTCTGACAAGAATGTAAAAATACTCAATGGAAGTTATAGTCATTCTCCCAATAACAATTTAAGCACGGTAATTGAAACGGAAGGCAAAAGGTGAGAGAATGACAGTCAGTAAAATAACTTCTCTTATATCACAGATGGGTAACAAGACCTGTTGGAGGTTTGTGTTCACTCAGAGGAGCCTCAGAAGAAAGGCCTGGTGATCTACTTCCCAAAAAATCAGCTACCGAAAACCCTATGAAGCACAGTTCTACTCTGACACGTGGGATTGACTCAACAGCAACTGGTTTAATATCACAGGAGTATGTGCTTCTATGAATCATTCTAGGGAGAATTTTGATAGCTATGATCACTCACAAATGTGGTTAACATTCATTGAAAACTGTCGTAGTGGGTTTGAGGTAAGGCTACTCTCTACCGAATGGCACTGATGAAAGAAGAAAAGAGAAAAAATGAAGTGTTTTAGGTTGTATTATGGCAGATGAGTTGTTAAGTCTTCCTGTTAGGAAACAAATTACGGCAGCAGCCACCATGAATAACTTACTAGTATCATAGGGCTGGAAGAAATCTCCAGCAATCAAGTATTCTATCACCTAGTCTCCCCAGGACCTGCATTTTCAAAAAGATGGCTGGCAACCCTTTAAAAGCCTCCAGAGAAGGTCATTTGATAACCTCCCTAGATAAGCGAGAACTGAAGATGTCTTACTCCCACTGTCAGATTGTTCTTTGATAATGTCTTATTCCATCAGTTCATATTCCCCCTCCCCCACCACTAGTGAAAACAGAGCGCTCACCTTTGCTTCCATCATTTTCATGGGGGTTTCCAAAGCACACTGTTGGGGGATCAGAGCCAGAGTCACCTCAGATGCTACACAGTGATGCATCCACTGGGGCATTCTGGGCTCTCGTGACACTTTGGAATGTCAGACTTCCTTCAGGAAGTGTGAGCAGGCTAATCGTGCCCCTGGGACAGTTGGGCATGATGGAGAGAGAGATTAGGCTTCTCCCACAGCTGTCAAGCTGGTGCCCTCTCATTAACACCCACGTTTCTCTTTCTTTTTTTATTTTTTTAAGGTCCTTTCACTGCAACTTGTGTTGAAGTATGTCATTGAAAAATGCACAGATGGGATCTACCAGATCATGAGAATGCTTTAGCAACTTTTCAAAGTATGCTGGGTTTCTTTTCTTAAGAAGTAGAAGAAAAAAATCCTGTATTCTAATTTCTACCCATTTCCCACTCTCTTCTTTCTTTAGAAGTAAACTATTACAGAAATCAGTGTTCCAAGTACTGATAACCATAGGACAATAATAAAAAACAAGATTTTATATATATGTGTGTGTGTGTGTGCGTGTATGTGTGTCTCCCCCCTCAACATCAAAACAGTTAATTGTATCTGCTAATCATGTCTTTCATAGTTCACGGAGAGGCCACAGCATCTGAAATACATTCAACATTTGCTGCAACCTACTGAAATTCAATGTTGGGCCAGAAGGGGAGACAGCAGGTCAGGCAAGAGGGGGCCTGACAGGTGGTGCCCTGAGGGAGAATGTGTCCTGATGCAAGAAGAAGTAACTTCGGGAAAGGGTCCTTATCTTGTCATAGAAGTTCTGGAGAACAGTTTAAGGGTTTTAGTATGGAAGCAATGAGACAATGAGATAGGGAGATAGGTTACCCACAATTGTGAGTCTGTTCTGAATGACTATGTGGCTTATTGAGCATTTTAATCAGTATCATCTCTGATGCTCTCTTAACACTATTAAAAAGGCCAAGGGGATACGGTTAGTATTCTTCCTACTGTGTTCTTTGTACAAAGAACAAGAATGTTCTTGTATGAAGAATGTTCTGTATGACGAAGTGGGCTGTGCCAAGGTCCAACAGTTCTATTTTTAATATAAATTCCTAGCTCTGGAGCTAGATGGCCTCTGCCACTTGACCCCAATCTTCATACTTAACTCACCACGTAAACTGATACAAGCAACGCTGGCCCCAGGTAGTCTGGATGAAGAAATGTGTGTATATTACAACACATGCCTGGGATTTATAAAGGGTAAGATTAACAATATTCCCAGAAAATAATTCATAAAGTCATTATTTATAATGACTTTGTTAATGATACTATAGTATTTCTTAAATCTCAGCAAGGCCCTTTCATTAAAAAAAAAAAAGGTATTCACTCATTAAGAATTTCTTCAGTATCTACTATCTTATATATCAGGTATAGAGCTAGGTGGTGAGAATGGAAGAAAGTGAGGGAATCAAAGATGACTAAGATATGCTTTCTACTATATAACAACAACTAAGTGCTGTGCAGTTGGTTCTGACTCATGACAACGCCATGTGTGTCACAGTAGAACTGTGCTCCACAAGGCTTTCAATAGCTAATTTCTCAGAAGTAGATTACCAGGCCTTTCTGCTGAGGTGCCTCTGGGTAGACTCGAACCTCCATCCTCTTAGCTAGCAGCTGAGCATGTTAAATTTTTATACCACCCAGGAACTCCTCCTACTGCATAGAATCTTATAACATAAAACGTCACTTACATAATCTTGGAAATGATAACATCTGTCCTGAGGGAGGGTTGGGAATGACACAGGGCTTTGCTGATTAGTAAGAACTATGGAAAAAACAGCATTCAAATATGTCAATTTATCTCTAGCTCAGCAGGGCCACCACTGTGTATCCTCCTTTCAAAGGGCCAGATGTATCTAACATAGCTTATAACATCACCATCAATCTCACCAGAAATGTCTGTATGTGTTTAGTGGAAAGCAGTTCTCAGGCTCCTGGTGCCATGTACAAGTTTTCCAAAATTCCAATTTTTGCTTAAAAGCTCAAGTTTTATCATCAGCAACAAACACTGCCCATTGTTTTCATGGACATGAAAACAGTTTCACTTTATCCATTTTTGAGAAAATGTCTATCAAATACCCAAGTCTGAGAAACATAGTTCGTCAACCATTATTTCAAGGGCAAATAAAATTCAGTGAAAAAAAGTGGCTACAGCTCACAACTCTAGCAGATGACTTTTTTAAGACAGCCATCCTATTTGGGTAGGAAGCACAAGGTGCGTTAGATACATTTACATTTTCCAATTGACATGTACTCAGATTTTGAAATCTAATAAAATAGTAATTTTTACTGCTTCATCAGGACATTCATAAGTGAATATGGCATTCCTTTTTTAGCAGCAAGTATATGGAAAAGAACATAATGACTACTTATACAGTCCGGTGGCACTGCTTTCACTCGTGCTGTGGCATCTGCAATTTTTCTCTTCACTGCTTTTGCACCCAGTATGATGTCAACACAAATAACATCTTAGTATTGTTATGAACGAAATACAATCAGAATGCTCCACACAAGCAAGGATGGTGAGACTTTGACCTGTTTCCTCTGGACACATCACTAGGAAAGATCAATTCCTAGAAAAAGACATCATGTTTGGTAAAGTGGAGGGTCCGCAAGAGCAGGAGAAGCCCTCAATGACATAGACTGACACAACAGCCGCAACAATGAACTCAGACTTACCCACGACAGGTCAGGCAACAGTTCATTCTGTTAAACACAGGTCACTACGAGTCAGAGCTACTGTACAGCAACTCAACACAATAACATTATAATGAAGTTTCATCTTGTGTACTCACTAGAAGGGTCTCGGGACCTTCAGAAACTACACTTTGAGAACTCCTCCACTGGTAAATTCCTTTATCTCTCTGTGTCTCAGTTTTCTCATGTGTGAAATGGACATAAGTTACAGTAAATATCTCATAGGGTTGTTATGAGACTAAATGGGGTAAATCATATAAACAGTGAAGAACAAAGTTGATCTAAGGAAAATGCCACATAAGGGTTAGATATAAAGGAGCTATGGATCATTAAAGACTCTTGGCTCATTTAAATGTGATAAAAATGTGTTTGTGTTTTGTTTTGTTTTAAAAGGTGAGCATTTATCAGTCACCTCCACTGAAAGCATTCTTGGTTGAGTATTTTCCTAAGACTGTTAAAGGGACCGACTGGTCAGAGATTCTTGCAGGTCACCAGATGACACACAAGTAGAGCTTTTTTTTTTTAATTAAAAAAAAAAAAAGCAGCTCTCATCACCATGAGGAAACAACTGGCTAATGCACCATGCAAACTCCAGTCTCTACAACCTTGAGACCAGAAGTAGATGGTGCCTGGCTACTACTGTTGACCACTTTGAAACATCAGGTTTAGGGTCCAGGCAATTTCTCATCTCTCTCCTGGTGTCAGGATCACAATAGGAGGTCCTGGATATAGTGGGAGAAAAAAGGTAGAACAAACTTAATTAAAAAAAAAAAAAAAAAAAAAACCACCACCTGGCTCACTGGTCTGACAGAGACTGATAGAACCCCTGGGACAATGGCCCATAGACACCCTTCAAGCCTAGAACTGAACTCACCATCTTGGTTCAACTTTCTGAGCCAATAATAGCCCTATAAGGTGAACAGTAACACCAGGGAAGTATGCACTCCTTAGAACAAGCAACTGTAGGAGATCAAAAAGGGCAGTATTTGCCCAGGAATAAAGCCCAGAGGGCAGGAAGGGATAGGAAAGAAGGAACAATGGAAACAGTAAGTACAGGGAAGAAGTGTGAAGAGTGCTGTTATACTGTGCAGATTACAATCAGTGTCACTAAATGTGTATGAGTTGTTGAGTGGAAAACCAATTTACTTTCACCAAAATCACAATAAAAAGGTTTTTTTTTTTAAAAAAAAAAAAAAAAAAGCAACAGCAGCAGCAGATGCTGTCAGCACTGTAACCTGTCCTGACAGAGGCCTGAGAATATTACCCACCCCACTTCTGTACAGCATTCTGACCATCTCTCCTTAGGGGCTGCCTAGGGATCACCCAAAACACTAGAGAAAAAAATGTGACATTTATATTTATGTATTTCTGTGAGTATGGGTTCTCAAAATATTGTGACACCAGGAGAGAGATGAGAAATTGCCTGGCCCCTAAACCTGATGTGCAATGTCAGCTCTCTTCAGTTGAGCTTGGTTTTCAAAAACTGACAGTCTCAGGACAAAGACAGCTGTCCCTGCTATATATTTTAAAGAGGTGAGATCCGGACACAAATAGATACATACAAACCCATGCTTCTCACAGAACTACTATTCACAGTATCAAAGAGATGAAAACAAGTGCCCATCAACAGATGAATGAATAATCAAACTACGGTACATATACACAATGGAATACTGTGCGACATTAAAGAATAATGAAGAATCTGCATATCACCTCACAATGTGGAGGAACTTGAAGGATATTATGCTGAATGCAAGAAGTCAATCACAGAAGGACAAATGTTGTAGAAGTCTGTTATTATAAAAAGTCAAGGAAAAGTTTACACTGGGAAGGAAACTTTCTTTGTTGGTTGCCAGATATGGGAGGGGTGGGAAGGGAAAATTGCTGACTACTTAAGAGACATGTGTTGATTTGGGTGAAGAGAAAGGCAACATAACAAAAGTGTGCGACAAGCACAATGCCACTAAGGAAAAGGAAGACACAGAGAGGTGTACAAGAGGTACAGACAACAAAGGTAAATACCATTACATATACAATACTACATTATCAGTAATAACAAACACTAGTCTATGGGTGGATATATAGGTAGACAGACAAGAACAGGTATGGGTATGCAAATGGGAATATACCCATGACCACACGTTGGTCTGACAGACAATATTCCTATGTACATATTTGTATGTACTATAAAAATGTTCGTCTACACTATGGGGTTAACAAGTTTGGATAACTGCTTAGCTAAAACCAAGCACCTTGAAGGAGGGAGTTGCCGAGCCTACAGGCTCACGACCATGGTGATAGGGGAATCAAGCTCAAGTGGCACAAAACGTTGTTCTACATCCTACTTTATGAGTAGTGATTGGGGTCTTGAAAGTTTGCAAGTGGTCATTTAGGATGCAACTACTGGTCTCTCCTCATTTGGAGCAAAGAAGAATGAAGAAGATCAAAGACATATGGAAACAATTAGTCCAAAGAACTAATAGACCATGGGAACCTCAGCCTACATGACTCTGAGACAAGAAGAACTAGATAGTGCCTTCCTACCACTGTCAACCACTCAGAAAGGGATCAAAATTGGAAATCCTAGATAGAGTGGGAAAAAAAAAAAACATGGAAGAAAATTCAAAAACATAAAAAAAGACTAGGATTACTGGTCAGAAAAAGACTGGTGAAAACCCGAAGACTATGGCCCTGAGTCACCCTTCAGGCCTGGAACTGGACTCACTCCAGTGGCTTAACTCTCAGCCAACAACAGACAGGCCTACAAACTGAACAACCACAGCAGGGAGATACACTCCTTTAAACAGTCAACCAAGGGAGATCAGAAGGGAAGCATTTGCACAGGAGAAAGCTAGGCAGGCAGGAATGGGTAGATAAAAAAAGGTACAGGGAAGGGGTAACATGGAGGAGATAAGAGGAGAGCTGTTACATTGGGATTATCATCAGTGTTGCAAAACAAAACATATATGAACAGTTGAATGTGAAACAAATCTGTTTTGTAAAACTGCACCCAAATCACAATAAAAAGTTTCTTCAAAAAAAACAAAATGAAACAAAAACAGTTGACCCTTTAGCCAACAAGGAAGGAAACTGATTTGGGAATTGTTTGCACAAGATCT
Organism: Orycteropus afer afer; assembly: GCF_000298275.1. Classification (NCBI taxonomy): domain Eukaryota; kingdom Metazoa; phylum Chordata; class Mammalia; order Tubulidentata; family Orycteropodidae; genus Orycteropus; species Orycteropus afer. The sequence continues at coordinate 10,858,406 of NW_006921604.1, forward strand.
GCAACCAACAGAAATTATTCAGAAATCTGTCAGCTTTTTGTTCTGTTGTTCATGGGGTTGTCATGAGTTGGAGGTCAACTCGACAGCCGCTAACAACAAAAAACACCTTCCTCTGCTAGAATTATTTCCCATGAAGGTAGAGAACCTTGTCTTTGTGGTCACTATTATTTCTCCAGGTCCTAGAATAGTGCCTGCAACACTGTAGGTACTCACTAAATATCTGTTGGCTGAATAAATAAACAGATGCCCACAAGACCTTCTGAAAATTGGCATTCAAATTCTCCCACCAGGATTAAAAATAGTACAATCATTGTGGAAAACGGTATATCACTTTCTTAAAAAGGTTAAAATAGAAACACCACATGATCTAGTAATCCACTACTAGGTATATACCTGAGGGAGCTCTGGTGGTGCAGTGGCTAAGGCACTCGACTGCTAACTAGAAGGCTGGCGGTTCAAACCCACCAGCCACTCCTCGGAAGGAAGAATGGCAACCTACTTCTGTAGAGATTATATTATGTGCCATAGAGTCGGACCTGACTCATAGTGACCCCTCCTTGGTTTCCAAGGCAGTATCACTACAGAAGTAGATTGCCCCAGAAACCCAAGGAGGGTTTTCTATGAGTCAAATCGACTTGATGGTAGTGAGGTTTTTTATAGGGTTTTTTTTTTTTTTTTTTTTTTAAGGTATATATCCTAAAGAAATAAGAGGCATGACATGAAAAGAAGTATGTGGACACCATGGTCATTGCAGCATTATTTTTACAACAGCGCAAAGATGGAAACAATGGAACTGTCCATCAATGGATGAATGGATAAACTATGGTACATACACACAAGAATACTACACAATGTTAAAGAATAACAAAGAATCTGTGAACCACCTCATTACATGGATCAACCTGGAGGACATTATGGTGAATGAAATAAGTCAATCACAAAAGGACAAATACTGCATGAGATCACTATTATAAAAAGTCAAGAACAGGTTTACACACAGAAACTAACTTTCTTTGATAGTTACCGGGAATGAGAGGAAGGGAGGGAAAATTACTTAACTAGAGAGTGAATATGTATTAACTTGGGTGAAGGGAAAGGCAATATTCAATAAAGAGGAGGTCAGCCCAACATGACAAAGGCAAAGGAAGACCATAGGAGTTACATGAGAGTAAAAGACAACAAAAATAAATACCATTATATATACGATGCTGAAATAACAGTAATCACAAACAATAATCTATGAGTAGATTCAGAGATAGTTGAACAGAAGGTGAATGGAGTACACTCATGAGTATATATAGGGATGACAGAGCATATTTCTACATATGTATCTATATACGCTACAAATATATACATGGATATAGTAGAACATAAAGAGAGCAAAGTTGTCAAAATTTCTTAGCCATAACCAAACACCCTGGAGCAACACATCACTGGGTTTAGGGGCTTAGGACCACAGTCTCAGGGTACATTCAGGTCAACCATAGTAACTTAGTCTACAATGTTCTACATCCTACTTTGGTTAAGTAGTGACTAGGGTCTCAAAAGCTTGCTGGCGCCCATCTAAGATGCAACAACTGGTCTCTCCCTATTCAGGATAAAGAGCAGTGAAGAAAATCAAAGGCTCAAGGAAATAACTGGTCCAAAGAACTAATAAATCATACGAACCACAGCCTCCACTACCAGGAGACAAGAAGAACTAGACAATGTCTGGCTATCACTACCATTCACTCTTACTGGAATCACAGCAGAAGGTCTTGGACAGAGTGGGAGAAAAAAAAAAATGTAGAACAAAATTCAAAATCTAAACAAGACTAGACTTAGTGGTCTGATAAAGAATGGAATCCCCAAGACTGTGGCACTTAGACACACTTTAAGTCTAGAACTGAATCCACCCCCAGGGATCAACTTTCAGCCAAATAACAGATAGGCTTATAAAGTGAATAATAACATCAGGGAAAAACAAACTCCTTAGAACAATCAACCATATGAGACCACAAGGGAAACCTTTGCCCAAAAACAAAGTGCAGAAGGCAAGAACGGTCAGAAAAGAAGGATGAATGGAAACTCATGAATGGAAACCCAGGGAGGAAGGTGGAGAAGGGCTATTACATTGTGAGGATTGTAACTAGTATCATGAAATAAAATGTGCATAAATTGTTAAACAGAAAACTAACTAGTTCTATAAGCTTTTATCCAAACACAATAAAAAGTTCAAAAATAAGTAAATTTTTTAAAAAATCACAGAATTCAAGATTGATGTTATTTTGTCACTGAAATCCATATTATAAAGAAATTTAATGAAAATTAGAACTATATGTCATGCTGACATTTATTGTTGTTGTTGCTGTTATATGCCATCAAGTCAGACCCGACTCATAACAACCCCTCCCTTGGGTTTCCGAGAAAGTATCACTACAGAAGTAGATTGCCCAACCTTCCTTGCGAGGAGTGGCTGGTGGGTTTGAACTGCCAGCCCTCTGGTTAGCAGTCAAGTGCCTTAGGCACTGTGCTACCAGAGCTCCTATCACATTTATTAAGCATCATTTATTTCTACTTATCTATAATTCAGCAAATATTTATAAGTACTTCTGTCAAATATGCTACAAAAATGAATAAGAATAAATAAGTATATAGCTTTTAAAAAAAGGTAACTTCTCCCATCATTGTGGTATTGGACTCAGTAAGTATCCAATAAATATTTGTTGATAGAATGATGATATATGAATGAATGAATAAATAGAATTTCTGATTTGAAAAGGGACTAGATTCTGGAAGGCTATTGACCTCTCTAATTATACACACAGAAACCCATATCCAGCTTTGTTAGATACAATCTGCCAGGCACTCTCCTTGACATTTACTCTTCAAACAATTCCAGTCTGATTTTTACCCCTTCTTTCCACAAAAGTCGCTAATGCCAGGGCCACTCATGATCTCCATGTTGCCAAAACCAACAGGCTTTTTCAATCTTCATCTCTCTAAGCAGCATTAGATAGAGTGAGTCCTCCTTCCTTAAATTACTCCATTTTCTCACTTGCTTATCATCAGTAACTTCAGGTTTTTCTCAGACTCTCATTTTCCTGTGCCAGTTCCGCCTCAATCATGAATATCACAAGGACTTACCAAAGACTCAGTCCTGGGCCTTCTTTACTTCTTACTCAACACTCATTCCCTTGATGATGCCATGTATTCACATGGCTTCAAATACCATTTATCTGTCGATTCACACATTTCTATCTCCAGCCCAGGTCTTCTGTTGAACTCCAAGCTTATTTATCCAACTGCCTAGTTGACACAACCCCTTGGATATCTCACAGAAAGCTCAAAACATCTAAAACTGAACTTTTGATCTCTGCTGCTAATCAACTCCTTTTTCTCACTCTCTCCATCCTTCTCACTTCAGTGAATTGCCCCTGTAGACCTACTTCCTTTCTTACTACCATATCTACTTTATAAGTCATTTCCATTGTGCCTCCAAAAGGTATTTCATATCTACATACTTTGATCCACTTCGAATGCCATCACTTCATCCTGAAGTATCATGACCTACTCCTTCTTCTAATAAGCTTCCAGCTTCCACTCTTACCCAATCCTTTCCTCACATAGTAGCCAATGTCTTCTTTGTAAAACAGCAATCATTACCCTGCTTAAAACCCTTTGATGGCTTTACCTGCAGGAAGTAAAACAAAGCCTCCTTGTTGATGTGGTTAGTGGCCAGAGTCATCCCCACTCATGGCCACCTTATGTATAACAGAAGGAAATGCTGCCCAATCTTACATTGTGATCTCTGATGTGTTTGAACCTATTGGTGAGGCTATTGTGTCAACCCATCTCACTAAGGATTTTCCTTGTTTTTATTGACCCTCCACTTTATCAAACACAGCCTAGTTGGTTCTATATGATCTGTTTTCTCCCTACCTCTCCACTGTCACTCAAAAAATATTCTCTTGGCTCACTAAGATCCAGATAAACTGGCTTTTCTTCAGTTTCTCTAAATTGTAAAGATATTCTCCATCCTAAGACTTTTGCATAGGTTCCTAGGTGGAACAAATGGTTTGCATTCGACTACTAACCTAAGGCTGGTGGTTTGAACTATAAAGATTACAGCCAAGAAAATGTGATGGAGCACAGTTCTACTCTGTAACAAAGGGATCACCATGAGTCGGAATCAACTTGATGGCAAAGGGAAGACCTAGGCACATGCTGTCTCTCAATTTTGCAACATCTTTCCAACCACTCTTCATTTGGGTCATCCATGGGCATTTATAATGGGCATTTAAGGAAAGATTGTAGCAGGAGAAGTACTTAAAATCAAACTTGGATTTTATAGTGATCATTCTGGTAAGAGAATGGAAGAAAAATTACAGTGGAGTAAGACACAACAGCAGGCCAGCAGAGCAGTTGGGGTAAACTAAAGTTGTTCAAGAGAGACAGGATAATGAAAGCCTAACCTAACAGCATCTCCAGGACAAAGAAGAATAAACATATTTTGGGTAATGAGAACCAACAGGACTTGGTGACCAGAAAGGAAATATTAAAGATGTTCTCTAGGTTTCTAGTTTAGATGAATGACTGGTTGGGCAGCGATGCTTTGAGATGAAGCATTTAGGAGGAGATCCAATTGATACATGATGTGGGAGGAAGATAATAATCTGCCCAGGACATGTATTTGGGATGTCAGTGGGACATCAGGTGAAAATGTCCATCACCTGCAGTGACAAGGGCTTTGGGGGGAAAAAAAAAAAAAAACTTAAAAAGCTGGACTCATTCACCACTGTGAGATATGAGAAAAGAAATGACTAGAAATGTGAAAAGATACTGAGAGTCCATGGGTGGTGGAAGCCATTAACAGGCAGGGAACCTCTTTTGTGATACAATTGTCACAGGTACTTTATTGAAGACCATTACTCCATAGTCACACTTTTCATGCCATGTTCACAAAATACATGAAGCTTGAATACTATTTTTTGGAATGCAATGCAAATATTGTGAAAAACATAAAATTATTTTTATGAGCATAATAGTTTGTTTAGAAGCAAATTATAACTTTTGCTTGTCCCTAATATGAATGTTGCTGAACAGGTACTAGAAACTTGCTAGTTTACTAGATACTAGGTGTTAATTTTCTTCCCTTCAAAAACAGCGTTATTCACGAAAGAATATGTTCTTCATTCATTCCACAAATACTGAGCATCACTATGAGTCCCTGGGTGGTTCAAATGGTTAAGCACTCTCAAGTGACCAACTGTTAACCAGAAAGAATGGAAGTCCACCCAGAATCATCTCAGAGAAACACCTGGCAATTTCTGAAAAATCAGCCACTGAAAACCCTATGGAGCAACTGGGATCTTAAAAGCTTGCAAGCAGCCATCTAAGTGGCAATGATTGGTTTCTCTTCATACAGAACAAGGAAGAATGAAGAAAATCAAAGATGCATGGAAATAGTCCAAAGGACTAATGAACCATGAGAACCTCAACCTATATGACCCTAAGACCTGAAGAATAAGATAGTGTCCCGCTACCAACGCCAATCACTTGGAAAGGGATCAAAACTGAAGAGCCTGGATAGAGTGGGAGAAAACTGTGAAACAAAACTCAAAATCATTAAAAAAAAAAGATAAGGCTTACTCATCTGCTAGAGACTGGTGAAACTCCTGAGACTATGGCCCCAAGTCACTTGTCAGGCCTGAAATTAGACTCACTCCCCTGGCTTACCTCTCAGCCAAACAACAGGCAGGCCTTCACCTGCACTCCTTAGAACAATCAGCCACAGGAGATCAGAAGGGCAGCATTAGCACAAGGAGAAAGGCGGGAAAACAGAAACTCCTACACAAGAAGGGCATAGGGAAAGGATAACCACAGGGAGGAAGTGGCAGGAGAGCTGTTACATTGCAGGGAATGTAACCATTGTCACAAAACTTAATGTGTATATGAACTGCTGAATGTAAAACCAATCTGCTTTGTAAAATTTCATCCGAATTATAGTAAGTTTGGGGGCAAAAAAAAAAAACCTACAGAGCACAGTTCTACTCTGACCCACATGGGGTCACTATGAGCCACAATCAACTTTACAGCAACTGGTTTTGGTTTTTACTACTATGTGCCAGACACTGTTCTAGGTGCTGAGGTGAAGTGGTGCCAAAGACATAGGAGGCACTTAAAAAAATTGTTTGTTGAATGAATCAATCAATCAATCTAATCTAATCACCCTGTTATATCATATCCTCAACACCACTTCCCAACTCCACAGACATTATACTGTAGGTCATCTTAACTGTTGCTGTCTCATTGATTCTAACTCATAATGACCTTGTAGGACAGAGGAAAACTGCCCTATAGGGTTTCCAAGGCTGTAATCTTTATGGAAGAAGATTACCACATCTTTCTCCTGCAAAGTAGTTAGTGGATTCAAACCTGCTAACCTTCTGGCTAGCAGCTGAGCACTTAACCTCTGCACCACCAGAGATCTTTGTAGGTTAGTTATTATTCAACATTGTGAAAGTACCTAACAGCTAAGTTCTGTGTTGAAATACACATCCAATAAAATGCAATTTTATAGTAAGAAGTAGAAAACAAGATACAAGGAGAGGAAGTTTACATAACCTCTAGGGCAACATTCTACTCTCCAGGTCAACAGTGAGTTTTGCTTGAGTTGAAAAGAAAAATCAAGGCAGGGTAATTTGGCCTTGAAACAAAATTCTTTCAACTGAATGTTAAGTGGCTAAATTATAAACTTTTGAGAGAAATAGTTTGCTCTGGAACACTGTTCCCTTTGTGATGAGACAATCTGAACTTTTTTATGCTTCAGGGTCAGGGGAAAATTCCAACCTATAACCAACCACCTATTTACTGGGAGCTCTGGTAGCATAGTGCCTAAGGCACTTGACTGCTAACCAGAAGGCTGGCAGTTCAAACCCACCAGCCACTCCTGTGAAGGAAGATGGGGCAATCTACTTCCGTAGTGATACTGCCTCGGAAACCCAAGGAGGGGTCACTATGAGTCAGGTCTGACTCGACAGCACATAACAACAACACAACTTATGGGGAAACACTTAAGAATCGTTTTACCCATTCATGAAGGATTTTTAAACACTGAGAGCCTTCCAAATTAATCCAAAATCTCAGGATTTCTTCTTTTACAGTTTACTTTACAAAAAGTGGATTTTAGTAAAAATTAAGGGAAAAATGCTCTGGGGTTCTGTCAGTTGGCAGTGGCTTGTTTCTTCCTATCCCCAAGCTCTTTGAGGAAGTACTTACATGAAAATTGATAAAATCTAAAAAACAACAGGTGAAGGGTATAAATTTTAGAACAGATAAGGCATTTCAATCAATTAGTCAAGAAAACAATCACCAAACTCTTGATTTGGAAAAGTTTAAATCTTCCAAGTAAAAGGATGGCTGAATGGGTGACTCTAGATGCCTGTTAATAAAATGTGTTTGAGAACATCTATGTAAAAGTATCCTAGGCAATACACAAAATCCTTGGGTGATGTAAATGGTTGACATTCTCAGCTACTAACCAAAAGACTGGAGTTGTTAAGTCCACCTGGAGTTACCACATTAGAAAAGCCTGGACATCTACTGCTGAAAAAACCTGCCACTGAAAACCTAGGGAACACAGTTCTCTGACACACATGAGGTTAGATGCTAACCATACTGGCTAGTCAGTAAGTTTCATACAGACTGAATCAAAAATTCTTTTTACACACCCCAGTTCTTTGTTTGTGGAATATTTTTCAAACATCTGACTTCAACATGGGCAGAACTAAAGAAAACTAAGCAATCTTTAGGCCACAAAAATCAGGTCACTTCACAGTGAAGACATCAGGTTTTTTTTGTGTGTCCTGGGCTACACACACCTAGGCAGCCCAGGAATCTGCAGAGGAGAAGTAATGAAGTGATAGCTCATAGGGATGAAAAAAATCCCAGAGCTGGGCAGGTGATGGAAACGTAAAACATGCAGTAGTCATTCTAAAACTGTTTCCCAGATTGTATTCTTTAACAAAGATACCTATTATTTATGCTTTTGAGAAAGTCAGTGACGTCCCTACACAGCTCATAATGAGTTCTGCAGATTCATAGAATTCTGTTCTTGAAATCATTTCCTTTACTTGAATTTTTATGTTTATATTTCCATCTCCAAGCTTATTTAAATTCAGATTGTGAACAGGGATGATGTTTAAATCTTCTGAGCCTTGCTCATCAACTTACTAGAAGCTCCATAAATGTGTATAACAACAATATTCAATAATATTAATGAAGCAATACATAAAAACTACAAAGGATGTATCAGTTTTTCTTTCATTTCCTTGATGAACAGCAAGCAACCTTTGTAAAACTTCTCTATTACTTGATGGCAAGGAATGGCCAAGGGTTCCCTGTGAAAGTAATTCTGAGCTTTTGGATAGTTTACTCAAAGTCAACTAGGCATAAACAAGTGATCTTTATACTTCTTTGTTTATGCCAAAAGCAACAAACTAAAGTGGTCATTATTTCACATGGGGCCAGTCTCACAGGTCATTGGGGCTTGCCTTCATGCCCAGGGGCCGTATCAGTGCTCTGTGCCCGAAATATGGAAACTGGTCTTAACGTCTTCACCTCTTCCCTGAGTTTTTATGTCCTTTTCAATTATTAATGTCCATGGAAACAGATAAAGTAGCTTTTAACAGTATACTCCACCATCAAGTATCATTGTAACTTTCATTAATATAAAAGCAGTTAAGGATCAAATAGAAGTAGTAACATTTATTATTTTAAATAACAATGAATATGGAAAGATGGTTTTATGTTCATTGAATTGCTAATGAAGCCAGACCAATAACTCAAAGCTGGTTACCCTACAGATGATCAATTAAAGTATTAGCAGGAAAGGTCATTTGATAAGAAAGATTTAAAACTAGTATCAGGACTTTACCTTCAAAGAATTCATCATAGTTGTTGTGTTACGGGCTGTTGTTGTTCCCCCCTCCCCCCACCACCACCCAGCTCCAGCCTACTAAAAAGTAAAAATCACCTTAAGCAAGCAGGCATGACTCTAGAACGAAAGTGAAATTGTGATGAAACAACTGTACACCCTATTAATGGAATGGAATCAAGCCACATGTCATCTGGTTTTTGTCATGCACCCTCCAGAAGCCCAACTGTGCTCTGGGACCTTCTGAGGCAGCTCCCCAGGACACAGTTCATTCCAAAGCCTCTGATTCACAGTGCCTGAGCTGTTTTTCTTCTCAGCAAAGACCAGACACTTGCCCTTTTATAAAACCTCCAGAATGAGTCACAAGTAAAATTAGTTGGCATTCTGAGGTGGCGGATGGAAATTAAGGTCTGAAAGGAGGCCATGTGATGGGCAGAATGATACTGCGTGGGCTGCTTCCCAGGTGGCGTGGGCTGGTGTATGGCTGTGCCACGTGGAGAACCCCTCCGTCTAGGATTCCTGGTCTGCATCTCATCACGCATACAGAACTCCCACTCAATTTCAAAAGGGTGCTACCCACCCTAGGAAAAAACCTAGCCCACTGCATAGATGTGAAAATACACAGCCAGAGAAACAGATGGCTGGGGAAGAAGCAATCTGGAATAATTGTGAGGGTGTGGGAGTCGACGTGTAGGTTTGGTGAGGGGATCAGAGAGGAAAGAATGGGCATCAGTATGTGGCGACAGATGATAGCGTGTTGTTTGGGATGGGCAGTCAGAGGAAGCAAGGGAAATGGAAGTAATGTATTTATTCATAAGGGCCGTATCATAATTAGGAAAATTCCCCTTCTGTCTATTCCATAAGTTCCACTCGTTCAGACAGAGGCTGTCGACATAGAACATTCGCTTTGCCGAGGAAGCAGAGGTTATGTGCTATCCCGACAGGCTTTCCGTTTCTGATCGAAACAAATCCAAACTGAGCTGATTTGTGTACAGCTGCAGGCATATAAACATGACTGTTTAGAATTCTTTATAGAGTATAGGCCTTTGTACTTCATACTTCACAGAAGTTAATAAGTAGGTGTCAAACTCTGAATTAAAAATCCCAGAAGAGGACACAGCACAAAGGACAATAAAAATGATTTTTAAATAATCATAGGGATAAATAGCATCCACTTCTGACAAATGTAAGTGCTGGCATAAAATGTTATTAGGCTACAGAGATCGTCTTTTGTTCAGGAAGTATGTTTTATTCTCCAGCCGCGTCATTCATCATCCTAATGAGCCCTCAAAATGTAAATTAAATAGCAGAGACGGATTCATTCGAAAAGCATCTTTGTGTTAGGTGTTAAACCATTTTTCTACTTTTATTCTTATATATTGGTTCATTTTTTTTCATTGACCACAAGAAAAAAAACAACAAGCAGCAGCAGCCCTGAGTACTTGAACACTTTATGGGGTAAGTTCAGGCAATGCATATTTTCAGTAAACAGTTCGTCCATTCATTCTCCAGTACATGTGGAATCTATGATTTAAGAAAGAAAGAAAAACAGAAATGTCATCTGAAAATGATGTGCCTTGTAAATTATGTTTGAGCCAGAAAATCCTAGAAACCTGTGCATGCATCTGCTTTTTTGTTTTATTCAGAAGTGATCTGGTCCAGGGAAACCCTCAATGGGAATGGATTAGCGAAAATTTCAAACAGCTTTAGTTTACTGAACTGACTGTATTAATGGCAAAGCAAACACCATTTCAACCATTAATGATAAAGGAATAAGGTCACGAGCCAAATCAGTTGCAATTTCTTGTTACGCGTATTGATAAGAACATTACCCGCTCCTATGATAAATAGAGAAATCAGGGTTTTGTACTTGACCTGACTTTATGCATGAGCACACACACAACAGCAGGAGTGATGGCACAGCGCTGCTAGGGAAGCACCCAGGAAAAATACACCGAGAAAGGAAAATAGCAGCAAATCACGTCTCATTTTGGCATGATTGGTCCTCATTTGGTCTTCTTCTCTTTCTCTCTCTCCCGCTCTTCCTCTCCCCACTCCTTCTTCCCCGGTTCTTGTCTCTTTTCCTCCCTCACTGCTGCTCATGTATCATTCTTTGGTCGTCCCTTCTTCTGTGGAAAGCTCACACATGTATCTCCTAGCTCTCAGTTCAGTATGAGTGAACAGTCATAAAATGAAGATACAAATAATTACAGTACTGAGGTTTGCCTGATGTCCTGGGAACAGCCATTAATCTGTGCAAGGATTTTTTTTTTTTCTTTTCTTTTTTAGCCCCAAACTACAGAATAAATTATCATTAATAAATCTAGGTATTCCAGAGACATTATATTTTTATGAGGTCAAAATGTTGGAGAAACATCCTACAGGGAAGGCTAAACAACCCTGAAGTATGAGTACCATTATGCTGACGCCTGAGCTCTTGCAATCACTAGAGACCAAGTGCTGACCTAGCTGTAGGTAAACCCCAGGACTGTGTCTGATTCACTGAGATTGCTCTATTGGGGAAGCACCAGGCCCCAGGTGGCAGTGCTCAATGAGGGCCCACCCCCCTGTAAGTGGCATCTCTCCTTGAAGGTTTGACTGATAAAAGAATCATGACAAATGGGATCTCACAGCCTGCACTTCCCACTGGCTATTTTGTCCTAGTTTATTCACCTATTTATTTTTAATGGACCATCTTCTTTTCAAATGTGATCAAGGTGAGCTAATGCAAGGCTCATAATTGTCATCACTACAATTGGTCACATGAAGAAACTCTGTAGTCTCAACTCTGTAGTCATGACCACTTACCTCACTTCTCCCTACCCAGGTCCCTGGGTGGTGCAAGCAGTTTGCACTTGACTACTAAGCTAAAGATTAGTGGTTCAAACTCACCCACCGATACCACAGAAAAAAGGCCTGGTGATCTGCTTCCATAAAGATTCCAGCCAAGAAAACTCCATGAAGCAAATCTACTCCACACACATGGGTTGCCATGAGTCACAATCGACTTGACAGCCAACTAACATTTCCTGACAATGCAGTTTCACAGGCATATTGACTGGCTTATAGCTTAATTAGAACAAATCTAACTCGTGAAGGAGAAGTCAAAGTCATGTGTGGATGAGACTTTGAGATGTACCAGCAAAAGGGGACAAGAAGGCAGGAAAGGGGTGGATTTTAAGTGATGATGTAAAAGTTACTATGGACACAGAAAATCAAGGTATTACTGTTCTATACAAAACTAACTCTGAAGAGGCCTTATATAAGGAGAGACATATTTTAAAGTTGAATTTAAGCCTTACCCAGAATCTAGGAAGAAAAGTGGTCAGCATATCAATAAATTGTTTTATATCTTACCCCAAGCAGGAATAACAATGTACTATCAAGTGACAGATAGTGCCCTGCTATGAAGAACGTACATTTTAACCTTTGCAATATGTTCATAATTAATATGAATTCACACCAATATGGTATAGCCATGAAAACACAGAACTCTCATACATAAAACCTTTCAAGTATAAAAGAAATAAGCTACCCCCTAAAGGTTTTCTGAGAAAACTCCCAGTGAAGAAGGATCTCACAGTTTGAATGTATAGACTTTTAGCCAGATCTAAAATTCCTGCAAATAGGCCCCATGTTAAATGACTGACAGTACCACTAGGAACTATACAAAATAAAATACATGCTTCATTAGTCCCCCAGCTGAACTCAGAATCCTCTGGCTCAGAATAAATCTCAGCCTTTAAAAATAAATTCTCTTCTGAATTAACATCTCAGGATCATTAATCTTTGGAGTGACCCTTCAATTTCATTTGGAAGAGAACTACCGCGCCTCACAAAGGTCTTTTTTCTTTTGGCAAACCACCATTTCATGGGGAGAAGGAAAATAACATGCGCTTTCTTTTATCATTTCCCTATTCTCACCCACAAGGTGATTTCTTTTTCCTTCTCAGCTGAAACATCCTAAATCTAAAACCAACAGCTTGTCAGTTACTGAGTCAGGAAGGGGCTAAAATTTACTTTATAATTTATAAGAAAATAAAAATAAGGCTACATTTCATTATTATAAACATCAGTGGGGGAAAAGGAAGTATCCTAATTTATAAAATTTCACCCAACTAAATTGGTTGGAGGAGCTCTGGTGGTGTAGTGCCTAAGGCACTTGACTGCTAACCAGAAGGCTGGCAGTTCAAATCCACCAGCCACTCCTCAGAAGGAAGGTTGGGCAATCTACTTCCGTAGTAATACTGCCTCAGAAACCCAAGGAGGGGTCGCTATGAGTCAGGGCCGACTCAACAGCACATAACAACAATAACAACAAAATGGTTGGGACTTTATTCTTCATGGCATGGGCCTTATGTATCAAGTAGACATAAAACTCAGCTTTATTACTCCAGACAATAACCATCACACATTAACAACATAGGCTTGCTTAATAAGCCAAATGAAGAGATGAAGTCTGTGTGTTGTCAGGATAGATGTTGCTTCGTTCAACCCAATGTGCATGTCACCAAAGTTACAGATACCATGTTTAAATAATGAGAAGTGCTTGATCTATAAAGTAATTCTATTGTAATTCCTTATTAAACATACAACCATTTTGAAAAGCAAAAATGATTGCAAAATTTCCCTATTTATTAATCTGGATTTTCAAAGTTAGATACTTACTTAAGCAGAATGTGTCTATAATGTTGGTCAAGTTTCACGGTGAAGACCATAAAAACCAGTGGCCAGAGGAGACCCATTCTGGTTTAGGGGTTACTGTGTTTACTGTATTCACTGCTATTCTTCAATGCCAGGCTTTGAACAATGCTCACTAGAACAAATCTTGTGTATTCCCCCACTTGGGGCGTTCTTTAGCCAGAACTGGCCCCCTAAAAGCTTGCCTGTCATCCATCCCTTCCAAACAACTCTACACTTACTACTAGGTTAATCTTTAATTATAATTTTCACTATTCAGTTCTCCAAGCTTACCAGCCTTTTAATAATGGCTCCCATCACTTAGAGGACAAAGTTAAATGCCATAGAGGCAAGTCTAGCCCTACACTAAGCCTTGCTTTCTGGCTTATTTAGACATCTCCTTCTGAATATTCTATGTGAGATCTTCTGGGAGCCTCTGCTCACCCCTCCTATCTGTGATGTCTCTCCTCCCTGACCCGCCCCTTCTCTCCTTTCTGATTCAAATTCTTCCTCTCAATGTCTACTTAAACCTCACCTCACAGATAAAGAATTTCCCTCATCTTTCTCCTCAAAATCCATGAAGTATCTTCCTGTCCTACCAAGCTATCTAATGTTTCACTTGCTTAAGTCTTACCAAAGTTCTCAGATGGCAGGAATTCTGTATTATACTCTCATTTATATAGTCTGCATACAACATTGTGCCTTATCCACACACTTAAAAAAAGTAATAATTTAAAAGATGTTTTCTGGCTTCTGCTTTCAATTTAAGGAAGCATGAGTCTGAGGAAGATTCCTCAACCCCCTAACTCTGTGTCTGTACCCAGTAGATGCTTGCTTCAGAGGGGAGGGCCATGAGGAAAGGGTGCAGGGACACTTTTTTAAGTCCCAACAAATCTATCCTTGACCCCTTGAAAGTTTTAGAGGTAGTAAAAGATACTCAACCTCTGCATTCCTTTATTCCACAGACTTGTTTCCAGTGAATCTATTAATTCATTAGATCATACTTCTGATTGGAAGAGAAACTCAAACATTCACTTGGGCCTTTTGAACAAGTGCAATTGGGTGGTAACCAAACCAAAAAAAAATCAAACTCACTGACATCAAGTTGGATCCAACTCATAGAAACCCCTCCCTGGGTTTCCAAGGCGGTATCTCTATGGAAGTAGATTGCCTATTCTTCCATCCGAGGAGTGGCTGGTAGGTTTGAACCGCCAGCCTTCTGGTTAGCAGTCAAATTCCCTAGGCACTTTTGGCTATCTGCCATGTGGTAGGGTTTCATCATCTAACCTCTCTTGCTACATTATCGATAAGGGGAGCTTATCTGTTACCAACTAATTTTATTTCAGCCCCTAATGTCCAGAGATGTGCCAGGAGCCACTGGAAACAGGAGCATGTAGACAGTGAAAGTTTCCTGAGCCAATTCAGTCTTTGTGACTGATCGGGAGGAAGGAGGGATAATCCCTAAACTAGGTATGTAATTCTTTCTTAAATCTCCAAAATTCATTATTAACAAAATCTCCTTAAACGTACCTCTTATGTATCCTTGGCCTGATACCCAACCCTGTTCAGAATTTATACTTGCCTTTCAGTTTATCTTCCCTTTTCCCTTCTTCAAAAAGGTCAACAAGATCCTAAGATGGACACTAAGCCTCATATTAGCTAAGCCTTATCACTACTTTCCACCCACACATTCCAAAATCAGTGAAACATTCATCACGTCCCTTGCCAGCTCTTGCAGGGAAACCCTTTCTTCAGATTGGACCTTAGCCTATCCCAACACATGGATGTCCCAAGATGCTCATGGATAAATTAAAATTAATACACTGAAGTCATTATTTAAAAAAAAAAAAAGAGTCAGGAACAAAGGAGGTCCATGCAAGGTCAGACAGTCCCATAAAGCAGGCAGGCCACATTCACACAATGTCAGGCCTGGGAGCAGAGCTAAAAGCATCAGCAGTCCCCTGCTGCCTCCCCTCCCTGATAGAAAAATGCAAAAGATGCAAGTTTGCTATCAGGAATATCCCTAATTGCCTTTTGGACTATTTTAACTTCAAGTACATTGGATTAAAGCCATTTAAAAAGGCTCTGTATACCATGCTTCATGGGAGAAATTGTATTAGCCAAAATGAAAAAAAATTAGTGACAATAAGGCAGACATATATTACATCAAAATGCCTGCTGCTGGAGAAATTCCATTATAACATTTGATTTGTAGGTTTCTTAGATGGATACAAAAGAACAATAGTATTAACGAAATTATTTTTGCTATATTAATTTGGGTTTTTTTTTATGTTTTAAACTTTAGAACACTTCAACTTACAAAAGCCATCTTTAAAATTTCCTTGACTTTAACTTGCACCTAATGGTATAGGAAAAAACAAATTATCTTAATTAAATTTCCAGTTACTCCTGTTTTTTAAAACATTTCATCACTTATCATCTCTCAACTATCCTTAATTGCATGTCTGAATGATCTTATTTTTGTGAATCCATATCACTAGTCAGTGTTTGAAACAAAATGTGGAAACACTGGTTCACCTTCACCAGTCTCAGCTGACTCGAGGCTCTGGCTGGAGTCTGGTTCCTAAGAGCATCAAGTGTGCTGATGGAAGACAGCTGAGCTCATCTGTTCATCCGCACCTCTTAGTCACGTTCAATTTAGCTTCAATCTCTAGAAACACAATCTATGAGGTATAAGGCAAACAACAACTAGTAAAAAAAATAGTAAGTCAAAGAAGTTTTCCATGAGGTCTGTAGAGATTAAAATATACTGTTTGGTGCCTGGCAATTTTCCTTTTGAAAGCAAATTTAGAAACCAAAATCCATTCTCACTAGGATTACCTTTAGGTAAGAAAGACAATGAATTTGTCCAAGATCCTGAGCCTTTTTGTAACTGATTATTCAGGGTAGTATTAGCTGTAGCCTTGTTAATTTAGAATCTGTTTAATTTTTTCTGAAGCAACATATTCTGTGCTCACAAAATATTCTAGTATGTATTACTGAGAATGTGTAGAACAAAATATCATAGTGTGGTTTTCATATTATAATCATCACCTAAATACACATGCCCTTACCAATGGCAGGCATAATGATCTTTAGAAATAAAAAACTCCCAGTCCATAATACAGTACCTGGCACATGGTTAACACTCAATAGATGTTTATTTTGATCATGGTTGTAGTTATTTCTAAGCTATTCTAACAGTTATCAATTGTTGTTCTTGTTGATTACTGAGTACTTATTGTAGATAGCATAGTAGTTAAAAGTGCTCGGCTGCTAACCAAAAAACTCACAAGCTGCTCCATGGGAGAAAGATGGAACAGTTTGCTTCTGTAAAGATTTACAACCTTGGAAATCCTACAAAGAGGTTCCATGTGGACCTATAGAGGCACTATGAGTCTGAATCAACTAGAGGACAGTGTATGTTGGTTTATTGTAAACTGTATTGTGCCAAACAAAAAAAACCCTAACTCACTGCCATGGAGTCGAGTCCAATTCATAGCGACCCCTACTGGGTTTCTGAGGCGGTAAATCTTTATGGAAGTAGATTGCCCCATCTTCCTTCCGCAGAGCAGCTGGTGTGTTTGAACCACCAACCTTCTGGTTAGCAGTCAAATGCCTTAGGCACCATGCCACCAGAGCTCCTTACATCATATGACTAAATCATTCAACCTCTGAGACAGGTATTACTCTCTATTCACAGATCATTAAACAAACTTTAGTAAGTGTTCTGGTTACCTAGTGCCAGTCTGACAAGAATATACCACTAATAGGGTGGCCTTAACAAACAGGAGTTTATTCTCTTACAGTTCAGGAGGCCAGAAGTCTGAGTTCAAAGTGTCAGGCTCTAGGGGCTCGGTGAAAGCCCTCTGACCTTGGGCTTCAGCTCTGCCTCTTGTTCTAGGACCACTGAAACTGAAAGCAACTCTACACTCAGACAGCTACTGGCTACTGAGCTAACAAGCCCAAGGTCAACAAATAAAATGGCACAGTCCCAATGTTACCAAACCACAAGGCAGACCATTAATTCAAGTCCACTGAAAGTCCCAAGGTTGGAAGATCATGGCAGGCTGCTGAACAATGACTGGCTACGTGCAGGGTTCAAGCATGCCATAAGCTACCCAGCTGCTTGTGATAGGTCCCACCATGGAGTTAATTGCCAGTCTCATCATGGGAAATCACTACCACCAGCTGCCCAGACAAGTCAACACACAAACTTAACCACCATAGTAAAGTAAGTAACTTGGTTCCAGATCACCCAGCAATGAGAATAGGATACAGGCTTCAAGAGCCCAGGTCTGCCCAACTCCAAGCAGGCAATCCTGCAACTGCTGCAACTAAACATCACTGGATGCATATGATCCTGAGAGCTAGCTTCCTGTGCTTATCGTCTGTGATCAAATTTAGCAAATGTCTTATTAATAACTTCACAAATACTGTCACACACAATCAAAACTTTGCATCAAATGCTTTAGTAATGAAACTAATATTCAGACTACTATGTTAGACAATTCCAAAACAAGGGAAGAAAATATATTCACACTACTAGAGAACATTAAAAATTCCCTTTAAAATACTGGGATAGGAAGACTAAGAATAACTTACAGTAAAACTCCACTGTAATTTGAGTTGCAAAAAAGCAAATTTATGCATAAAGTTGGTCTGTGATAAGAATGAGAAGACAGCAGATGATCAAAGTATCATGATTAATACTTTAGCATAATACTTTAACTTATGTTAAAGAAACCATATCTTTAAACCATAGTCATCCAAGACAGTCTTACATCCAATTGCAAGTGAATAAAAACTATCGATTAAATAGAAGCTTTAATATTTGTATAATCTTCAAAATTTGACATTATAAAATACCATTTTATTTTCCATATATTAAAAATATTTTTATACACATTCAGAATTTCACAGCTACAAGACTAGAAATATTTATTCAAATTAAATGTTACAATTACTCTAGTGTGTGTAAATACATTATCCTTCCCTTTTATTTCTTCCTACTTCAGCAATTTTTTCTTAAAAGTTATTAAGTAGCACCATCTTTGAAAATCACCATCTTACACTGACTTAATACTCTTTGGTATTTCAGATGGACATTTATAACCCAACGTAACTTTAAGCAGTCTTTCGTGTATTTTAATCAATCATTCGTACTTCTGAAAAGACTAAAGCATACGCATCAAAACTGTATCTTTTTTTAAAACGTGCAGCTGTCTTTGTCAAAGCATTGCATCTTTTCAAGAAAATGTCAGCAATGTTATTCTTGGGCATCCCACTGCCCAAGAGGCCAATGAGGGCTGAACAATGAAGCCAAAAGGACAGTTAATCAATAGTACTCACAGCACCATTTTTTACCCCCCAGAATCTTTATTTTCAATGAGGTTTACATCATTAAAGTAAGAAAACAGGATTTTCCATCTCCACTGGTTTCAAGTGGTAAATGAAAGAATTAATTTGACTGGCATAAAAATGACAATGCACATGCATGCTTTAAACTTTTAAGAATTAATTCTCAGGTTTAAAACCTAGGAGGAGGACAAACATTACCTAGAAATAAAAGCAGCAATACATCAATTCCTTTCTTCTCATAGTCATATAGATTTCTAACAGATCTGAACTGTATAAAGACCAAAAAAAAAAAAAAGGTTTCAATAGAAGGCTTTTAAGGTGTTATAAATAATAAATTTGAAATATTTTTATTAGAACTGGTACCAGTGCCATTGTTTCTGAATGATGTTGACATATGTCCTCTCAACATGTGTTCTCAACATGACAGATTTATAGGAAAGGAACAAAAACATCACATAAAATCCACCTAGCCCCCTGCCAGGGGCAGAGGCAGTTTCTGTGGGGCCTAAAGGCTATAGAGTTTAAGGGATACTCATTTAAAACAAAATAAGAAAATAAAATTTGAATTAAAAATTAAGGCAAGGCCTTTGAAGAGGACCATGCCAAGTAAGGAGGCTTGCAATTTAAGCTTGATTAATTTAATGGCAAATTAGCCCCTGCCTCATCCACTGAGAAAGATGAGTATCATCTTGTTTGTACTTGGGCAAGTCTAGATGAGGAAGGCTTCTCAATTTTGTGTTCCTGTTTTCCACAGCCATCTCCATTGACTTGCACCAGATAGTCTATGTTAGTGATGCACACGTGCCAGAGTTTGCAATGAGAGCAAGCAAGGTCAAGGAGCTCAGCTCATCGTGTTCGGTGAACACATTGGAAAACTGCAGTCATGACTTCCACCTAGTAAAGCAGAAGTGGGAGAAAATGTCAAGCCAGGTAAATGAGTGCTTTCTGTTTTCACATGATTTAGGGAACTGAAGGACTATCATTACATATACATTCTAAGTTCCTCGGTGGTGCAAACGGTTAACGTGCTCAGCTAACAGAAAGGTTGGCTGTTCAGGTCTACCCAGAGGCTTCTTAGAAGAAAAGCCTGGAGATCCATTTCAAACCATTGAAAACCTCCCAGTGTACAGTTCTACTGTAATATACATGGGGTTGCCATGGGTTGATACCCATTCACCCGCAAATGGTACAGGTATGTTCTAGGTTTTAATATCTAGCTTTACATATTTAAACGTTTTGCTTTTACTCATTTATACTGTTAATTTTCAGTTGAGAATTTATCAGAAATTTAATAAAGAATGGAGGAGTGAACAAAGCAGAAGGAATAACACAGATGTTTAACAACTTATTAAGATGAAATATTAAAAAAAAAAAAAAATCAAGCCCTGTCTAGGACAATTGTAATGCCTGACCAGGTAAATCCCAAGGTTCACAGGCTGAAGTAAACAGAAATCCTTGAGCTGGAGGAAGGGCCTGATGTTTATGAGTTCTGCACTTTCCTACAACCACATTCGTACACATTATACAGGAACCACCCCTCCCCCAGCCACTGTCTGTCAAACAGCAGGGGTGCTGGAGGACTGGTTTTGGTGTGCTCTGATTCTGTCTGGGTAGAAATGACCTCCGTGTGCCCCTGGCATACCAGGTGCAGGATCAGAGGCTTGCTGCCCATCTTCCCCACCTCCATCATAGGGACTCTAGCAGACAGAGGAGTTAGTTTCCTAGACCATTACAACCTGCTTTTCCCAGGATTGGTGGATATCTTTCTGATAGTCAAACAGAGGAGGTGGGGAGGGAAGGAGCAGAAGGCAGGTAAGTGTGTCATATCCTACAACAGAGGCAGCCATAAGCCACATCCAGTTTGCTTGGGATGCAGAAGTAGGACAGGAAAGAGTTCTTTTGCTCACCCCTGCTTCAGGTCAGGGCTACCAGGAAGAGGTGTTGAGGGCTACCAAACCTTATACCCTGGTCAATGTAAAAAACAGAGCAGTTACAGGTGGATGTCTCTCTCAACACCAAGAAAGCAAACATGACCTCATTGGGAGAGACCCCTATTTACCAAGTGAAGAAACGGAGGTTCATAGAATTTAAAGGTGTTTTTTCCAGTATTGCGTAATTATTAGGTGGTAGAATCAGGGTATGTACCCAGGTGCTGTTACTGTTAGGTGCCATCAAGTCCACTTTGACTCACAGTGACCCTATGTACAACAGAACGAAACACTGTCCAGTCAGGCACCACCTCACAATCCTTGATATGCGTAAGCCCACTGTTGGAGTCACTGTGTCAATCCCTCTTACTGAGAGCCTTCCACTTTTTTGCCAACCCTCCTGCAGTGTAGTAAATTATTTTGTGTGGCTTTTCTACCCATAAGTCTTTGTAAACTCCAAGATGGGATTTGCTATGAGCAATTGAGGAGTTCCTGATTGCTGAAGGTGTCCACCTGGAGTATTTCTGTTGGGAGTGGCACAAAACAATGTTCTGGGAGGTGCCTACTCTCTCTCAGGTACTTAGAGTTCTGATGCTATAATTGGCTAGTTTGACCAGGCTGCCGGGCTCAAAAAGGAGACCTCCTGGAGGCCGAACTCTCTCGGACTGCTGGTCAAGGAAGACGTGCTGCTGAAAGAGACACGGGCTCCTGAGACACGTGTTGCTGGGAAAGAGATGCAAGAGACATGCACCCCGGAAAGAGACTGTGAGAGACTCTTGGCTGAGGGACGGTGGGCTGGGAGATAGACTGAGCGTTCTTCCTGAACTTGAGTTGTAGCCTGGTGCTTCCCTAATAAATCCCGAAATCCGTGAGTTCTGTGTGGCCACTGCAGCGAATTATCGAACCCAGGAGAGAGGTGGTAGGTGCTTTGGGAGGAATGGTTGGTGAAAGAGCTGGAGGGAGGCAGCATGTCTGGCCTGGCAGGAATAGGCTTTGGGTTACTGCTGGTAATCCTGTCTTCCTCTTGTGAGATTAGAGGAGGTCAGAACACGTGGCCTCCTTGCCGTTTTTGCACCTCCACTTTACCAAGGAGGGTTCTTCTCCAAGGGAATGGCGCTTTCTGACAACATGACCAAAGTAGGTCAAATGAAGTCTGGCCATTCTTGCTTCCAAGGAGCATTCAGCCGCACTTCTTCCAGGACAGCTTTGTTAGTTTTTCTGGCAGTCCATGGTACTTTCAGTATCCTTCACCAACACCACAACTCAAAAGCAACTCTTCTTCACTCTTCCTTATTCATTGTCCAGCTCGCACATGCATAGGAGGCAACTGAAAATACCATGGCTTGGGTTGGGCACACCTTAGTCTTCAAAGAGACATCTTGGTTCTTCAACTCTTCAAAGAGGTCTTTTGCAGAAGATTTGCCCAGTGCAATACAATGTCTGATTTCCTGACTGCTGCTTCCACTGGTGTTGATTGTGGATCCAAGTAAAATGAAATTTTACAACTTCAATCTTTTCTCCACTTTCGTGATGTTCTGTATTGGCCCAGTTGTCCTCACAATTTATTTATATTGAGGTGTAATCCATCTTAAAGGGTACAGTGTTTGATCTTCATCAGTAAATGCTTCACATCATCTTCACTTTCTGCAAGCAACATTGTGTCATCTGCATATCACAGGTTATTAATTGTTCTTCCTCCAATCGTGATGCCATGCTCTTCTTCACAATAGTCCAGCTTCTCAGATTATTTTCTCAGCATATAGATTGGATAAAAATGGTGAAAGAATACAACCCTGACATGCACTTTTCCTGATTTTAAATATTTTAAATCTTATTGTTCTGTTCCAACAACTGCCTCTTGGTCTATGTACAGGTTCCTAATGAGCACAATGAAGTGCTCTGAAATTCCCATTCTTTGTAATGTTATCCATAATTTGTTATAATCCACACAGTCAAATCCTTTTGCATAGTCAATGAAACACAGGTAAACATCTTTCTCGTATTCTCTGCTTCCTAAACATCTTTCTTGTATTCTCTGCTTTCAGCCAAGATCCATCTGACATCAGCAATGATATCCCTCATTCCACATCCTCTTCTGAATCCAGCTTGCATTTCTGGAAGTTCTCTGTCAATATACTGCTGCAATGATTTTTTAATTATCTTCAGCAAAATTTTACTTGCATGTGGTATTAATAATATTGTTCAAAAATTTCTGTATTCAATTGGATCACTTTTCTTTGGATTGGGTACAGATATGGACCTTTTCCAGTCATTCGGCCAGGTAGCTGTCTTCCAAATTTCTAAGTATAAACGATTAAGCACCTCCGGTGATACACCCTTTTGTTGAAACATCTCATTGGGTATTCCATCAATTCTTTTGAGTCCTGATTTTTTGCCAATTCCTTCAGTGCAGTTTGGACTTCTTCTT
The DNA here is from genome assembly GCF_000298275.1 of Orycteropus afer afer. NCBI lineage: Eukaryota > Metazoa > Chordata > Mammalia > Tubulidentata > Orycteropodidae > Orycteropus > Orycteropus afer. The sequence continues at coordinate 10,881,720 of NW_006921604.1, forward strand.
GCAATACCATTGGTTCTTGATCATATGCTACCTCCTGAAACAGTGGAACATCAACTAATTCTTTTTGGTATACTAACACTGTTTCCCTCCATCTTCTTTTGATGCTTCCTGCATCATTCAATATTTTGCCCATAAAATCCTTCAATATTGCAACTCAAGACTTGAATTTTTTCTTCAGTTCTTTCAGCTTGAGAAATGCCAAGTGTGCTTTTCCCTTTCAGTTTTCTAACTCCAGGTCTTTGTACATTTCATTAGAATACTTTGCTTTGTTCTCTCAAGCTGCCCTTTGAAATCTTCTGTTCAGCTCTTCTCTCATCATTTCTTCTATTCACTTTAGCTACTCTCTATTCAAAAGCAAGTTTCAGAGTCTCTTCTGACATCCATTTTAGTCTTTTCTTCCTTTTCTGTATTTTTAATGGCCACTTGCTTTCTTTATATATGATATTCCTAATGTCATCCCACAATTTGTCTGGTTTTCAGTCACTGGTGTTCAATGTGTCAAAACCATTCTTCAGATGATCTCTAACTTTAAGTGGCATGTGATTAAGGTCACATTTTGGCTCTCTTGGACTTGTTTTAATTTTCTGCAGCTTCAACTTGAACTTGCACATGAGCAATTGATGGTCTGTTCCACAGTCAGCTCCTGGATTTGTTTTGACTGATCATAATGAGCTTTTCCATTGCCTCTTTCCACAGATGTTGTGACTCTGACTCCTGTGTATTCCATGTGGCAAGGTCCACATATATAGCCACTGTTTATGTCATTGAAAAAAGGTATCTGCAATGACTTATTGAAGTCACTGTTCTTGCCAAATTCTGTCATGCAATCTCTGCATTTCTATCACCAAAGCCGTATTTTTTAACTACCAATAATTCCTCTTTGTTTCTAACTTTCACATTCTAATCACTAGTAATCATATATACATCTTGATTGCATGTTTGGTCAATTTTAGATCCTAGAATTTGGTAAAAATCTTCAATTTCTTCATCTTTGGCTTTAGTGGTTGGTTCATAAATTTTAATAATAATAGTTGTGGTAGTTAAGGTTGTGTGTCAACTTGGGTGGGCATGGGTTTTGAATGGCCTGGAAGCTGGATGTGGTTATTCCCCATGATGAGCTTGGATGTGGTATAATCCACTTCATGGTGGAATCTGTTGTGAGCAGCTAATTATTGCCATTGGGGTGTGCCCTGCTTTCATTATATAGAGAAAAGTTTTGAGAGCTCTTTTTGCACATTTTGGATCCTGCATTTGGCCAAGACTTCATGTCCAGTTCCTAGTCTTGAACCAGTAGCCTGCCATGTTGCCTGCCAATCTTGAGATTATGCCATTTTACTTGCTGATCTTGGGTTCATCAGCCTCAGCAGCAGTAGCTGCATGAGTCATAAGAAGCCTCCAGTTCCAGTGGGCCTGGAACAAGAGATAGAGCTAAAACACAAGGTCAAGGGACCATCACCCTTGGGCTTCTAGCCTCCTAAACTGTAAAAGAATAAATTCCTGTTTGTTAAAGCCATCTGTGAAAAGGATGTGGAGGCGGCATCTTCTGACCTCCTCCAATTTCACAACAGGGAAACAGAATCACCATCAATAGCTCAATGCTTATTCCTATGAGGCCAGATGTGTCACAACCCTCCAACCCTTTTACCAATTTTGACACCAACCATCCTTCCCACAGCACGCACTACTTCTCTGCTGGGTCCAACAGTCTGCAGCAATGGCCACACAAAACTCACAGACAACACTCACAATTATGGGGTTTATTAGAGAAGTAACAGGTTACAATGCAGGTTGAGGAATGCGCTCAGTTTACAATTCTTCAATTAGGACAGTCTCCCCTCTGCTACACCTCTCTGGCTCTTGGCCTCTTGGACTGGCCTATGCCCTACTCAGGCAAGTGTTACAAAGCTCTGCCAGCAAGCCTTCTCCCCAAAACACTCAGCTTACTTGCTCTGTGGGCCAACAAGCCTGCCACTCTGTCTTGTGCCTCTTGTTTCCTTAGCCCGTCATCTCTGCCATCTTTCTGCCAATGAGGTCTAGCTCAGGGATCTTGGGTCCAAGGATGCACTCCACTCCACCTCCCTCCACTCTGCCTCTGGCTCTTCTCCCAATAGCAGTGAGATCCTCACCCCACTTCTGCCTCTAGGAGGGCTCATTTTAAGCCCAGCATCATAGCAAAACTAACCAATCCTGACATTAGAATTCTATATACCTTATTTCCATGGTCCCACCCAGTAATCTGGTGGGAGTCACAAAAACCATGGCTAGAAAAGCCATAGCAAGTAATTCACTCACTGCACTATCCATTTGTGGTATTTTTTTATAGCAGCACTAGAAAACCAAAACAGGTCTTTCTCCCAGAGCACCAAATGAATTCTGTCAGTCTTTCAATTAGCAGCCAAGTGCTTAACCACTGCACCACCAGGACTCCTTAATATATTAGTCTAGTCAACTAAAGATAAATTTTTTTCGAATATAAATTTCTAAAATTATACCATTTTACGTTATTTATCTAAATCTCTTAAAAGAGAATCCTGCATTCATAAGTACAAATCAAACATCTGATTCCCACAACATTGACACAACAGGGCATAGGTGTGGTAGTTAAATGTGTATGTCAACTTGGCTGGGCCCAGTTGAGTGGCTGGGCAGCTGGAGGTAGTATTCCCCATGATGAGACTCGTAATCAACTCCATGGTGGAATTTACTGTGATCAGCTGAGTAGCTTAGGGATGTAGTCTGCTTCCTGTATATAAGGAGAAACCTTGAGGAACAGTCTCTGGCTTATGGCACACTTGAACCCTGCTTGTACCTGTGTTGTTCAGCAGCCTGCCATGCTCTGCAGATCTTGGGACTTTCAATGGACTTGAATTAATAGCCTGCTGTGTGGTTTGGTAACATCGGAACTGTGTCTTATTACTTGTCAACCTTAGGCTTGTCAGCCTCAGCAGCCAGCAATTGAGTGAAGTAAATAAAGCCTCTAGCTTCAGTGAGCTAGGAGCAGGAGGCAAAGCTGAAGCCCAGGGTTGAGGGGCTTTCACCCAGCCCCTAGAGCTTGGCACTTTGAACTTGGACTTAAAGCCTCCAAACTGTAAGAGAATAAATTCCTGTTTATTAAGGCCATCCCATTTGTGGTATATTCCTGTCAGAGGTGCACTAGGTAACCAAAACAATAGGGCTTCCATCTGTCCTTTATTTGTTCAGTCAGCAAACATTTATCACAACCACTTTCCCTTCCCCGATTCTACCTAAAGGTTGTTATGGTACTTAACACATACCAACATTCTGGACATGAAAGAGAATCCTGTGAATTCAGTAACAGAATTTTCTAAGATTACGTCCAATATCAGTGTGTTAAATGCTGTGGGAGGGACGGCATTTAACACTATGTTCTCAGTCCTAGAACGTCATAGAGGACGAGCGTAGCATTACGGAGTGTTATGGATTAAATTATGCACCCCACTCCAAAGTAAGTGTTAGAATCATAACCCCATCTCTGTGGGTGTAATCTTGTTTGGAAATATAAGTAGCCCTCAACTTACGACATACTCAAGTTATAATGAACCTCACTTACAACTGTCCTTTTTTTCTGGGGTACATCTTATTGTACTACATACAATGTGACAGCACATAATTTGCTGTTACCATTATCTGTACATTTGTATGTAATGTTTCCAACCCCAAAGGAAAAATAAAGATCAAATTTCTAAAGATACTGACAATAACGGAATAATAATGAAAATTAAAAGAATAAAGTATCAGACTTAATGTCAGAACCAACTTATAAACAAGTGGTCAGAACAGAACCCCATCCAACGTTGGGACTACCTGTAGAGTTTTCTTTGTCATATTAATAAGATCATATGCAAGTAGGAGCTTTGGTGGCACAATGGGTAAGGTATTATTTGGCTGCTAACCAAATGGTCAGTGGTTCAAACCCACTACTGCTCTGAGAGAAGAAGAGGAGGCAATCTACTTACATAAAGATTTACAGCCTTGGAAACCCAATGGGGGTCACTAAGAATTGGAATCGATTCGATGGCAATAGGCTTGGTTTGGGTTTTTTTGGCAAGTAGGGTGGGTTCTAAATCTAATCACTTCTAAATTATAAAATGAGATTAGACACAAAGATAGGCACAAACTGGGAGGCAGACATCATTTGAGGATCGTCAAGGGACCAAGGAATGCCTGGGGCTAGCAATAAAAAGGAATTGACGTAGGCAAGGCTCCGATACGGACTTTTAAACTACAGAATTATGAAAAAATAAATTGATGTTATTCAAAGCCACACATTTGTAGTATTTCTGTAACAGCACCACTAGGAAACTAAGGCAGAATGGAAGTGACCAAGAAAATGCTGCTCAGTCATGGGCTAGGGAGAGGGCATGTTCACGTGGTTCTCTCTATCCTGAGGCTTACACAAACCATCTGTGACCCATGAAGAAGAGAAATGGTGCCACTCAGACATCATAGGTTCAACTATGACTATCACCAGCTTTGGAAGAAAAAAAAATCACATAAAACAGCTTTGGGACCCATGGCGGGGCCTGCCTGTCCCCTGTGCTAGTGAGATCTGCTCAGAAGTACAATGGTCCTACCTTCTCCACATCTTCCACAACAGGAATAGTATCTCTTATGAATACATCAAAGTGTTTAATTGAACGTGCTAATAGAGTGAGTATTTAATGTAATAAATGTTACTAAGTGGCTAGAAGTTTGACAATTTCTATCTGGACAGTTTTATGGCCTGAGGACCACTTCCCTCTGAAAGTTTGTGTCCTCTGGTGGTTTGCATGCTACTGTGATGCTGGGATCTATGCCAGATACCAGCAGGGTCACCCATGGTGGACAGGTTTCAGTGGAGCTTCCAAAATAAGATAGGCTAGGGAAAAAGACCTGGCAATCTATATCTGAAACTTCACCAATGGAAACTTTATGGATCAGAACAGAACACTGTCTGATTCGCTTGCTGTGGATTCTTCATCAGGAGGGATCAATCACTAGAGGAAGGTGTCATATTTGGTGAAGGAGAGGGCCACTGAAGGTTAGGGAGGACTTTGGTGAGATGAATTGGCACAAGAGTCACAACGATGGGCTGAAACATGATGGCCAATTGTGAGGATGATGGAAGGGCTGGGTCATGTTTCATTCTGTTGTGCATAAGGTCACCATATATATCAGCTGACTCAATGGCAACTAACTGCAACATGGGCTGAGGAAGAGCATTGGTTACCACTGTTTGAGTGTATAAATTTACACAGAGGATCTAAGCAAAAGAAATTGCTAAATACCTTTATCGTCATCCTCAGAATTTGACTTGACATTTTTATCTGTCAATGTAATTCAGTAAGGGAGGGACTCAGGAACTAAGAATCTGGGTTCAGTCTACTTGAGCTCATATACTGTTCTGCCACTTCCTAATTTTTAAGACTCACTTCTCTGAACTGTAATTTCCTTACCTGCAAAATGGGGCTAGTAATAGTACTTCCCTTATAAGATTGTTGTAAAAGGTTAAATGACACGTTCCATGCCAAACGTTTAGAAAAGTGTGTTACTATGCCTATGCTATGAAATACTATGCAGGTGCATAAACCAGTGAGGAACCTTCTAGAAAGAGATTTTTAAGATAAACTGTCGAAGTGAAACACTCAGATGTGCGAGCACACACACACACACACACACACACACAGGAAGAGGTTTATCAAATATGATATGGAGTCTTTTTGTTAAAAAGGGGATGGGTGGTATAAGGGAGTATTTATTCATATGTAGTTGCATTTGCTTAAAGAAAATCCTAAAAGGATATTAAAAAAAAAAAAAAAACTCATTGCTGCTGAGTCAATTCTAACTCATAGCAACCCCTCCTTGGCTTTCCGAGAAGGTATCTCTACAGAAGTAGATTGCTCAGTCTTGCTTCTGAGGAGCGGCTGGTGGGTTTGAACTGCCAACCTTCTGCTTAGCAGTCAAATACTTTAGGCACTACGCCACTAGAGCTCCCATACAAGATATAATAAATGTGACTATCTGTGGTAAGTTGAGAATTGGATGAAGGTAGAGTGGGATGAAGAGGATAAATAGTGGATAGGGGTCTGAGTGAAATTTCATTGTACAATTTTTAAAATATTGTTTAAATTTGAAAAATTACTTTTCCTGAAAGGAAGGAAAAGAGGACAGAAAGGAGAGGGAGGAGACAGAGGAGGGAAGGAAGACACTATCTGGTAGTTAGTAAGCATTCAATAATGTGAATTGGTAATATGGTTGTTTGGCTTTTTTTTTTTTTAATTTTTTTTTTTTGACGAATCTCAAGTGAATTTAAAAAAAACTTAATCACAGATTATGCTATGACAATCTCTGCACAGTACAAGAGTATGTAAATTAAAAAATGAAAGTCCTATTCTGCACCAGTGTATTCCTCTTTACACAATGAACTGATAATTGATAGTTTTGTGTATAATTATTTAAACGTAAAGGTGGGATATTATATATTACGTTTGCAACTGCTTTTCATTTAAAATTTCTTGAAGCTCTTTCAGGACTTGCACACCTAGATTTTGTGTAACTGACACACAGTGATCCATAGTATGGTTACATACATCACAATTTATTTAACTTCTTCCCCATTGGCAGGCATTTAGGTTGTTGATAGTCTTTCTCATTATGCATATGTGTGGATATTTCTGTCAGAAATTATCTTAGAAGTGTAACTGCCAGCTTGAAAGGCATATACTGTTAATTGCTCATGTTATTGTTGTTAGGTTCCGATTCATAGCAACTTCATACAATGGAATGAAACACTGTTCAAAAATACTATCAAATTGCATGCTGAAGAAGGAGCTCTGGTGGTGTAGTGCCTAAGGCACTTACTTGACTGCTAACCAGAAGCTGGAGGTTCAAACCCACCAGCCACTCCTTGGAAGGAAGGTTCAGCAATCTCCTTCCATAGTGATACTGCCTCGGAATCCCAAAGAGGAGTCACTATAAATCGGGTCCGACTCGACGGCACATAAGAGCAACAACAACAACAGCATGCCAAAGACAATGCCAGGTTATAATCTCCCAACAAAGTATCTCTCCATACTTTAGCAGAATTTGACTGCTAACCAGAAGGCTGGTGCTTCAAACCCACCAGCCACTCCTCAGAAGGAAGGTTGGGCAATATACTTCCGTAGTGATACTGCCTCAGAAACCCAAGGAGGAGTTGCTATGAGTCAGATCTGACTCAACAGCAGTGAGTTTGGTTTTTTGGTTTTCAGCAGAAAAATCAATTAAAAACTTAAACATTGTTTGAAATGTGATTTAACTTCAAAACCACTATACAGAAACATGTCTTTGATTTTAATTTTTTTGTTGCCTTTTTTTTTTTTTTTAATTGTACTTTAGGTGCAAGTTTACAGAGCAGAGTTTGTTTTACATTCAACATCTCATGTACATCTGGTTTCACTCCCCAATTACCATCCCCAACTCTAACCCACTCTCTTCCCCTGCCTGCCCAGTAACCACACACACACACACACACCCTGGCCCGTGCCCCTCATATTTATGCACTCCTGTGTGTTCTGCATTTCCTCTATGCAAATGGTGCCCCTCTGGTGCCTCGTGGTTGATTGCTCCAAAGGATGCATCTCCATAGAGTATGTGGGTGCATCACCCTGGGTTGACTGGTCTGCGTATACATCTTGTTTACTATTGGGGAGAGAGCCCGCCCCTGGGAGTGAGTTTTATTCCAGGACCAAAGTGTATATCAGGGCCATAGTATTGGGGGTCTCACCAGACTCCATCCGACCAGTAATTCTGGTCATTATTGTGTTTTTGGATTTTGTTCCACATTTTTCCTCCCACTCTATTCAAGATCTCCACTTCTGATCCTTTCCTGAGTGGTTGGCATTGGTAGCCAGGCACCATCTAGTTTTCTCATCTAGAGGTCCATCATGTCCTAGGACTGATTGCTTCCAAATGCCCTTGTTTTCACCCCACCCTACTTTCCTTCACTTCCAATGATAGGAGACCATTAGCTGTATCTTAGATGGCTGCTTGAAAGCTTTTAAGACCCCAATGGCTACTCCCCAATGTAGATTGTAGAACAAGATGTTTATGTATTTTACTGTGCCAATTGAGTCTGGTATCCCCCAATACCATGGTCCTGAGTCATTAGATCCATTCGATCTCTCTCCCACAGTGTCTGGCTGTCTGTGAGGGATTGCTCTATGTCTGTCTTCTGTTGTTTCTGTAAGGATTGGGGTATTTTGTATCACTGGTATCTGTGCAAGATTAGCCTCAGCTGAATCTATCCTTGGTCTAGAGTATAATCCTGTTCACTGACCCCCATCTGATCTTCCCAGATGTTTATGTGTTTATCTGTAGCCTGGTGTTTGGTGTTAACGACAATGCAGTATTGTGGATATACTGGTATTAGCCTTTGTCATTTATATCTTATGTGCACAATTCAGTGTCCTCCCTTTTTCTAATGTTATCATGATGGTCACAGACTCTTTCTGTACCATCCCTCTGTAAGGGGAGAGATGTCTTGGATTTTAAAAGGATGGTATGTTGAAATTCATACATGATAAAGTACAAAGATACTCTTGTGGAATAGGGCTCACAGTCTTTATATATTATTTAATTGCATCTTTTTGCATATCCTTTGAAGGAAGTTTTATTAAGAGGTCACAATACTCACTTCAGAGAGGACACTGAAACACTGAGAAAACCTGGCCCCTAACACAGGCACACAGAATCCTTTGGCCATGATGCCAACCACAATGAATATGCACTATGGAAATGGTAATGAAACAGAAAGAGGAGTATATAAGTAATATGGTATTTTATCAGTGATAAGTTATTTAAGCTGAAGTGATTAAAATAATTAGGTAATTAATCATATTTCTATATCTTTAGTAACAGGTTCTACAGTGTTTCTTTTTTCTCCTCCTTCCCTTCCCTACCTTCCTGCCTTCCTTTTCTTCCTTCCTTCCTCCTTTAAATCCAATTGAGAAATTATTTAGAAATATTAAATTCAAGAAAACTACTCATCTTAAGTTTTTGAATAAACACTTGTTGTTGTTGTTGCTGTTACGTGCCGTCGAGTTGGCCCTGACTCATAGCGACCCATCCTTGGGTTTCCAAGGCTGTGTCACTATGGAAGTAGATTGCCCCATCTTCCTTCCGAGGAGTGGCTGGTGGGTTTGAACTACCAGCCTTCTGGTTAGCAGTCAAGTGACTTAGGCACTATGCTACTAGAGATCCTGAATAAACACTAGGGAGACCTAAATTGGTTGTATAATTTTGTTGCTGTTGTGTGCTGCAAAACTGATTCCAATTCATAGCGACCCTATATGACAGAATAGAACTGGTCCATAGGATTTCCTAGGGTCGATCCTGACTCATAGCGACCCCTCCCTTGGTTCTGAGGCAGTATTGCTACGGAAGTAGATTACCCAATCTTCCTTCTGAGGAGTGGCTAGTGGGTTTGAACTGCCAGCCTTCTAGTTAGCAGTCAAATGCCTTAGGCACTATGCCACCAGAGCTCTTTTTTTAGTTTTTGTTTTAATCTTTATAGAAGCAGACTGTCAGGTCTTTCTGCCATGGAACAACTCAGTAGGTTCAGACTGCCAACCTTTCACAGTTAGTAGCCAAGCACAGTAATTAATTGATCATGTAAATTCCTATGACACTGTATTATGAAATGAACCAAACACTCGGTTTCAAGAAAATTTTCATCAATACCAGGGACCTCTAAAACTTTCCCATCTAACATAATCACCTCAAATTGCCAAAACAGAGAAAAACCCATCCCAACCCATTTCCACATTGCAGCCATGGTGTACTGTCACTCCGGACACCTTTGCAGCCATCTCTAGTTCTAGAACTAGTTTCCTGATTTATGTGTTAAGTTTGTCACACAAAGCTTTACCCAAGAATGTGTCAGAAATTTCCATTTGAAACAAAGCAAACTTAAGTCTAAATACTTAAAAGCCACTAGTGAAGATATTCCACTTGGTCATTTTTCCCCCTGGAAATGAATACTTTACTTTAGAAGTATTCAATTTTAAAGACATGATTACCTTATCAATTTCAAAGAAATGATTTCGCTTTTTCCCCAACTGTACTATGGAGGCTCATTAAAGAAAAAAAAAAAAAAAAGAAGAAGAATACTTTGATTACTTTATTTACTTAAGTTAAATAAAACAGGTAACAGATACTTATACAATCAGCAGAAAGTGATTCCAATTGATTTACCACAGAGCCACTGTAGGACAAAGACCAACATAAAAACTGCATTTCAGAACACTTTATTCAGCAAGAAATATAAGACAAAATTTAATTGTAAGCATACATATTTTTAATTTAATTCTATTCATATGAAACTAATTTACTTTGTACTGAAAACATAACTCCCTCCCCTGCTGTTATGGGTTTAATTGTGTCTCCCCAAAATATATGTTGGAATCGTCACACTATACCTGTGGATATAATTCTATTTGGAAATAATGTTCCCTTTTTACATTGATGAGACCATGTCAATGTAGGGTGTGTCCTAAACCTAATAATGACTTTTGAGATATATAAAAAACCTGATTCGGCACAGAGAGAACAAAGCACAAACGGAGGACAGATCGATTCCACATGGAGATCTCCAAGGAACACTAAGGAGAACATTAGAGACGCTGAGACAGGGATTTTCCACCACAGCCAACAGAAAGAAAAAGGCTTCAGTTAACCTAGTACCCTGAATTTGGACTTCTAGCTCCAAAACTGTGGGTAAATAAATACCACACTTGTGGTATTTCTATTATAGCAGCACTGGATAACTAAGACATTCCCCCACATACAAAAGGCCATTCCAGCCAGGCTCTCTGAAGAAAATTAGGAATGAAACAGAGTTCCCGGGGACCTTGGAAATATGGCCCCCTCAGGTCTATTCCAAAGATGCCTCCAGCCAGGTAGGTCTGTTAGTCATTGCAGGAAGATTCACTGCTCAGATGTGACCTGATCCCTCTCTTCTGATGTTCTTTATCTCTCTTCACACTTCCTTCCACTGCTCATACTTCATTGCCTCTTCGTAGCCCAGCCGAATCTCCCTTTGTGAAGACTTTTCTGATTACTTCTGTTCATATTTTTAACTTGTTTCAATTTCTGGAGTGCTTACTGACAAACCAAGAAACTCTGGTGGTACAGCTGTTAAGGGATTTGGCTGCTAACCAAGAGGTCAGTAGTTCAAACCCACAAGCTTCTCCAAGGAAGAAAGATGGGGCATTCTGCTTCCATAAAGATTTACAGCCTTGGAAACCAATGGGGTCAGTATGAGTCAGAATTGACTCAATGGCAGTGAGTTTGGTTTGGTTTTCTTACTGCCTAAACCACTCCTTTTAGTCCTTCTTCATTTATTTTCTTATATCATCATTTTATAGTCTCATCTCTAGGACTGAAATACACACCATACTATGCATTTAAAAAAAATATATATATATATATATATGTATGTGTGTGTGTATGTGTGTGTATATACACACACATACACACATGTATATATATATTGTGGTTTTGGTCATTTACACAGAAAATTAGGTTCCCCTTCTATATAGTGGGCAAATGCCAGTAAATACTGAATTGAAATAGTTGAGAAAAATGATACAGGTAAAGTAGCCCAGCACATTGAAGAGCCCCCAAATCATAAAAGAGAATTATGATCTGCCAGTTTACCAGAAATACATGGACTGTGAATTGATTAAAAAATAAAACCTCTCATATGATTAACTTTTGAAAAATACTAGAGCATTTATCTAATAATATGGGTGAACAAGTCTTAAGACTTTTCTATTTCCAGCCTTTTGTGCAGTTTCTACTGAGAACACTATAAGGCTATGTGCAGATAACAGTCAAAAGTGGCTTCTTCACCCTCCTATTGATTAAGTGTTTGCAGAGTAAGAGAAACCTTAGCTTTCTTCTCCTTAGATTTTGCTTTTTCCCAAGAATTATCTTTATTTTCCTATATAATCTTTATAATATTAATTACTTGCATGTATTGAATAGTCCTGTGCTCAGCATGGTACCAAATGCTTTTGACTGCATTCAATCATTACATCATTACCCCAACTCAAAGAAAAAGGAAGACAGAAGAATTGACACATTCACATTGCACTGCTGGTGAAGAATACTGACCATACCATGAACTGCCAGAAGAATGAATTAACCAGTCTTGGAGAAAGTACAGCCAAAATGCTCCTTAGAAAGCAAGGATGGCAAAACTTCATCTCATATACTTTGTACATGATAACAGTAGGGACCAGTCCCTGGAGAAGGACATCACCCTTGGTAAAGCAGAGGATCAGCAAAAAGAGGAAGACCTTTAAAGAGACAGAGTGACATAGTGGCTGCAACAATGGAGTCAAATATAGCAACAACTGTGAGGTCCCCCTATGAGCACCTGGCTCTTGTTGCTATTGTTAGGTGTCTTCAAGATGGCTCCAACTCATGGCGATCTTATGTATAAACCAAAAACCTTTTACACATAAGATCACCATGAGTTAGAGCCAACTTGAAGGCACCTGACAATAGCAACAAGAGCCAGATGCTCATAGGAGGATGGTGGTACAGAGAGTGTGAGTACCTTGCTGGAGTCTCACAGTGGCATTCTAGCCTCACCAACAGATTCCAAAGCCCTAACTACTAACATTGAGTACAATACTCCACAGCCTTCTGCACAGGAGAAACTGTCATTTGAAACCACAGTAACAAGCTAATCAGGAAAACAGCTTGCATAAGAAACCTTATTTTGGACATCTTCTCATGTACTATCCCCCAGGCATTGTATCAGTCCATCTTCTCCTCAGTCTTGTACTTGCTCCTACCAACAATTGGGCCAGCCATGTGTTGCTTCCAGCTTGAGTCACTGTACCCAGCTGTAGTGCTCATTCCTTCTAGTAGTGTCTTCTGGCTGTCCACTCTGCACTCCTTCTATGACAAGGCTAATTTTTCAATAATACCTTTTTGTCTCACCTTTCCTCAGCTTAAAATTCAACAATTGCCTCTAGGCCTAAAATCTAAGGTCATACACACTGACTGGTGATCTCACTGTGGCAAATCCCACCCCTACCCCCAGTTACTGTTCTTACCTCAATAAGGGCACATCTTTCTCGTTTTCTCCCTCACTCCTACTCCCCCAAGGCAGCCTGCCCTCACTTCCTTTTCTTCTTAAACAAAATAAAACAAAACAAACAACCTAGTTGCTGTCAAGTCAATTCTGATTCATGGAGTCCCCGAGCAGTGCAAATGGTTAACATACTCACCAAAAAGTTGGAGATTTGAGTTCACCTTGAGGCACCAGCTACTCCTCAAAAGGAAGACTAAGCAATCTACTTCTGTAAAGATACCACCTCAGAAACCCAAGGAGGGGTCACAATGAGTCGAATCGACTCAACGGCAGTGAGTTTGGTTTGGTTTTGGTTTAGAGACACCTGAGAAGACAGACCTGGTAATCAGTCATTGAAAACCCTATGAAACACAATTCTCCTCTCTCCCCAAGCCTCTGCTTATGCTACACTCATCAGCAAAACCACAACCAATTAAAATGCCCTCTCCTGTGAGAGGACACACAGAATGCCTTTCATAAGCAGTGGTTAGTGTCACTAGGGTTGGTGTCACCCAGTCAGGTGACTTATGATGTCACCCCCCCCATGAACTTCCTCCTACACCAGACCCTTAGTAATATTTGTTATCAATTTTAATTAGAATAAAATATGATAAATATAGTTGTAAATTGCTTTAATGCACTTAGATTATAGGAATACTAACAATGAAACTGTTTTGTAAATCTTTCTATATTAAATTACAACATCATCAATCACTGGGCAGGAAGTTTTTTTCTCCCCCCCTTCTTCTTTTAATCACTACTTCATTCTCAAAAAGTTATTGATATAATTCAAAAATACTACTTACCACAACATTGTAACTAAAACACCAGAAAATGTGACATAATCATAGGCTATAAAAACACCTGCAGCGACAAAAACAACTATGTGCAACACATACAGGAGAAACCACGTCATTTGAAGCATCACTGTAATTGGGTAATAATGACGACTCTGACCAGAGTGCATCAGTAAGTTCAAAAAGTCAATCAGCATAGAGCTTTAGCCTTGTAGGTATATTGATTCATGTAAGCTTGGCTTATGAACAATGTTTCTGTTGCTACAACTACAGGGATGTTTTCATAACAAAACAATAAATTTTTGCTGAAACAATGACAAAAAAATTTATACAGACAGTCATCTTGGTGTCACCCCCTCTGAGAGTGTGATCCGCACTGTCCATACTGCCCCTCTCCACTCCCTTAGTGATGCCACTGTTAGTAAGTACTTGAGGATTTGACATCTATGGATTTTGCATCACCAAGAGGAATGCATAATGTCGAATACTTACGAAAACAAAAAAGTCCACTTGTGGGGGGAAAACAGTATCCTCGTTTTGTTTCTCTTCTTTTACCCCACATTCACGAATACACACAACCCTTCCAACTCCCCCAATCTTGGCAAATTTAAACTACAGTTTTCTGAAACAAAGGTCACTTGCTCAGCTACAGATAAATAAAAATTCACAAGCATCTCCAGGAAAATCAATACAGGTACTAAAAAATCTAAGTTGATAATAAATTTTAGTTCCCTTTGCACATATCTCAGGAATGTCACTATTTACTGGAACCACTGTAATATCAGATATTTCAGAAGGGTATTGATTTTGCCACTGAAGTGTGACTAAAGGGATAAATAAACTGCTCTGGGGGTCAATCGATCCATTTATCTTCACTGTTATTTTATAAAAAGTCAAAGTAGCATAAACTTTGATAAATAAATGTTATCCTGAAAGAAATATTGCTGACATAAGGATTTGAAAGAAAAAAGAACAGACGTTTCTGCTACCTGAAAGCCTCACGACTGGCTTAACATTTGAGCAGTTCTAATAATAACTACCAACATAAAAATGCCCTTCTTCCCCAGTTCTACATAATCCACGGGGGCCTGAGTACAATTCTGAGCCACACAGCCAAGAAAATTAGGAGCCACAAGTCCTTGTGAGATAGAAATGGAAGATAAACTTTTTTTTTTCCTGTTTAATCTGAAAGCAACTGCTCAGGTCCCTAAGGTAGGCAAATGTCTTCTGATATTTTGAGGGTGTGTTTGGAAATTGCAGAGCTATTTAGACTTTAAAAATTGGAATGGGATGTGCTCTAAAGCGATTTTTTAAAGCTCTGCTGTTAAACCATGCTGCACCAATAACCACTTAACTGCATCGCAATGATCCCATAAAGATTTCAGTGCAAGGCCACAGAGACTCCATGACATCGTGACTGTAATAGGGTATGAAGGAATTTTAATTTGAGTGTAGAAAAGTGGGAAGCCTGTGAAGATGCTGTAACTTCCTATGAGGAATTAGACCGGAAAGAAGATTTTACTGTGGTTGTGTGAAGATAGTAACACCTTCTCGTGATGAAACAAAATGTTGGTGATGAAAGTATAGGGGTTGAAACAGTAATTCAGTACAATAATGACTTTGCTTAAATTACCATACCCTGGGGAAACGCACAGCATTTGTGATGCACAGCCTGCTAACAGACTGGGTTAGGTGACCTCAAAAAAGGTTGCCCAACTTTAAAAAAATTCTCTATCCAAATCTGTACTCCTACAAACCAGGCTTTCCCACTCCTCTTCACATGAACTACCCAAGACCCCTTCAGGAGCTCTGTCTTTCTCTTTCCTTCACACAGACCATCGCTGCCTTCCAAGATCCCTACCCAGGGGGATTCTTTTCAGGGTCCAGTTGGAGAAAAGCCTGCTCAGCATTTGGTGAGACAACTAAAAAGAGTGGATCTCCTGCAGGCTGGTGCAGTGCCCAGCAGGACACAGCGGGCACTTGATACAATGTTATTTACCAACTGAAAGCATCTGGGTGGCCAGACCAGGCCTGGGATTCGCTGAAGGTCACAGGATGTTGGCAATGCGGTTTAACAGCTGCTAAAGCTACCCTGGGCAGGGAAAGAGTGGTAGCCATGGGTACAGTCAAAGGGGCAATGCCCATGACGAAAGGCTGTCTGGCAGGCTTGGACAATGCCCATGGAATAGGTCTGGCACAGTCCCATGGTGCCAGGTCACTAGAAAGAGTCCACGGAGCTGACAATACTACTTATTTTACTCCTTCTCTTAATGAGGCAGAAGTTAGGACTCGCCACAGACTCGTGGAAATGTGTGCCCCCTTTTTGGGCAGCATTCCTTCCTTTCATTTGAAAAGCACTATTTGTGTGTATGCATATGTATGTGCATGCGTGCATATATGCACAAACACACACATGCAATCTGGATAAGAATTTACTGCAGTAAGTCTCCCTGACATTATGACAATGAAGAAATAAAGGCCTTTTTTTTTTTTTTTAATGGGTTTTTATTCTGTTTTCTTTCCCTCAATCCTTCTGGGTGGGTATTCTGGGTTTGTCTTTCCAGTTCATTGCTTCTGATTATTTGAGACCCTTATTCTACCTTGTATCTCATGTACATGTGCCTGGCAGAGTATGTTCAGAGAAATTCTAAACACAACCCAGCAGACTGGAGCTTCATCTAGGTGACTGAGCTGTACAGCAATCTGTATTTCTCCATTATGCTTCCTTTCAGTCTCCAACTGATGTTGCCATTAGTTGCCATAAAGTCAGCTCCAACTCCCAGTAAGCTTACGTATAACACAGTGAAACTCTACCAAGTATTGTGCCATCTTCACCATTGTTGGTGTGTTTGAGTCCATTGACGTAGCGATTGTGTAGTGCCTTCTGACCTCAGAAGCTTATCTTCCAGCACTACATTGGACAATATTCTATTATGATCATAAGACTTCCAATGGCTAATTTTCAGAAGTAGATTAACATGCCTTTCTTCCTAGTCTGTCTTAGTCTGGAAGATGTGCTGAAACCTGTCCACCATGAATGGGCCTCTTGGTCTGTGAAATCCTGGTGGCATAACTTGCAGCATCATAGAAACATGCAAACCACCAGAGTGGACTAGTAGTCCACTTTCCAACAGGCTCTGCCAAACCTTGTGGGCTCTGCTAAACCCTTGCTCTCTCCCTGGCCAATGGGACATCTCCACATGGATACACAGTTTCAAACCCAACAAACACAAAAAGTTGACTCATTAACTTGATACTTGCCCCATACACCCTGCTTTCCTTTAAGTGCTCACTATTTCAGAGAATGGCACCACCATGCTGGAAATCTGGAAGTCAACCTAAACGCCACCCTCATTTCATCTCCCCAACCAATTCATTACCAAGTCTTTCTAAATACCTCTCTTCTTTGGATACTTCTCTTCCTTCCTACAGTACCTAGTCTAGATCCTGTTTCTTTATTTCTCATCTAATCGCTGCAAGTCCTGCCAACACAGCTGCCTGCACCCAGTCTCCCTGTAGTACATTTTCATACTGCAGCCACAGTGATCTTTCGAAAACATCGATCTGATCACATCACTCCCCTGCTTGAGACACTTGGATGGCTGTGCCCTTGGGATGAAAGGCCAATTGTTTGTTACAGCTAAGGTAGTTCATGATCTGGTCCCAGATTTATCTCTTTAACCCCCGTAACAGCTCCACATTCGGCACCTCTCACTCCTCACCCACACTTCTGGGTTTTGCAAATGTTTTTCCCTCTGCCTCTTCTCATCCTTTAAGTCTCTGCTTGGATGTAATTTTCTCCTCAAGCCTAAACAGAAGTTTCCGCTAGGTGCTCCCATGTGTATTGGTCATTAACCCTGTTCATCAAATATAGATTTGGGGCATCTTTGGAGGTGTATTTGCTCATGACTGTTTAAACTGTAAGCTCATATACTAAAAAATATATAAACTTTAATAAACAGTATAAATAATTTATGGCCCTATAAATTTTTTAAATCTGGAAGTCATATGCTACAATTCCTATTGACTTGCTATATAATGGAGGAAATATCCCTTCTCTTTTATAGACACAGAAATTGATCATTTGCTTAAAATCAGTGAATGATAAATTCTAATTCCCAGTTGGTAACTCTTCTCAGTGATACATGTTTTAAATATATCATTATTAAATGTCTCCTTAAATATGTGCAGTTTATTACTTGTTTGAGTATATTCCATTAAATTCTGTTGTTGATTCAGCTCAACAATGCAGGTGTATATCATTTTGCATGAGTGGCATGTTTTTTCAACTGCATGCAAACTGAATTTTTGTGAATCAAAATTGATTTTAAATGTCCCATTTGAGGAAATTCTTCAGTAATTCCATGTTCAAAAAGAATCATCTCCTAATTTAGCTTTCTTGAATAGTCCAGACTTTCATAATTGGATTTAGTTGTAGTAATATTAGAAAGTAATTAAACTGATTTTAGTCACAAAATAACACACAAAAGAAAAATGTGATATAAAATACATATACACCTATCATAGGCACACTACATACTAACGATGTCATGCAAATACTTAGATGATCAAACTATCTGCAAAATGTCACATGCAATATGAGGGAAGAAAGATAGGATAGTATTTTTATTTAGTACTTTTATTCTTCTGAATCCCATTTCATCTACTAATTCAATTTGGTTTTTTTATTATTTTGAATTTATAATACACACCAAACCCACTGCCATCAAGTTGATGTCAACACAGCAACCCTATGAGGACAGATCAGAACTGCCCCACAGGGTTTTCTAGGCTGTAAATCTTTACAGAAGCAGACTGCCACATCTTCCTCCATAGAGAGGCTGGTAGGATTGAATTCCCAACCTTTTTGTTAGCAGCTTTATGCTTTAAACACTGTGCTACTAGAGCTCCTTTACATACATATAAAAAATTGTATTTGTATTTCAGCCTATTTCAATGACTAAGATACTATCAATTTTAAGACAAATTGTTATTTTGTATACTAAAAGAAAATATTCTTCCAATTAAATCATAGCACATAACAGACAGTAAGACCTGTTTCCATTTCAAAAATGATAAAATATGGGAAAACATGCAGCTTGGAATCAATGATACACAGTAATGAAATACAGTAACTGTTTTAGTAGCATTTAACATCTGGTAAGAATAAACACTCCAGAAACATTTTTGAGTGGATGATGGAAATAATTAGTAAATATATGAAATATAATGGAATAAAAAATCTAAATACATTGGATAGAGGAAAACTACAAAAATAGTCAGGACCAATAAAATTTTTAGAAGAGTAGCAGCTGTTTCATATACTAAATTATCTCTTCTTTTAAATCACAGCTCAGGAAATTATAATCGAAATAGCAATAATCTTTTTACAAACTTCCATTAAATAGGTAACTATAAGGTTTAAGATGTACAAATAAAATCGTATATAAACCTGATGAGTATTCTTTTCTTAAAACTAGATTTCATAACCATTGTCCCTTCATGCCATTCTTACATAGCTTGCAGTAGATTTCCCCTTGAGTTTTACTTTAAAGCACATGACTTGTATCAGACTTATCTAGAGGATCTGGGGCATTTTAATCTGCCTGAACAAACATCCCTTAGGCTTATGTCTTGAGTCATGTCAATTTGAATGGAAAATATCCTGTTTTAAAATTGCTAACAACCTGATGATGCTGCCAATTACAAATCTGCTTTCTAACTATGTTATATGAGCAGTTTTTCCTCTATTATATTTATCTTCTCAAGCTGACATCATTTTAAGATATTCCCAACAGAGAGTGCTTTCATAAACAAAGAAAGAGCTCAATAACATCTTGTGTGGTGCGAAAATTTGCTAAGTTTTAGTCAATCGGTTTACATATCTTCTTTGCTAATTTTATCCTTCATTTGAAAACTCTCCCCTTCCTTTCCTCACTTGGTCTGTCATCATGAGCTCATGATAATGAAACTGGAAATTGGTTATGGCATTTCTGATCATTTTTACCACTTGGCACTCCACTGGGAATGGAAGCTACAACTTCCCCAGGCCTTGACCTGTGGGTATGCATGTCGGAACTGAGATGAATCTGTGTCTTCTCTGCATGCTCAATACACAATGCAAAATAGGGTCTGCACCTCTGGAGAATAACTGAGCAAGGACATTGTGTTCTATCTCTACAATAGAACACACATCTCCCATTAAATGGCAAATCCTTCATTCCTAAAGGTTTAATAGAATGGTACTTGTAAATGAATCCCACCTGGTTAAATTTGGACTGCAGGAAAAAAGTCCTATCCAAAAATATACTCTGCCTTGGGGTCCTTTTCATTTGATTTTGAAATAGTTTATTTTACAACTTTCCTCTCAGTATCTTGTTACACACCCTTTCCTCCCAGCATCTTGTTAGACAAACACTAGTTGGTAGGACAATATCTCAAACTTAGAAAACTTGAGTGACCTAATTGAATTCTCTCTGATGACTATGAACTGAAAGAGGGTTTTCCATTTATTGACACATTCTCAGTGCAACCAATACTGGTAGCAATGTTTCCATACCTTGTCCATTGTCTCTTTTCTTCAAGAATCAACTTTGCCCTTGCTCCTTTCTCCAGATTCCCTGGAGTCCCACCCCCATCTTTGGGGAAGGACAGGAGGTCCCAGATGAGTACTGCCAGTACTAGCAGTCTGTCACTCTTAAGACTCTGTCAAGGATACTATGAATTCTGTTTGGTCCTCTTTCTCAGGCAGCTTTTAGGTATTAGATCACTTCACTTTCCACACAGCCAGTACCTCCCTTACCTCCCTGTGGCTTTGCCTTTCGCCTGCCTGCCCGCCCCGCGCCCCACCATCCTACCTTCCCTCTGCTCTAATCCTCCCCTCTGATGCTGTAGCTGGGTCCTTCCCACTCTCTCACAACCTCCTGGGTTCTTGCCTGAGGCAGTCATCTTCTTCACTTCCTCCTCCCACCTTCTCTGTTGCCTCCTCTCCCTTGGAGTTGTGGCAACCCAGAAACCCTACTACCCATAGAGCAGTATTTGAGGGACTGGACTATGCAGCCTAAACTTTGTGTGACATCTGATGACAGCTCATTGAGAAGACTGCTGCTGCTGCCCTTTCTCCTCACTGCTGCCCAAATCTTCACGGAGTTGCTCTGAAGATGTTTGCTCAGGTCCTTGCTGGCCTAACCCTGTCTTTGTAGAAAAACTTCCCATGAAAGCTTACCTAACAGTCCTCTTGGTAGTACTGACCTTCCACACCTAAGGACAAGGACAGTTACCTGTGTGTCACCAGCTTCCCATTCTCTGCCCAAGGGCTTGTGCCGGCTATTCCCAATTTCCCTTCCTCTCTCAGAAATTAGAATCCTATCATCAGTTACAGTTTCTTTTCTTATCATCTTAAATACTGATGATTACAAAACACAAAGAAGGAATGATATCAGTGTATTATCCCCTTTGCTCTCTTATGTTTACTCTGAGCTTCAGACCCACAAAGGGAGTTCATGCATTTCAGTGTGTTGGTACGAATAATAACGTAAAGCTTTTGTTTCAATTTTCTATTTTAAAAACTATAACTGATATTCATGAGTTTAATTTAACTGTCTACTTACTAGCAGCCATGCTTGTTAAGGGCTGCAATAAACCAAGTGAAGAATTAAGCGCTCCACTTCCTCACATCCTAAGTAATACATTATTTTAAGAGTCCCGTCATTGTGAATTCAGCTGGTACTCACACCAGCAGCACTGATTCTAATGAATCCATTTGGTATTCATACAGATGTTATAATGTATCATGCCCTCCACTGCCTGTAGAAGAATCATTCCCACTGTGTAATTGTTGTTGTTATGTGTGGTCTAGTCAGCCATGACTCATAGCGACCCCTCCTTGGGTTTCCGAGGCAGTATCACTACGGAAGTAGATTGCCCAACCTTCCTTCCGAGGAGTGGCTGTTGGGTTTGAACCGCCAGGCTTCTGGTTAGCAGTCAAGTGCCTTAGGCCCTACCTGTATCTGATAAATAAACTGGTAATCTTTGCTGTACATAATAAAAGAATTAAAAAAAAAAGGTCTATCCAGCCACCCTGTTGTTGTTGTTCTTGTTAGGTGTTGTCCAGTAGGCTCTGACTCACAGTGACCCTCTGTGCAACAGAACAAAACACTGGCCAGTCCTGTGCCAGCCTCACAATCCTTGCTATACTTGAGCCCATCATTGCAGCCACTGTGTCAATCCATCTCATTGAGGTCTTCCCCTTTTTCACTGACACTCCACTTTACCATGCATGATATACTTCTCTAGTAAATGGTCCTTTCTGACAACATGACCAAAGTAGGTCAAATGAAGTCTGCATTCTCTCTTCCAAGGGGCATCCCAACTGCACCTCTTCCAGGGCAGATTTATTTGTTCTTCCAGCAGCCCATGGTGTTCTCAGTATTCTTCACCACCACCATAATTCAAAGGCATCAACTCCTCTTTAGTCTTCTTCATTCACCATCCAGCTTTCGTATGCACATGAGGCAACTGAAAATACCATGGCTTGGGTTAGCTGAGCTTTTGTCTTCAAAGTGGCATCTTTGCTCTTCAACACTTTAAAGAGGTCTTTTGAAGCAGATTTGCCCGGTGCAATATGACATCTGATTTCCTGAATGCTGCTTCCATGGGTGTTGATTGTGGACCCAAGTGAAATTAAATCCCCAGCAATGCTACTCCTAGGTATATACCCAAAATAACTGAAAGCAGGAAAAAGCAGAGATTTATATACCAATGTTCATTGCAGCACCATTCACATATACCAAAAGGTGGAAACAACCCAAATAGCCATCAACAGATGAATGGAAAAACAAAATGTCACAATACATACAATGGAATATACTCAGTCATAAGGATAAATGATGTTTAAAATAGGCTATGACATGGATGAACCCTGTGAACTTTATGACGAATGAAATAAGCTAGACACAAAGGGATAAATATTGTACCATCCCACTCACATGAGATACCTAGAATACAAGGAATGCATAAAGATGAAAGTAGATTAATGACCAGGGGCTGGGAGGAGGAGGAACTGGGGGGATTACAGCTTAATGAGTAAAGAGTTTGTGTTTGAGATGATGAAAAAAAGTTTTGGAAATAGTGATGGTAGTCGCACAACACTGGGAATATAATTAATACCACTGAATTGTACCATTAAAAATGGTTAAAATGGAAAATTTTATGTCATATACACACACACATAACCAAAAGGTCAGTGGTTAAAACCCACCAGACGCTTCCTGGGGGAAAGATGAGGAAGCAGACTTCCATAAAGATTTATAGCCTTGGAAAAACTGTAAGGCAGTTCTACTCTCTTCTGTAGCGTCACTATGAGTTGAAATTGACTTGATGGCTGTTGTTGTTGTTGTTGTTCTTGTTAAGTGCTGTCGAATCGTTTCCGACTCATAGCGACCCCATGCACAGCAGAACGAAACATTGCCCGATCCCACGCCAGTCACACAATCCCAGCTATACTTGAGCCCATCATCGCAGCCACTGTGTCAACCCATCTCGTTGAAGGCCTCCCCCTCTTTCGTCGACCCTCCACCCTACCAAGCATGACATCCTTCTCCAGGGAATGGTCCCTTCTGACAACATGACCGAAATAGGTGAGACGAAGTCTGGCCATTCTTGCTTCCAAGGAGCATTCTGGCTGCACTTCCTCCAGGACAGATCTGTTAGTTCTTTTAGCAGTCCATGGTACTTTGGCAGTGGGTTTGTATTTTGGCTGGTATACCTATACATAAGGAGCTCTGATGGTGCAGTGCCTAAGGCATTTGACTGGTAACCAGAAGGCTGACACTTCAAACTCACCAGCCGTGCCATGGAAGGAAGATGGGGCAATCTACTTCTATAAAGATTTATCATCTCAGAAACCCAATGAGGGTCACTGTGAGTCAGAATCAACTCAATGGCAGTAAGTTTGGTTTTTTATTTTATACCTATACATGTATATATAAGTATGTATGCATATATACATGTACATGTGTTCACATGTAATATCCTATTGCCATCGAGTTGATTCTGACTCATGGTGACCCTGTAGGACAAAGCAGAACTACCCCATAGGGTTCCCAAGGCTGTAATCTTTACAGAAGCAGACTGCCACATCTTTTTTTTGTGGAGAGGTTGATGGGTTTGAACCACCAGCCTTTCACTTAGCAGCTGAAAGATTAACCATTGCGCCACCAGGACTCCTGTGAGTGTGTATGTGTATGTGTATACAGTCTTCCATATCTATGGGTTCTATATATGCAGATTTAACCAAGTGCAGATCAAAAATATTTGGGGATGGGGGGAAGCAATTAAGTGGTCAAAGCAATCCCTCAACAGCTAAGAAGGAATATAAAGTGCTATTAGATAGCATTTACATTAATTAGGTATTATAAATAAATAATCTAGAGATGATTTAAAGTATATGGTAAGATGTATATAGGTTATACACAAATACTATACCATTTTATGAGACTTGAGCATCCGTGGATTTTGGCATCCCCCAACCTCTCATCGATACTGAGGGACAATTGTGTGTGTGTGTGTGTGTGTGTATCTATCCACAATAAAGAAACAAACAAAAAAACAAGACTTGACTAATCTGTGGCTAGAAACATAGGAGAAAAGGAACTCTGATAGATCCCAACACCAAAATATTCTGAGCTCTTCCCTACTCCAGTATTCAGCTGTTACATTAGGCATCTTTACATTTTCTACATGTCATTCCAAACAAGATGAAGATCAAGCTCTTCAAAATTGTATCCCGAATGTTCTAATGTTCCAAACCACAACAGCTATCCTTAACTGTGTACTTTTACTATGCCAGTTATTCACTTGATTAGCCTAAAAATCCCACAAAGCTAGCATTATTTAACCCCATTTTATGTACAAGGAAACTGAAGCAAAAACAGGTTAAGAAATGTGTTCCATAGGCACAGAATTAAGACACAAATTAGAATTTGTTGAACTGGGACTCATAACTAGGATTTTTCAATGCCAAGTGTGTGCTTTAAGACCTACATTTCAACCTGCAATATAATCCTACTCCTACCCTCTGTGATTGTCAGTTTTATGGCAACTTAGCTGATTATACTGGGGGAAAATAAATTACCACAGAGTAGATGCATGCCAACACCATGTGTGCCAAAGTAGAACTGTGCTCCACAGGGTTTTCAATGGCTGGTTTTTCAGAGTCAGATCACCAGGCCTTTCTTCTGCGGTGCCTGTAGGTGGACTCAAGCATCCAACTTTTTACAGAGTTCCTAACTGTTTGCCCCACTCAGGGACTCCTGCTAGGCTATTTTGCTGTGTACCATCGAGTCAATTCCAACTCAGCATGACCTGTAGGACTGAGAATAACTGTCCTATAACATTTCCTAGGCTGTCAGCTTTATGGGAGCAGATGGTTAGGTCTTTTCTCCTGTGGATTCAAACCACTGACCTTATGGTTGGAGCTGAGTGTCTAACTACTGGGCTACTAGGGCTCCTGGCTAGGTTATAATACCCAATATTCCATCAAACACTTATCTAGGTGTTGCTATGAAGGTATTTTGTAGATGTGGTTAACATATACAATCTTTTGATTATCCTAGATACTCTGGGTGGATCTGATCCAATTATTTGAAAGCCATTAAGAACAAAACTGAAGTTTCCTTGAAAAATCAACACTTGTGGACTGCAGTGTCAGCTACTGCCCATGAGTTTCCACCTGCCTGTCATACGGCTTTTGGACTTGCCTCGCTAGCCTCCACAATTCTGTAAGCCAATTTTTTGCAATAAATCTCTCTCTCTCTCTCTGATGTATGTATGTTAGGGGCCATTGAGTCAGTTCCAACTCATGGCGACCCTGTCTATGTATAACAGAATGAAATACTGCTGGATGCTGCACCATCCTCACAATACCTGTCATGTTTCAGCCCATCGTTGCAGCCACTGTGTCAATCCACCTCATTGACGGTCTTCCCCTTTTGGGCTTACCCTCTACCGTACCCAGCATGATATCCTCTTCCAAGCATTGGTCTCTCTTGACAACATGACCAAAGTATGAGAGACAAAGTCTCGCCATTCTCACTTCTAAGGAGTACGTGTATATGTATGTATGTATGCACGTATGTATATTTCCTACTGATTCTGTTTCTCTGATGGCAGACACCCTAACAGACACATCATCTGACAACTGATTGAGCAGCTATCACATGGCAGTACCGTGCTAAATACGCTCATCTATTAAAGTACAGCAAGTCAACAATATACCACATGCCAGGCAAATACTGGATGCTCCAAATCCTTTAAAATTAATCACCTTCAATTTAATTCTAATAATACCATACACTCAACTTTTTGCAGAGTTCCTAACTGTCTGCCCCACTCAGGGACTCCTGCTAGGCTATTCTGCCATGTACCATCCAGTCAATTCTACCCTCATATCCTACCTTCCTCTTTTGTAATTTAAGGCCTCCTTTTATCCTTAATGCAAGTGGAAAACAAACTCTTTCCTCCCCCATATATTTGAAGTTACCATATATTTATTATGTCACCAATTTGAAAATGGTAAAATATTATGTAAAATCTGTGTAAGCTGCCTCACACTTGACCAAAGCTGTTGCATTGTGTATGATTTGATCATTTTACATAATTAACAAGTTCATGCAAAGCTCAGTGATTCTATGTGTAAGATTAAAGTGAAGTATTTTGAGTATTACCAAAATATTATTCCTTTGATACTAGTTTAGAAATGCCTATTCCTCTATTCAGGTTAAATAACCCAAGCTCCCTTAGTGCTTCACTGTGAATCATGTACCCAGTGTTGCAATTACTTCACTTGCCTGCCTGTGGAGCTTTTATTATTTATTCATTTTTCTTACCCTAAGTAGCTAAAAATTGGGTTTAGTCCTCTAATATGAAATTCTGAAATGTTGAGGAATGCTGCTTTGAATATGAAACAAATATTATTTTTACCAACTACATTCAGTCTTGGGTTCACATATCTATCCTTATACCCCTACCCCTACAGTCCACTCTCTCCTTTTCCTCCTTCCAAGCAGAGGCAATCTTGATTCTTTACTGCCAATGTTGCTCTGAATGGATGAGTATCTGCTTTCTGACTCTATGATGCTTACAGATTATCTTTAGGTCTTTAGCAAAACTGTCTACCCTAAACTTGTTTCTACTCAAGTTGCTTACATATGCTTTCCCATTTTCTATAATTTTGAATCTGCTTTGGTTATTTCACCTCTACCCTACTGGCCTGAAGAGCTCTAGTGGTACAGTGCCTAAGGCATTTGACTGCTAACCAGAAGGCTGGTGGTTCAAACCCACAACGGCTCTGCAGAAGGAAGACTGGGCAATCTACTTCCGTAAAGATTTACCACCTCAGAAATCCAATGGGGGTCGCCATGAGTCAGAATTGAC
The DNA here is from genome assembly GCF_000298275.1 of Orycteropus afer afer. NCBI lineage: Eukaryota > Metazoa > Chordata > Mammalia > Tubulidentata > Orycteropodidae > Orycteropus > Orycteropus afer. The sequence goes on from NW_006921604.1 coordinate 10,909,077, forward strand.
TCTACGGCAGAGTAGTGAGTTCTACTGGCCTAACACCAATAACAGGTCCTCTGTGTGCTATTGAGCAATTTTCAAGCCTTCACTCATGTCACTGATCAAAAACATGCTTAAAATTTTTCTTTTGTGCATGGTAGCAATCTGAGTTGGACTTAGAAATACAAAATGTATTGATGTGGACCAAAAAGAGAATAACCACATGCTGCCACAGAAAAGACTCACTAAATATTAATTACATGACAATGGTCATTCAGGAGAAAAAATTATTTGGAAATAAATATGCTGCTGTTCAAGCAATGATAGAAAACATCCTCTCATTATTTATTCACTAAGCACTGGTAGTTAACATTTTTATTGTTCACTTGTTTACATTCCCAGGCAGATTTTTAAGAACCAGACTTGATGAATAATTTAATTTACTATATGATACAATAGCATTTTAATATTGTGTTAAAGTATTAAAGAAAGATCTAGATAGGGGATAGCAAAATTAGCTGTGTGTTCCTCTCGCCCTGCCACTGTAGTATATATTTTAGCATTTTGATCACTGCATGCACAAAAGGACTCAACAAAAAACTCTAGATAAAGCTTACTAGTTACCGTGATACTGCAAGAAAATTATAAACTTGTCTTCTATATCACTGTCTTTGCAGACCAACAGGAATAAGGTCTCTTGGACCACAATGTGAGAAAGATTGTTGCTTCTCCTAAACAGTTGAAAGACAATGTGACTCTTGAGGTCCTTTAAGTTTCCCTTTTTACCCTGCTTGCTAGGAGGCTCAAAACCAATTTACCGGATACTTCTAATTGCTAAGGAGCTCTGGTGGTATAGTCGCTAAGGCAATTGACTGCTAACCGGAAGGCTGGCGGTTCAAACCCACCAGCCACTCCTTGGAAGGAAGGCAATCTACTTCCATAGTGATATGGCAGTGAGTTTGGTTTTGGTTTGGTTTCTAATTAGCATGTAATAAATGTATGACTTTTCATAAGTCAGTATATTCTTTTTCCAAACAAGTAATATATGAGTAGTAGTGTGGCTTGGTAGACTCAATTAAATGCTATCATTTTGGAAGCAGTAGCTCTATGTTTGCCATTTGGCTAGATAAATCACTTAATTAGAGTTACTATCGTATATTTCTTCAAATACCAAATAGGGACTTTACAATTACTGCTTCCCTACCCAAGGTTACTCTGATGATTGGTGAAGTTTAACTAAAAAATCTTAAAAGAGAGCTTTTACATAAATGCTAAGGAAGGCATAAAAAATGCTTTTGATTTGGGCACAGTATAATAACCCAGCGCAACGTCTGAGTCAGAGCTGCTGGGGTGTGGACTTCCTGGGGTGGAGCATATTAGCTCATTTATTCTGCCAGCTGTTGGATGCTTCATCTGTGACAGTAGATTTGCCTGTATTCCAGGAGGAATAGTATCAAGCGTCTTTGTGGTTTTGTGTGTAGTTATCAGATCTCAATCTTTTTCAACCATTATTTGATCTGTCATTTCTACGTGCAATGTTTATAAGACTGAGCACATACCAAGAGATAGTGCATAAAAATCTTTTTTAAAAAAAGATTCTCCTGAAAAATTCAGTGAAACAAAAAACAAACTCACTGCCATCGAGTCAGATACGACTCACAGTGACTCCTCCTTGGGTTTCCGAGGTGGTATAACTACAGACATAGACTGCCACATCTTCCTTCTGAGGAGTGCCTGGTGGGTTTGATTAAAGCCTAGTTGCCTCGATAGATCTAACTCATTTTGTCAATCTTTTGCCCCTATTTAAAGATTTTCTCTTTTAAAATAGACCCAGGTAGGCAGGGCAAAGGTTCAGGATGTGGGTCTGGCTGTATAGCAGGTACCAATACCTCTAATATAGCAAAATTCCAAGTAGGCATATTTAGTAGACTCATTAGGGGTTTACTGAAGATTAGTACTAAATGTTATTAGTACTAAATTTTATTGATCAACACCTGAAGTGCATATGAAAGCAGATTGTAAATGCAAGTGTCATGTGTTATTTGCAAAATGTTCCTTTAAAAAAAATAAGCTGCTGTAACAGCAACAGCTGCCATCCTCTGACTGAAATGATGCTCAGTGGCAAATGAATGGGCTGAAATGAGTTATGGCAGCAAAGGGGCTAGAAGGAAAGGCCTGTGCACCTGGGCAATGTGTACCACAGAGAAAAAAACTCGGTGTCCATGCCAGCTATTGAAGAACCCTGTGCTGTTACTGCTGAGATGTGAACTTTCATGAAGAACTTGGTATCTGAAAGCAATTTAGCATTTTAAAAGCTCTAGATGGTAAAGGTTAACTTCTCAGATGATTCATTAGGACTGTATTATTGAGACTGGCACAAGGCAGAATTAACAAGCACAAAATACTAACTGGGAGAGGAAGTGTCTAAATAAAAAAGAGGAACAAAATCCACCTACAACCAGAGGATACCAAGCCTCAGAAATGGGGTTCCTTGGCATGTGGGAACTGTTCAGAAATCAATGGATGTAACATGTTTCTCTTTAGCCCAAAGGAGAAGAAGGCTACAATCACTTTACTGAGGAGCTGGGAGGCCTGATTTCTTCTAGTGAGTAGCCAATACAAGGAAGAGCTCTACTTATTATTGAAAGAACCTAGCATTATTAGAGGCTCAGAGCAAAAATCCACTGTGGCCCATGGGAAAATATCTGTGCAAGAAACTAATGATCAATAGTTGTACATTTAGCTAAAGTTTTATGCTTGATGACAAACACAGTCCATAAATGTCACTTGGTAATATGCATTGGTGAAAATTATTAGCCAAAAGTCACACTTAGGGCATACGTGCTTCCAAATACCACATAACTTGTTACAACATGTCTTCAAATTTATAACTATGCTGTATGTTCCTATTAAGACCCAATAAATAACTTCTCTGCATCACTGATTATGAAGATTTTTCTTCATTAGGGTGCCTTCCAATCACATTGAGCTTTCAAAAGGTCATATTTTTAACCCGAATAAATGCAGCTATATTTCTCACCAAATGAGCCCTTCATATCAGAAATCACTAGGGTATGAAAAAGACACAAAGCTATATTCAATCAGGACACACTATAAATTTAATGATTTCACAGGGTCAGGCATTCCCAAAAGAGAACATAGGAAAACAAATTTTTAGCTTATTGTTTCCATATCAAGAATTGTTTTTTTGCATACTCATGAACAAAATAAATTATAGTTGTGTTAAGCTGCCATGTCTTGGGGTGGCTGTTATGCAGCAATAGCTAACCCAAACAGTCCCCAGCAGGAAAGCACAAAGATGGGCAAAAGGGATTGGCTTCTTTAGAGAGACAAATACTTAGTACAAAACAGGGAAGAGGAAAAAAAGAAAACCTCTATGTGCACTCTCAACATCTAATGTCCCAACCCTGCTCTCCAGCATAGCCTATCTCTCTAGGCCTTCACTGTGTTCTGAGAGGTGCTGAAGCAAAACCAATTCCTTCTCACTCCTTCAGTTCAGAGGAGGGAGAAGAAAGGAAGATTTTAAGTAATTTAATGGTAAGAACAGTGTCTTGTTTAGCTACATCCACTATTGTACCTTAAGTAGTAACCTTATATAAAGTACAAAGAATTTTATCAGACACATACTGAATTCTAGATAGTACGTTTGTTTTTCACAATTGTATGTATTAGCAATTATGAATCTACTTTTTGTGTTTTCTAATATTAAGACGGGAGCTCTGGTAGCACAGTGGCTAAGGCACTTGACTGCTAACCAGAAGGCTGGCGGTTCAAACCCACCAGCCACTCCTCGGAAGGAAGATGGGGCAATCCACTTCCGTAGTGATACTGCCTTGGAAACCCAAGGAGGGGTCGCTATGAGTCGGGGCCAACTGGATAGCACACAACAACAACAACAATATTAAGACAGACTATGAAGAAAGGCCTGGATATCTACTTATGAAAGATCACAGCCACTGAGAACCCTTATTTCCTGTGTGCTAGCCTTGTTTCCCTAGGAGCTCTGGTGGCATAGTGCCTAAGGCATTTGACTGCTAGCCAGAAGGTTGGTGGCTCCTTGGAAGGAAGATTGGGCAATCTGCTTCCATAGAGATACGGCCTTGGAAACCCAAGGAGGGGTCACTATGAGTCGAATCCGACTCCACAGCAGTGAGTTAGCCTTGTTTCCCTCAGCCAGACAGTAAGTTCTTCGGGGCAAGCAACCATTTTTTTTATTATTATAATTTGTATCCCATAATGAGCTTATCAGCAGTCCCTGAGTGGCACAAATGGTTAAGCATCAGGCCACTAACTGAAAAGTTGGCAGTTCAAATCCACTTAGAGGTGCCTCAGAAGAAAGGCTTGGAGATCTGCTTCCAAAAGATTATAGCCATTGAAAACACTATGGAGCACAGCTCTACTCTAAAACACATAGGGTCATTATGATTCAATATCAACTCAATGGCAACCAGTTTTTCTATTTTAAAGAGTTTATCGTGTGTATAATAGTTAGAGAGATTATATGATAGATTACTAAACAGTCTGTCTGATATTAAAAATGTCTGAAAAGTATCAAAATTTACAGTATTTTGATTATATGTGAAAGAAATGGATAGCGAGCTCCTTAACAGGAGCCAAGTTTGTACACCAACTAATTTACATTTCTATAAAAGATACAGCATTCTCTAGTAAGAAAAGTAAATGATGAAAGTAGTTTGCTATTTGACAAGGAAACTGCATTATCTGCCCCACAAAAAGCACAAAAAATTTCTGCTGGGTATTTATTACTTGGTCATTACATGAAAATATTACAGAAATAAAAACCCTAGCAAGAGTAAAGAATCCTAACAAATTCTTATAGGACTGAATGATAATATGCTAGCACACAATCCATTCTGATAAAAAAAAAAAGAGGGAAAGAAAAAAACAGCTTTTCAATTTCAGTGTAGTTTTCTAAGGGGAATAAATAATTTACTGTTCCTTCAACCAAACAATTCTCTCCTATTATTTAAAAAGTATATTCTGGTTGCAATTACAAAAAAAAATATAGTGCATCTTTTTTTCTGGCTTACCCTTTACAATGCCGTCTATCCTTTGATAATAAGCAAGACAACTCAGAAATCATTCTTTAAAAAAAAATTTTAAAAACATCACCTTACTTTGGAGACCATGAAGAAAGCAATGGTTCAAAACTTGACATATCTTATGAATATGTTTCGCCAATTAAAATAACTGGAAATAATTTAAAATGAGATTACTTTTATGTCATATTCATGTTCTTAAAAACTTTAATGATACACATCTCCATAATCAGGACCTAGTTCCTTAGATGTTCTGGAGGTCAGAGTCACTGAGCAATGTTCCACTCAGCCTTCAGGTGGTTTTCATCTGGGGCGTGAAAATGCCTCGCCATTGTGCTTTGAAAGGCAGGAGTTACTATTAATCCTAATCATTATTATTATTGCTTTATGGTACATCTTAGGTTACTGTCTGGTTTTTATGAATATAGACAATAATAATTAATTCCCCTGAGTAGTAGTATAGAATCATTTCCCTTCACTGTAATGTTCTCCCTCATAAAGGACATGGATGAAAAACATTTGGGGCACCTAATTTTTCTTTTATGGATGATCCACGAGCATAAAGCTATTAATGTTTATCTCTTAAGTGTCATTACCATATTTCCTACATCAATGCCCATGGTTAAATACATCAATTAAAACTAGATGTATAATCTTCACATTTTGAATGAATTTAATTGTGTGAAGAAGATCTGTTGTATGCTCTCTTATATGTACGTATATATCTGGAGGTGTTACTTTACCATTTCTAGAATGAATTGTGAATTATGGGATAGGTCTTTCTATGAACTATGAGCTAATCCATTTCTCCAAGTTACCTGCCATCATACATGTTCAGTTTATCTTAGGTCTAACAGGTGAACTTTGTTAATATTTAGGAAACTGAAGTCAAATTTAACTTACCTACAATATTTTCTGTAACAGTTATTATTTATTAAAATGTACTTTTTTTTTTTTTTTTTTTTTTGGTTTTTAACCAAGTAAAACCAACCAAATCCACATCCATTGAGTCAACTCAGACTCAAAGCAACCCCCACTGGGTTTCCAAAGCAGTAAATCTTTATGGAAGTAGACTGCCCAGTCTTCCTTCCACAGAGTGGCTGGTGGGTTTGAACTGCCAGCCTTCTCGTTAGCAGTCAAATGCCTTAAGCACTGCACCACCAGAGCTCCTATTTAACCAATTAAAAAAAAAAAAAAAAAAACACCTCACTGCCACTGAATCATTTCCAACTCACAGTGCCCCCTACAGGGTCTCAGAGGCTGTAAATCTTTACAGTCTTCCTTCTGCGAAGCAGCTGGTGGGTTTGAACTGCTGACTATCCAGTCAGCAGTCAAGTGCATTATCCATTATGCCACCACAACTCCCCTTTTTCATGGCAAAAGTTAAGAGTAATACAGCTCTTCAAATTACAAAGTAGAAGAAAGAAAGAATAAATATCAGTAAGTCAACGAAATAGGAGGCTGATTGTGGTAGTTAAGGCTGTGTATCAACTTGGCTGGGCTGTGGTTTTGAGTGGCTTGGCACCTGGACATAGTCATTCCCCATAATGAGACTGTAATCACCTCCATGGTGGAATCTGCTGTGAGCAGCTAATCAGCTGAAAGGGAGTTTCCTCAGGGATGTCGCCTGCTTCTAATATACACACAGAGTCCTGGGAAAATTCTGGGACTTTCTGTTGGATCTGGATCCTGCATCTAGCTTATCACCATCTGGTTTTTGGAGCTGAACCAGTGGCCTGTTGTATTGTTTGCCAATCTTGGAATTGTTGCCTTTGCAGCTATGAACCAACAATCCACCATTTTACCTACCAATCTTGAATTTGCCATCTGTAAAAGTGAGCAGCCTGCCAATCTTGCATTCATCTGGCCCTGCAGCTGAATGAGTGAGGAAAAACCTCCAGCCTAACACACAACAGCCTCTGTGACTGTGTCAACCATTTCCCTGAGTTAAATTTCTCTCACACTCTCTCTCTCTCCATATATGTTGTTGGCAGTGGTGGGTGGTGTTATTTGCCGTAGAGTTGGACCCAACTCATAGCGACCCCTCCTTGGGTTTCCAAGGCAGTATCACTACAGAAGTAGATTGCCCAACCTTCCTTCCAAGGAGTGAGTGGCTGGTGGGTTTGAACCACCAGCCTTCTGGTTAGCAGTCAAGTGACTTAGGCACTACACTACCAGAGCTCCCTCTCCATACAAACATACACACACACAGATGCACACAAACACAAACTACTGGTTTTGCTTCTCTTAAGAATCTAGCCTAAGACACCAACAAACAATAGCAAAAATATCAACAAAGATTTGTTGTTGTTGTTATGTGCTGTCTACGGAGGTAGATTGCCCCATCTTCTTTCCAACAACAAAGATTAATAACATGGCTAATCACCTAACGAGAATGATCAAGATGAAAAAAAGAAAACATAAATTACTAATATCAAGAATAAAACAGTGGACATCACTACAGATCATAAAGAAGTTAAAAACATATTGAAGGGATATTATGAAAAATTTTATGCCAATAAATCTGACAACTTAGATGAAATAGACAAATTACTTGAAAGATAAACTTAATAAAACTGATACAAGATGAAACACAAAGTATCTGCTTAAAGAAAGAGAATTTGTAAATAAACAATCTTACAGAAGAAAAATTCCAGGACCAAATGTCTCTATTGGTAAACTGTCCTAAGAATGAATAAAATAACTAATACCAATCACACACTCTTTTAGAAAATAACGGGAAGAATATAGCCCAACTCATCTTGTAAGTCACCAACTCACTGCCGTCGATTCGGATCCGACTTACAGCAACCCCTCCTGTGTTTCCCAGGCAGTATCACTACGAAAGTAGATTGCCCAACCTTTCTTCTGAGGAGTGGCTGATGGGTTAGAACTGCCAGCCTTAGGCACTATGCCACCAGAGCTTCTAAAGATTAATAAAATGGCACCAAAATTAATAATCCTGGTACAAAAACCAGTGATTAAGCTCTTAGCTGCTAACCAAAATGTTGGCTATTCGAACCCACCCAGTGTCTCCACAGGAAATAGCCTCAGTGATGTGCTTAGCCTCTATGGATTAAAGCCTAGAGAAACCACTATGAGGCAGTTCTACTCTGCCATGGGGGCTTCCTATAAGATGAAAACAGACTCAACGGGCACCTAACAACAGCACTCAAATCAAAGACATTGTAAGAAAAAAAAATTACAAATCAAAGCCCCTCATGAACATAGATGTAAAAATACTTAACAAAATATTAGCAAATCACCTAGAAATATATAAAGAGGATAGTACACTCCAGTTAAGTAGAGTTTATTCCAGGAATTAAACGTTGGAAGTCAAATCAATATAATTCACTGTATTAACAGATTAAGGGGAAAAATTCATGATCATTTCAGTAGATACAGAGAAAGCATTTGATAACTCTCATTTATGTTAAAAACACTCAGGAAACTAGGACTAGAAGGGAATTTCCTCAGCCTGCAAGGCATCTATTGAAAACATACAGCTAACAACACTGAATAATGACATGTTAAAAGTTTCCCTTTAAGATTGGGAATAAGAAAAAACATCTGCTCTCACCACTTCTATTCAATAATATACTGGAAATCCTAGCCAATACAATCAGAAAAGCTAAAGATATAAAAGGCACATAGATTAAAAAGAAAGACACTCTATTTGCAAATGACATGATTGTATATGTAAGAAAAACCTGAAATCTGTAAGAAGATATATCTAATAAGTGAATTTAGCATGTTACAATATAAAAAAGGCAATATACTAAGCAATAAAAATTCATAAAAGCACTATTTACAAAATAAAGGGAATATATTTAGTGAAAGATATGAAAGATCTTTATACTTAAAACTCTACAATATTGCTGAGAGAAACAAAATAGAAATAAATGGAGATGAATCATAAATTCATAAATAGGAAAACTCAATTTAAGTCTTAAGCTGTAAGTTCTCTCCACATTGATCTAAAGATTCAATACAATCCCAAACTCTAGGCAGGCATTTTTTCTGGAAATTAGCAAGGTGATTTTAAAATTTAGGTGGAAAGGCAAAGAGCCTAGACTAGCCAGAACATTCTTAGAAAAGAAAACCCAAGTTGGAGAAATTACCCTACAGAATTCAGAGTTAAAATAAAACTTAAGTAATCAAGATAGTGTAGTTCTTGTGAAAAAGCAGATAAATAAATCAAATGAATAAAATAGAGGCCAGGAATATATTCACAGATAAACAAGGATTTTTAATAAGGACACCCAAGAAATTTCATGGGTGAAAGAAAAAATATCTTCAATATATGGTGCTGAAATACCCAGATATCCACATTGGGGAGGGGGTAGAAATAACCAACCCCTTCTTCACACTACACACAAAAATCAATTTAAGATGATCATAAACCTAAACGTAAAAGCTAAAACAACAAAGCTATTAGAAACCATGAGAAGAGCACATTACTCGTATAGCATTAATTCTTCCCATAAATCCATAGCTTCAATTTAATCATGAGGAAAACAAAACTTATACACTCAATCTGGGGGTTATTCTACAAAATTTCTGGGGTACTCTTCAAAAGTCTCAAGATCATGAGACAAGGAAAGACTGAGGGACTACTATCACATTTTGGAGAAAAATAAGGAATCATGACCACTAAATGCAGTGTAGTATGCTGGATTGGATGTTGGAACAGACCAAGGACATTAGGGCAAATGCAGGTAAAATCTAAAGAAAGTCTATAGTTTGGTCAATGTTCCAATGCTAATTTCCTAGTTTTGATCATGTGCCATGGTATATCAGATGGTGGTTATATCAGATGTTACCATCAGGGGAAGCTGGGTGAAGTACTCTGTACTATCTTTACAAACTCTTCTTAAAATCTTAAATGATTTCAAGCCAAAAAAGTTTTTAACACAATATTAACAGAGAAGACATATTCAATATGAAGGTGAAGTAGGCAAAGATTTCTTAGAGAGAATATAGAAATGAGCATAATTCTTTAAAAAAAAATGGTAACTTGAATTTCATCAAAATTGAAAACGTCTGTTCATCAAAAAGTACCATCAAGAGAAGAAACAAGTAAAGCCAGAAACTGAGAAAAAAATATTTACAATGCATGTATCTTACAAATAACTTGTATCCAGAATATAAAAAAAGTACTGTGATATTCAATTAAAGTGCACACACAAACACACACAATGAAAATAGGCAAAAGACTTGAAAAGATATTTCATAAATAAAAATGTACAAGTGTTCAACAAGCACATGAAGAAGGGTTCAACATCATTTCCAACCAGGAAATGCAAATTAGGACCACAGTAAGATACCAATACTCACCTACTAGAATGATTAAATGAAAAAGACTGGCAACACTGAATAGTGAAGAGGATGTGCAGGAACCAGAATTCTCAACATTGTATAAAATGGTACAATCACTTTGGAAAATGTTGGCCATTTCTTAAAAATTTAAAAACACCAGTCCCCTATAACCCAGAATTCAACTCCTAGGTATGCATCCAAAAGACATGGAACTGTATGTCCACAAAAATAGCCTGTACAACAATGTCCAAAGCTGTTTCATTCCTAATAACCTAGAAGTAGTACAGATTTCCATCAATAATAGAATAAGTCAACAAACTTTTATATATTCAAAAAATAGATTATTACTCAGCAATTAAAAAAAAAAAAGAACTGATACAGAGAACAATATGCATGAATCTCAAAAATATGATGATGATTGAAAAGAAGTCAAAACCAGAAAGTTTATAGAGTATAATCTCATTTCTATGACGTTCAAGAGTAGGCAAAGCTAACTTATAGTCACAGATATGGATCAGTCCTTGTTTCTGGGGCAGGAGACACTGACTAGACAGAAGCATGCAGGAGATTTTGGGGTGATGGAAATGTCCTAGACATAGGTATGCATCATCAAAACTGGTCAAAAGGTACACTTTAATAACTGAATATTTCATTGGATGTAAATTACATCTCAATTTAAAAAAAGGTAATGCGGTATCGAAGAATTAAAATCAGGTACTGGTGTTTCAGTGGTAGAACTCTTGTTTTCCATGTAAGAGATCAGGGTTCAATTCCCAGCCAATACACTTCATGTACAGCCACTACCATCCGTAAGTGGAGGTTTCTGTGTTGCTGTGATGCTGAGCAGATTTTGGTGGAGCTTCTAGGCTAAGCCAGACTCTGAGGAAAAGTCTGGCAATATACTTCTGAAAACTAACCACAGGAAACTTGAAGATTCCATGGATCACACAGATCCTGGGGATGGTGAAGGACCGGGGAGCAACTCATTCAGTTATGCATGGGGGTCCCCACGATTCCAGGCTGACTCAACAGCAGCTAACAACAAGAATCAAAAACCTTTCTAAATTCTCAGGTTAACATGTATTTCCCTTAATACCTGGGATCTGTCCAACCTTTGGGGCTGACATAAGCCTTTTTCACAATCCTTTTTCAGTCCTTTGGATACCTCTCAGGGAACTGTGGCAAACTTTTTTTTTTTTTTTTTTACTAAGCTGGGTGGAGCTCTTGGTTAGGACAGTCTACTTCCGTAGTGATACTGCCTCGGAAACCCAAGGAGGGGCTGCTATGAGTCGGGTCTGATTCGATGGCACATAACAACAACACTGCCATGTCACATGGCCCTGACATGATTCTCAAAATACTGTATAAAGCATTCATGCTGTGCATTCATCCCCCATGCTCCTGTCAGGGCATCAACCTCAAAAATGTTTCTCACTTCATAAACTTGAAAAAAGAACAAAGATTCCCCCATCTTTGGAAGAGTTTAAAAACACCATGCCAAATACAGTGCATTTTAGGCAAACTCTCTTCTTCACCCCCAGGAAGCATGGCAGTAATCAAGCTCCATTCTAGTTAAGATAATGTAGGGGAAATTTGAAGACAAGACAGAAGTGGGGTTATGCTTAACCTTGATCCACAGGGATCTTCTCACAGCTGCCAGATTGCTCAAGTTAAATGGCTCCTTGGGAACTTACTGCATTGTGTACACAGTCTTGGTAAGGACTTTGCTCTGACCCACATGTGTGATGCTTATAAGAGTAGAAATTGCTAATTTTTAGATACAGGCTTTCAACATTGAAAAGCATATACAGTGGCTGGGAAGAAATTTGCTTTGGCCTTAAGTAGTGCTTTACTCAAGTATCGAATTCTACAGTTAGTTACTATCCAAGTACTTTCAAGCATTACCGTATTACCCAAGTATTCTCAAGAGTCCAAATTATATGTTTCATAACCTTAAGAACTAATTAAATTTTTTGCAATAGGAACAATCAAGAACTTCTGAATTCTAGCTAAATGGAATGTGAGGTCCAACGAATGCATTGAAATGAAATAAAGCACAAGGTGATGGTGGTTGTTCAATGGCATAACAGTGTATTTATAATGCTGACTGTGCAAGTCATTTCAATCAAATGTTTTTAACAAATTTGTTCCATAGTAATTATACAATAAAATTTCAATTTTTCCTTCAGGAAAAGAATTTCCAAAATGGAAAATTTCTGCTTCCTTGGTTTCAAACATATTACAGTTCTTCTTTATTTTAAAATAAAGGAAAGAGAATAAGCTATGGTCTATGCTAGTATGCACGTACTGTACATGTATGTAAATATTTCATTGCCTCTCTACAGTTATATCATAGAATTCATTTTTAACCTTGTGGTTCTTACAATAGTTGTTGTTCTTAGGTGCTATGGAGTCAGCTCCAACTCAGAGTGATCCCATGTACAACAGAACAAAGCACTGCCCAGTCATGTGCTATCCTCACAATCCTTGCTATACTTGAGACCATCACTGCAACCACTGTGTCAATCCATTTCATTGAGGGTCTTCCCTCCTTTGCTGACCCTCTACTTCACCAAACATGATATCCTTCTCCAGGGAATGGTCCCTAATGACAACATGACCAAAGTAAGTGAGACAAAGTCTGGCCATTCTCGCTTCCAAGAAGCATTCCAGCTGTACTTCTTCCAGGACAGATTTGTTCATTCTTCTGAAAGTCCACGGTATTTTCAGTATTCTTCACCAACACCACAATTCAAAGGCATCAACTCTCCTTCCATCTTCCTCATTCATTGTTCAACATTCACATGTATATGCAGCAATCAAAAATACCATGGCTTGGGTCAGGCACACCTTAGTCTTCAGAGTGACATCTTCGCTTCTTAACACTGTAAAGAGGTCTCTTACAGCAGCTTTGCCCAGTGAAACATGACGTTTGATTTCCTGATTGCTGCTTCCATGAGTGTTGACTGTGGATCCAAGTAAAATGAAATCCCTTGACAGCTTCAAACTTTTCTCCATTTATCCTGATGTTGCTTATAGGTCCAGTTGGGAGGAATTTTGTTTCCTTTATGCCACAGTGTGATCCATACTGAAGGCTGTAGTCTTTGACCATCAGTAAGTGCTTCAAGTCTTCTTTGCTTTCAGCAAGCAAGGTTGTGTCATCTGCATATCACAAGTTTTTAATGATGTTGCTTTCTTCTTCATATAGTCTACCTTCTCTGATTATTTGTTCACCATAGAGATTGAAAAATATGGTGAAATGATATAACCCTGATGTACACCCATCCTGATTTTAAACCATGCAGTATCCCCTTGTTTTGTTCGAACAACAGCCTCCTGGTCTATGTACAAGTTCCACATGAAAACAATTCAGTGTTCTGGAATTCCCATTCTTCACAATGTTATCCATAATTGGTTATGACCCACACAGTCAACGTCTTTGCACAGTCAGTAAAACTCAGGTAGACATCTTTCTGGTATATTTTGTTTTCAGTTAAGATCCCTCTGACATCAGCAATGGTATTCCTCATTCCATATCCTCTTCTGAATCTACTTGCATTCTGGAACTTCCCTGTCAATATACTGCTGCAATTGTTTTTTAATTAACTTCAGCAAAATTTTACTTGCCTGTGATCTTAATGATATTGTTCGACAGCTTCCACATTCTATTGGATCACCTTTCTTTGGAATGGGCACAAATATGGATCTTTTCCAATTAGTTGGCCAGGCAGCCGTCTTCCAAATTTCTTGGTATAAACAAGTAAGCACCTCCAGCATGACAACTGTCTGTTGAAACATCTCAGTGGGTATTTTGTCAATTCACAAAGCCTTGTTTTTTTTGCCAATTGCCTTAGAGCAGCCTCAACTTCTTCTTTCAATACCATTGGGTTCTTGATCATTTGCTATATCCTGAAAGGGTTGAAAGTCGACCAATAGTGACAATGCCTATTCCTTCCATCTTCTTTTGATGCTTCCTTCATCATTCATTGTTTTGCCCATAGAATCCTTCAATATTGCTATTCGAGGCTTGAATTTCTTCTTCAGTTCTTTCAGCTTGAGAAATGCTGAGCATGTTCTTCCCTTTTGGTTTTCTAACTCCAGGTCTTTGCACATTTCATTGTACTACTTCATTTTGTGTTCTTGAGCTTCCCTTTGAAATTTTCTGTTCAGTTCTTTTATTCTTCCATTCACTTTAGTTACTCTATGTTCAAGAGCAAGTTTCAGAGTCTCTTTTGACATCCACTTTGGTGTTTTCTTCCTTTTCTATCATTTTAATGACCATTTGCTTTCTTCAAGTATGATGTTCTTGATGACATCCCACAACTTGTCTAGTCTTCAGTCATTGGTGTTCAATGTGTGAAATCTATTCTTCAGATGATCTCTAAATTCAGGTGGGATATAATTAAGGTCATATTTTGGCTCTTGTGGACCTACTTTAATTTTCTTTAGCTTCAATTTGAACTGGGATATAAGCAATTGATGGTCTATTCCACAGTCACCTCCTGGCCTTGTTTTGACTGATGATACTGACCTTCGCCATCATCTCTTTCCACAGATGTAATCTATCTGATTTCTGTGCATTCCGTCTGGTGAGGTCCACATGTATAGCACCATTTCTGTGGTTAAAAAAGGTATTTGCAATGAATAAGTCATTGGTCTTGCAAAATTCTGTCATGCAATTGCTGATGTCATTTCTATCACTAAGGCCATATTTTCCAGCTACTGATGATCCTTTTTTATTTCCAACTTTCTCATTCTAATCACCAATAATTACCAGTGCATCTTGATTGCATGTTTGGTCAATTCCAGACTGCAGAAGTTGGTACAAATCTTCAGTTTCCTCATCGTTGGCTTTAGTAGTTGGTACATAAATTTGAATAGTAGTATTAACTAGTCTTCCTTGCAGGCATATGAATATTATCCTACCAGTGACAACACTGTACTTCAGGATCGACCTTGAAGTGTTCTTTTTGATGATGAATGCAATGCCATTCCTCTTTGTCATTTCTGGCTTAGCAGATCATATGATTGATTGTCTGACTCAAAATGACCAGTACCAGACCATTTCAGCTCACTAATGCCTGGGATATCAATCTTTATCCATTCCATTTCATTTTTTGATAACTTCCAATTTTCCTAGATTCATACTTCATACATTCCATGTTCTGATTATTAACGGATGTTTACAGTTGCTTCTTCTCATCTTGAGTTGTTTCTCATCAGCAAATGAAGGTCCTGAAAGTTTTACTTCATACACATCATTAAGGTCGACTCTACTTCAGGGAGGCAGCTCTTCCCCAGTTATATTTTGAATGTCTTCCAATCTGAGGGGCTCATCTTCTAGCACTGTATCAGACAGTGTTTCAGGGCTATTCATAAAGTTTTTCAGTAATGCAACAGGCAGTGTTTCACTGCTATTCGTAAGGTTTTCAGTGGTCAATTTTTTCAGGAGTGGATGGCCCTGTCCTTCTTCCCTATCTGTCTTTGGAAGCTCCACTGAAACCTGTCCACCATGGATGACCCTGCTGGTATATGAAATACCAATGCACTGCCTCCAGCCTCACAGCAACACACAAGCTACAACACTATGACAAACTGACAGATGAGTGGTGGTTACAATATTTAAAACAAAGTAATGAATATAAAAAGCAGTAGCAGCTACAGGTAGTCTCTTGGCTTACAACATATTCGAATTATGATGAACCACCCTTACAATTGTGCATTTCGGGTGTTTTTGTATAACAGGTCTTTGTGGATTTTGAAGAGAAGAGAAATGCTGCAAAAGGATAAAAATAATGAGGAAGAAGGAGAGAAGTTGTCAATAAACTTTACAGTGAAAGGATTAGCTGAAGTTTTTCCCAAACTAAATCAGGGGCTTCAGTTGCTTAAAAACATGGACCCAAATGCTGATCGCTTTGCTAAAGGTGATAGGCAGATTCTGGAAGCAGTGAAATGTTACCGTGAAACATATGAAGGAAAAATGAAAAGAACCACACAGGCAACTCCCGTTAATTTTCTCACTAGAAACTCCATCCTATTCCCAGGGATAATCCAGATGATCCAGAACTTACTGCAAATGATGTTAATATCACAACTCACAAAATACCTATGTAGTCCAATTCTTCCTCATCATTAGTGTAAATTTTTCTGATTTTTATATATATTTTTTAATGTATGAATATATGTATTAAATTATATCTGTAAGTTTGTATGGGATGTTTCCAATCCTCAAACATAAAGGTTGTTTTTATAAAAATACTGAGAATAAAAGACAATGATAATGAAAACTAAAAATAACCATTTAAAACACAAAAAAAGAAGTATTTGACTTATGTTGGAATTGACTTATGACAGTCATCAGACTGGAACTGTCATAAATTGGGGACTGCCAATTATATACCAATATGTAAAGATTAGGAAAGTCCCACTTTAAAAATATCTCTGCTTTCTGATGGATGGAATGGGCAAGTGAGGACTCAGGTCTGCTGGGAATTCACCTATCTAGGAATCAGTTGTCTAGGTGTGACTCTCATAAAAAGCAGCAAATGTTTATTTAACTTAAGCTACTCCCCCGTGAGTTTGTTGTAAGCCTCCCTTCTTGAGCTTCCTTGCCTTGTTCTTCCTCCTAGTACCACTGAACAGCATCTTGTGATCTACATGAAGCTGGAGGCTGGAGGCACTTTTTCCCCAAAAAATGGTCCCTGCCCCAGGACTTTCAGCTCTTTTGGAAAACAATACACACACACACACACACACACACAGAGAAGAATGTATTTCCTCTCTCCTCAGCTAACAAAAATCTAGATTGTATGCCATATCCTTTGAGTTGCTTTCCCAGAGTCCCCAAAGGACTTGACTTGCTACTCACATCACAATTTGTATCTCTATCATAGCTCTTATTTGATTCCACTATGATTTACAGTTCATGTCTAAAATGCATGGCGTGTACTCTAAGTCCCTCTATATTCATCTTTGAATTTGTCCCATAGTGCTTAACACAGCACCTTGCATGCAGTCAGTGCTCACTAAATAACAGTTGAATTCCTGACCTTTTATTTTAAATCTCAAATATGTAAGAGGACTGTCATCAAGAGGAAGGTGAAAGGATGGAAATTCTGCTTCTAATTACAATCACTACTCCTTAGTCTGTCACATTATGTACTTCTAAAATAAAACTTAACTTTGCCTTTGCTTATTCCTATAAATTCAACATTGAGCTGGCGAAAATAGCAACATCACAAGGTAACTCTATCATGTGCTATTTTTCCAAATCTATTAAAATGACACATAAAACCCAAAATGCTATTTCATCAATTTAATTTTCCTGTGTCCACGTACTCCAAATAGGAGCTCTGGTAGCATAATGCCAAAGGCATTTGACTGCTAACCAGAAGGGTGGCGGTTCAAACCCACCAGCCACTCCTCGGAAGGAAGATGGGGCAATCTACGTCCGTAGCGATACCACCTCAGAAACCCAAGGAGGGGTCACTATGAATCGGGGCTGACTCGATGGCACATAACAACACCACCACCACCACATACTCCAAAAAGGGAATTTCTACTTTAGAACTATAGCATCAAATGCAAATGACTATGTTTTGTTTTGTTTTTATTTTTAAAGTCACAATTTTCTTCCTCTTGGCTCATACTGATAATCATTAATACTTCAGGCTTGGTATGGGAGATCAATGCCTAAATTTTCAAGCTTAATAGAGATACTTTCCAACAAAATATGTGTATTGTTATAGGTGAACATAAGTCCTTCCAAGGAAAGATTCTCATAGTCACAGAGCAGGATCTTGGAATTTACATCTATTGCTTTTGAGCTCCTCGAGGCCAAGCACCAGCAATAAATATCCTTGCACTCTCAGCACACAGCACAGCACCTGGTATATAACAAGTACCCAATGAAAGTCTGTGGAATGAATGTCCTGGATTTACTCTCGAGCAAATGAAAAAATGACTCAAAAATGAAACCACTTCTACCTCTAACCTTGGACAAAACTGGCCTTAGCAGCTCAATTAGTTGTAACTAGTAGTCCAAGGAGCTTAGCTCCAGGAAGCAGGAACCAGCTAAGTGGGAATGTAAATAGGGAAACACCAGGGCCTAGTGGAAATACCACACAAGTGAAACCACTTCAGAACTGAGCAGCTCTTCCTGAGAATCCCTTAAAGGACTAACTTCACAAGAGTCACAGCTCAATGCCATGAAGTAATTACAGATGGTCAAGAAGAAAGCTGCCCAAAAGAAACTCAAGAAGTAATGTGGCCAAGAAGGATTTTATATCACATTAACCTAAAGACAAAAATTGTTGAAGGAACAGTCTGCCTCTATGCTTCCTATCCAGGCTGCCTAAGTAAAGCCCCAAACATTCTCTGATGAGAAGGCTAGAAACTGGCTGGCTCACTCTCTCCCTTCCTTCCCTTTATTGGAGAAGCCCTTCCCTGTCCTAGGCACACAGCAACTTACTCTATCTCTTGCACATGTACTGGCACCACATGGCACTTGGCCAAGCCCACTTCTACATCTGTTCTAGCTGGGAAGGACTATGCACAAGAGGGGTGAACATCCAGACATCTGCCCTGTGCCAGCCACATGTGGGATGAGCCTGCTAGCCATAGGAGACCAGCGCCCACAGGTGAAGCTGATCTCACTCTGTCTCTTTTCTATATAAATAAAGCATTTGCCCATGTACTAATAGAGCACGTCTTTGTGTGGTGTGTGTGGTCTTTTGTTGGCAACCTCAAACCTTGGCATGATAAAAATCTTATAATTAGGACAAAAATAGTAATACTGTAATTTAATAAAAATATTCATTATTAAAAAAATAGAATAAATGGAGACAGTGTACAAAAACCTGAAGCTTCTACTACCTGTAAGCTGCCTTCCTATGATTCATCAGAGGTCAAATTAATGGAGATGGTCAAGGTGCCCAGGAGGAGGGGCAGGGACGGTGCACACAGGGAACACAGCTGCAGACCCCCAGCCCCTAATATGAGGCTCAGCACACAGAAGACAGTCAATAGGCATTTGTTCAATTAATAAATTCAATCTTGTTCTAAAGCACATAAGCCAGGCTTCCACTTTCAGGAAGCTGCTTTATTATCAGGGAATACAGCAAGGTCTTCCATCTGTAGATTAAGAATCCACTAATGTTGGGCTGTAAGCTGATGTCCCATTTTTGCCATAGGCAACTGTGGAGCCTTCACAGAGATTTTGATTAATATCTGAGGAGAATGAAGTCATCATTCACATATTTGGTACACGTCGGTTGAGCACCATACAACTCGGCTAGGAGTTGAGGATGCAAACATAAATAATTCAGTCTTTAGTCCTCATGGAGCTCCTAGTCACGGGGTCACAATCATAACATAAACCAGTTAAGTGCAATACCAACTCAAACTCACTGCCAGGGAGTCAGTTCCAACTCACAGTGATCCCCTTTGGGTTCCGAGGCAGTAAATCTTTACAGAAGTAGATTGCCCAGTCTTCCTTCCACAGAGTGGCTGATGAGTTTGAACTGCCAACCTTCTGGTCAGCAGTCAAATGCCATAGGCACTATACCACCAGAGCTCATTAATAAGTGCAAGACCACAATCTAAATATATTCGCCTGGGAAAGAAACAGAGCTAGTGAGAGCAAGAGAGGAAAGTATATACACATGCATGCAAGAGCACAAAAAGTGATTTAAACAGTGCTACTGATTCCACCTGCCATCTCTACAATAAGCACATATGCCCTGGAATAAGTTTGGAATGGGAGCCGGGAATCTGCTGTTCCCACACTCACACTCAGGCTCAGGATCTTTATGCTTCTCATTTCCTCATGCTATACTAGATTCAACTGTTTAACAATCTACATTTTTCAAACAACAAAACCCCTACACCCCAACCACCTATTTCACACATTATTAATTTATACACACATTTTAGTATAAGGGCTGAATACATAGGAAGATGCATACCACTGTTACTTATGGGAGATTTAGGGCATCTCAAGGGTAATTCTGACTAAGTGCAATTTTCCCATTACACAAAGACTTTGAACCTAATGGCCCCACTGAATGTGCAAAGTGCTTGAGACCCACAGGACAAGAACAAAAAGACAAGACTGACACACTTGCAGGGTTGCAGAGATTAAGAGTGGGATACACTCTTAGGGAGGCTGTTGTGATTCAGTGGTAGAATTCTCTTCTTTCATGTGATATAGCCAGCCAATGTACCTTATGTAAAATCACACCCATCTATCAGGGGAAGCTTGCAGGTTGCTATGATGCTGAACAGGTTTCAGCAGAGCTTCCAGACTGAGACAGACTAGAATGAAAGGCCTGACAGTCTACTTTAAAAAACAAGCCAATGAAAACCCTATGGATCACAATGGTCTGATTCCGTTCTGCATAGGGTCCCCATGAGTGATTGCTCATGGGGGGGTTTTCGCTGACTCAGGGACTGACTCAATGGCAATGAACAACAACATACATTTTATTATCCAACGGATTCCTCAAAAAACCATCGACACACTTAACAATGCTTCCAATGACCTTCTAGAAACCTGAGTTCTTTCCTCGACTTGTATTAAGATTAAAGTATTTTTTTTAGAAAATAAACTTTATTATGTAGTCAAAATCAGGATTTTTCTCATAAACATAAAATTTCTAAGAAAAAACTACATATATTTAGTAGTTACTCTTGTTGTTATGTGTCATCGAGTCGGACCCGACTCATAGCGACCCCTCCTTGGGTTTC
>NW_006921604.1:10930466-10964770 GCF_000298275.1 Orycteropus afer afer
AGGATGGCACAAAACCAGGCAGTGTTTCATTCTATTGTACAAAGGATCCCCATGAGTTGGAGCTGAGTTGATGGCACCTAAACAACAACAATATAAATAGGTAAGATAGACAGACAGACAGATACACACACACATATGCTGAAGCATCAAGGCCAGAGGATGCCAATCCTGATCCATTTCTACTGATTCTACTACCTGGTCCTGAGGCCTTGCACAGACTCAGGACATGATTTAAGGTGTACGGTGGTATTGGAACCTCGAGAAGGCTCAGCCCCCTTGAAGAAAAGGATGTGAAAACCTCGCACATTTTGAAAGACCATTTCATGCTTCAGAGTCCATAATGCTGTCACGGGACAGATATACTAATTTGGGAAAGGAAATGTTAATTTAAGGCAAAATAACTTCATGAAAACTTCAAAATGGCAGGTACATAGCATGATGTAAGTCTTTTTAATACGCACAACATGAAGCCAGAAATACTTCCTTGAACACAAGTTTTCTAAAGCTCTTTGTCCTCATGGATATTCACAAAGTGGAGGCTGATACTTACAGGTCATCTCCACAGCACATACTCACTTAATTATATTTATATGACTAGAACAAACTGGACTTTGTTTGCCAGTATCAGGTGGAACTTGAAAACCACTGCTAAAAGACTCTTCCGTCAAAAGCCCAGTAATTCTAGCTGCATAAATTAAGCTAGGTTACTCTTTTTAATCATATCACTTCAGGTAAATAAGGCCAGTCCTAGGCACTCTGCAATAGGAAACACAGAGAGAAGTCAGAGAACAAGACACAGTTCTTCAGGCAGGTCTTGGTGATTTGCTGGGTAAAGTGATACTACCACTGTGCTTTGTGATGCCCTCAACCTCAATTCACTTTAACAGAGAATTTTATCATCTCAAATCTAAGGAACCTGTCAAATTAGTCCAGAGTAACTCAGACCATCTCTCCTGGAGTTGCAACTGTCTCTGGCTATAAGCACTCTGATCACAGAGCCATTGTGTTACAAATAAATGATGCAGGGCACTGCAGGAACCAGACTTTACTATCTTGCATTGAATGTGGCACACTGAAGGTAACTTTTTAAAAAGTACAAAATATTTTCACTTGGGTTATGATTTAAGAAATGACATGGGTATATAAATGAAAAAAAAACTCATGACTATGAGAAAACTCACAGCTAATCATGCCACATAATCATAATTAATTAAACCTATGGAGCAATTCAGTCCCAGGAGAAGAGAGGACAACAATATATTTGTACTATCCTCCATTTTATCATCAAGACTGAATGGCTATCTTCTCCAGCTAAACTTTATGTTGACCTCAGTTGTGGGGTTTTTGTTTGTTTGTTTTCATGAATCTAGTTTCTTGTTTCCCTGGACTTCTCATATCATCTTTAAAAAAAAAAAACTTCACTGAAAACATCATCTTCTTAAGAGAAAAATGTCTTCTTTAGAACAAGGCATATTCTGCTATCACATTGAGTAACCTTCACGTAACTGAAATTCAAATTCATGGTACAATAAAGTAATTCAGAAATTTTAAAATAAATATGTTTCTGGTACAACATTTTGTAACCAAAATAGCTTTCAAATAGCATTCCTAAATAACTGAAGAGGACAGAATGCCAACAAATATCTGAGAATGAGCATCATTTTACAATACAGTTTGACATGTTCAGTGAAGGAGAACCACAGGTAAATGCACTCTTATACATTTAGAATTTTTTAAAGGGCACCTGGCTTCTTTATATGTTTCCAAATTCAAAAAAGCAGAAAACCTCAGGATATTAAAATAGATAAAAGTATTTCAGGATTAAAAAGAGACTGCCCAGGCCCTGCATGCTAGCATCTCTCTAAACTTAAAGGAAAAACTGATTCCTGGGCTAAAAACAAAAAACAAAACACCCACTGCCATCAAGTCAATTCTGACTCAAAGTAACCTTACAAGACAGAGCAGAACTGCCTCCCAGGGTTTTTTTTTTTTTTTTTTTTTTTTTTGCTATGGAAGCAGACTGCCTCATCTTTCTCTCATGAAATGGCTCATAGATTCAAACCACTGATGCTCTGGTTAGCAACCCAATGCTTTAACCACAGTGCCACCAGAGCTCCTTCATTCCTGGGCTAAAAGAGTGTTAAATGCACAGGTGAGGTTTACAGGATAAACTCAGTTTACCCAAACCCTGTGCCTTCCAGTCAAGAAATGAAAGAATGGTTCATGCATGAAGAATTAAATAAAAACTCATTTCTTTTTCCAAGGATGGAAATCTGTTAACAAGAAAGGCAAGCAGAGCTGGAACAAATAGCTGGCACCCTAGGAAAGGCCTTACTGTGCTTGCAGTAATGTAGATTCAAAGGACAAGATGGCCCTGAAATGCCTGCACCATATGCTTTTGAGTGTCTTTACTATGTTCCCTGTAGGTTGGTCCTCTCAGTTTCTAAATCCAGACTGGGCCCTGATGCCAGCCTTGTATGTTATGTGGTAATCTGAATGTGTCAGGAATTTGTTTTGAAAAGAAAGAGGATGATTCCCTAGTCTTCCTCTCCATCCCTTCTCTTTGTCTTACCCCCCTTTTCCCCCTCTCTCTCTCTCCCCATCTTTCCTTCCTTCATATAACTCCTACATTTCTGCATTCTGTGACAAACCAGGCTTCTGATCAAAGGCAATGTGTGACTTGGGTTCAAAAGCTTTGATTAATTCCTGTAGCTGCTATGCATATCCATGGGGGAGAAGGAAGGACTAGCCTAAGGGCTTTTCTATCTTTAAAGCATCAGCCATTAATGGGCTAAGTTTACCACTGGGAATGAGAAGCTTGCCCTAAGCACATGCTCAAATATATTTATTTTCCAATTTATGGTTTTCAAGGACGTGTTCCATTTCTATGAGTCCTTAATGAGACCTGAGAGGTGTGCATTTTTTGTAAAAGCACACATTTATAATGGATTACACAGCAGATCAGAGGGCAATTTAGTAACTTGTCTAAGCTTTTACATACTAAAATTCCAACAACCACTAGTTTAAGATTTAGAATTGAAATTCATAAGGAAAAGGATTTCAAGTTTCAGAATGAGTTTTTGTTTTCTTAGACGTCACAGTCTTATAGAGGGTACATAGTTTTAAGAAGTTAAATAACCATGAAATATCATGATCCTAGAATTAGTTTGCTTTGTAACAAAATCAACAAAATGATTAAATAAATATAATGATATCCTCCCCATCTCATTTTTTGGTTGGCTAACCTTCTTGGGTTGGCTTACGCCCTAGGAATGACTCAGGACCTAGGAGTCATTCAAAGGCCCAGGTGGTGCAACAGTTAAATGTTCAGCTGCTAACCTAAAGGTTGGGTGTTCAAACTGACCCAGCTACTCCTTGGGAGATGTGCTTCCATAAAGATTACAGCCAAGGAAATTAGATGGGCCAGTTCTCTATCACATGGGGTTGCTAGGAGTCAAAACTGACTGGATGGCACCTAACAACAGCAAGGAGCCATTTATTCCTTGAAGTTATTGAGCTCTGCCCACCCACTGGGGATGTCAGGAAAAGTGAAACTGCCTCATGGAACTTTCAGTCTCTGGTCACCACTGGAAGCCAGAGGATATACATTAGAATCTGCGAAGTTGGAACCTGTGTAAGACAGAAGCCAGTCAGAGAAGGAAAACTCAAATATAGAGAGTTTCCACTAGTAGAAGCAAGCAACAGAAAAGTGGTAAGGCTGCACCCTAAAAGTGGAAAACTTGTGAGATCCAGAAAAACAAGGTAGTCCTGTCAAGTTCTGGCACTCACAGATTTTACTGCAGTTTCTTTTTTTCAGGAGAGAAAAGATATTGATCTGTTCTGTCAAAAGCAGACTGGACATTTATGGGCAAAAACCCAGAGGGACCTGAACTCTAAGCAGTAGTTGAGCTGTTGGAAGAACACTGATGGATTCTTTTCTTTTTTCATTTCACTGAACACTTGAAAACACTTATTTATGGGACACTGTTTAGAGATCACTGTGGTACCCCCTCCCCTTTTTTTAAAATGGTTGTTTGATTTATATAAACACACTATATATAGTCTTAGCTGCCACTAAGTCAACTCAGCCTCATGGCGACCTTATGTGCAACAGAATGAAATGCTGCCCAGTTCTATGTCATCCTCATAATCACCAGAATTTTCAAGTCCATCACTGCAGCCATTGTGCCAATCCATCTCACCAAAGTTTCTCTTGCCCTCGTTGGTTTTCTCCTTCATCAAACACAATGGCTTCCTCCAGCAACTGATCCCTCCTGATGATATGTCCAAAGCAAACAAATTAGCCAGTATTCTGGTGTGACCATAGGGTTGTCAATGGCTCCTTTTTGCAAGCAGATCACCAGGCCTTTGTTCAGTCTGTCTTAGTCTAGAAGTACTGCTGAATTCTGCTCACCATGGGTGACCCTGCTAGTATTTGAAATCTCAGTGCATAGTTTCTAGCACTACAGCAACAACCAAGCCTCCAAAGTAAAGCAAACTGACAGACAGGTGATAGAAACATGCTATAATTATAAATAATTATGTCACAAGGTTTGTTATGTGCTTCTCTTCTGTCCACGGCAACCTTGAAGAACAAGATGTTAAACAGCACAGTCTTTTTAACTATTAAAAGTTAGGTGCATTTATAGTCCTTAATTTTGCCCTATAATCCGTAGCCAGATAGAATAGCCCACTCTGTTCATCCTTCTCTTTGAAGTTATTGAGAAAGTCTTTGAGAAAGAACATTTCAGAAGGTATTCCTCCTCACTTCAGATTTTATACATTTAAAATAAAATAAGATTTGAGGACAGAGTTATCTCTGAGGTTACCTGAGGTGAGGAACAGTCATTACCATGGGAATTTTCTACTCCACAGGTGTCATCTGTGTGAATGGCCCTTTCCCACACCATAGCCACCACAACACAGCTGGAAAGCTGAATAAGGGATCAGTCAGACAGTGCTGACCTTCCTGGCTCTGGGATAGCATTGCACTGGAAACAGTTACCTTAGAACCCCCATTGCAATTTTATGTATCTTTGCCTATCTGTCCAGCCAGTGAAATTATCAGAGAGAATGAAGGGGCTGTGGACTCTACCAGGTGACACTAACACACAAGGGATCACCAAAATGACTGTCTATAAAATTTCTGTGCAGTGTTTCAACAGAAATGTATTATTTTTATAAAATTACTCTTATAGTTTGCTGTAACAACAAAAATATTTTTTGTAAGCCCAGTTTACACATGTCAATATACAAGCAATCCCTGAGTACGAACATCCAATTTACAGATAACTCCTACTTGCTCTTTAATGTTATGTAAATTTATCCTCACTTTGAAACAATTAAGGAGCTCTGGTGATGCAGTGGGAGGTCTGGTAGCATAGTGCCTAAGGCATATGACTGCTAACCAGAAGGCTGGCGGTTCAAACCCACTAGCCACCCCATGAAAGGAAGAAAGGGCAATCTACTTCTATAAAGATTTACCGCCTTGGAAACCCAAAAGAGGTTGCTATGAGTTGGAATAGACTCAATGGCAGTAGGTTTGGGTTTGGTTTGGTGATGGAGTGATTAAGGCATTTGGCTGCTAACCAAAAGGTTGGTGGTTTGAATGCACCAGCTGCTCTGTGGGAGGTAGATGAGGTGGTCTGCTTCCATAAAGATTTATAGTCTGGGAAACCCTACAGAGGACACTATGAGTCAGAATCAACTTGATGACCCTGAGTTTGGTTTTCAGTTTTGAAACAACTGAACCAACCCCTACTCACAGTAACTTCTTTATCACAATTACCTTCACTTAACTGCACATGTGGCTTTTAAATCATTGAGAAAATCACTGACTTTGAGACATTTCTTATACTAAAACAAGGCTAGCTAAGAACCATATGTACCTATTCCAACTTACCTACAAATTGGACTTAAAGACACACTTAGGAATGGATTTCATTTGTAACCCAGAGACTGCCTGTATATACAAGGCTAAAACTTTATGCTAATTTACTTTTTGAACCTTCTAATGTGCTATGGTCAGATTTCTCATTATTACTCAATTAGAATACTTTGAATCATGTAGTTTCATCTGCATGTACTACAAATACACACTGCTGTTTTTGTTGCTGCCAGTATTTTTACAGTCACTGATTTTTGTCAAATTTTCTGGTGTTTTAACTACACTATTGTTGTAATTAGCATTTAGGAACCTATATCAGTAACTTTGATGAGAATGAAACAGTAATTCAAGGAAAAGAAAGAGAAAAGTCAAAAAAGGCTTCCACTCAGTTACTAATAATGTTGTAACTAATGATGTTTTAATTCAATATAGAAAGATTTTACAATGTTGTTGTTAGTATTCATATAATCTAAGTAGTATTATTTTTAAGTAATTTACATCTGTATCACATATCATTCTATGATTAAAACTGATAATAAATATTATTAAGGATTTTGTATGGTCTGGTACAGGAGAAAATACATGGGTGGGATGGCGGTCGACACCATGAGTTACTGTACTGGGTAACAACAACCCTGATGACACCATTGTGTCCAGTTAAATTGTAAAAATTTTGTTTGTAAGGACTGTGTCTTAAATTCACCTGTCTGATATGTACAAAAAAAAACATTCTTCAGTGTTGGTGCTATACTCTTAGGATCAGATACATTTCCAAGGGTTTAAAAGGCTATGCACAGTGAGGCAACAAAATAAATAACTTCCATGTAACCCTGTGGACTTCCCAGTTAATCACAGATTCCAGTAAACTTTTCCACTGTGCCATACAGATGCTCTTGTTCTACTCTTGATCATAATGTACAGTTTCAATAATGTGGTCTTTTTAAAATTGATGTTAAATATGTTCCTTGAAGTTGTGTGGCAATAAAGTAATTTCATAGAGAGGCAAACTGGATTTGCTTGTCAGATAATAAATATATATGCTTATAATAAAAGCTGATTTATATTTCCAGAAAGCAGCATAATGGAATGAAGAAGGTGGGCAGACATTCTGAGCCCTAAACCACCCACTAGTGATGCATTTCACCTAAGATCTCATTCTGCCAAGCACAACATTATGAAAATTGAAAGGCTAAGGGACTACTTTTGAAAAGTTCCTTTGCAAACAGGTTCAAACAATGAGCTCAAACTAAAAACAAACCAAACTCACTGCCGTCGAGTAGCTTCGACTCATAGCAACCTCTCCTTGTGTTTCCAAGGCAGTTTCTCTATGGAAGTAGATTGCCCAACCTTCCCTCCAAGGTGTGGCTGGTGGGTTTGAACGAACAGTCTTCTGGTTAGTAGTCAAGTGCCTTAGGCACTACACCACCAGAGCTTCCTAGAGGTGGTGATATTTAGGCTTAGGAATTGGAAAGAATCTCAAACATGAGACTTGATAGCTGGTAAACCCCATACACACAAAAGTGGCTGTAAGAGTAGATTCCCATTTCATAGCAACTGTGTGTGTTATACAGCAGAACTGTACCTTAGGATTTCTTGGCTTTGGTATTTACAGAACCAGATCACCAGGCCTTTCTTCCACAGGGCCACTGGGTGGGTTCAAATTGCCAACCTGTAGGTTAGTAGTTGAGTACAAACCATTTGTGCCACCTAGGAACCTTCTTTGACAGCTGGAAGAACAGATATAAGAGCTTTAAGACAGTTAAGAATAAGCTCATCCAAGGAGGGGAAAACAGGCTTTCATTCTAGTGTCAGCTCCCACTGAGCATCACTACCTGCCTGGGATCTGGACCTAAGAGCCATCCTGTGACTCTTTCTGTGTAATGTCTGCCATCCATTACAGGTCAGAGAGGCAGAATCCATATCTCTAGGTTAGCTAGTCATGTCTCTGGAATGGTTTAGACTGATAGTAGTACAAGGAACTGAAAGTGGCCTTTAGTACAACACAATATGGCAAGAGAGGATCAGGAAGCTTGCCCACTGTCATTCCAACAGAAGCAAAGCTGGGCATGAACTCAGGCCCATGTTGCCTCTTCCCATCACACCACTGGAAGGGACAGTTATCTAGATGGCGATGTTTAGGTCAAGTATGAGGTCTCCTTTAGTCTTACGATTTTACATTGGACACTGACCTATCAATCAGGCATTTTCAGCTTCGTGAGGTGAAAATGTTATGCAAGTTTTCGGAAGTCCTGAACATCCAACATATAAAGAGCTATGAGGGTAATTCCCTAATAGACAGATCTAAAGGGTTTGAATGGTGCAGCACACACTTCTTTTTGTGCTTCAAAGGCAGCCAATGACAATCAGAGCAAATCATCTCTCTAGTAGGGAAAGGAAAAGACAAGGATGTCCTTCACAATCCCCACTACAGGACAATGAAAAGGGACGCCTCAGGGGTCAACTCCCACAGTGTGGGGTGAAACGGACCTAGAGGGAGCCAGAGAATGGATACATATGACATTCTGAACAACTCGCATCAGAATCGATGTTTACATATACAGGCAGACCTCGGATACATGGTGAGTTTGGTTCCAGACCACCATAATAAAGCAAATATCCTGATAAAGTGAGTCACGTGATTTTTTTTATTTCCCAGTGCATATAAAAGTTATGTTTACACTATTAAGTGGAAGTCTATTAAGTGTGCAGTAGCATTATGAAAATGTTTGAAATACTGTGAGAATATATCAAAATGTGACACAGAGACACAAAGTGAGCACATGCTTTTGGAAAAATGGTGGTGACAGACTTGTGCGATGTAAAATTTGTAGCTACAAATTTTCATTTGTAAAAAAGGCAGTATGTGTGAAGGGCAGTAAGTGAAGCACAATAAAATGAGGTATGCCTGTAACTGGCTAACATTTTAGTATCCTCTTTTCATTTTACACAGAGAGGAAGAGCACTGCACTCCACCCTGGAGAAGAGGCCAGCTGGGAAGGAGCATTCAGCCCTCTCACTCACAACTTCTCCCCTAGGCAGGAGGGACTCATATTAGTCCCACTTAGTGCCTTAGGTAGGAGTTCAGGTAGCGTAGTGCCTAAGGCATTTGACCGCTAACCAGAAGGCTAGCAGTTCAAACCTACCAGCCACTCCTCGGAAGGAAGATGATGCAATCTACTTCCATAGTGATACTGCCTCGGAAACCCAAGGAGGGGTCACTATGAGTCAGGTCTGACTCAACGGCACATAACAACAAGTGCCCTAGGTAGAAAGTTTGGTTGTACCTGGCACAGTCTCATCTTTTGGGATCTTTCTAAGGAGAAAGTGCATTTCTGTCTGTATTCCTGCCACATAGGAAGCTTAGCTGGGCAGGATCTGCAACTGTCCAACATCATCTGAGACCACAGGGATAAGAAACATATATCAAAAGCCACTTTTTCTACTCTGCTCCATTAGTCATAAAGCTGAGATTTCTACCTACATTTGACTGTCACTTATGTCTTATTTCTCAATTACCATACTTCTAAATTCAGGAGTGGAAGACAGGGGTGTATGTATAAGCCCATTAGCATTCAACACCTTTGTATGTCTGAAAAGGGAACTCAAGTAATGTTTGGCATCAGCATATGGATGGAGAATTCTAGGTCAAGAGTAAGGCCTCCTTCAGCATCAGTGACAATCCTTCCTCCTGACCCATGAGTCACCTTTGAATCCCTGTCAATATTGTGTTCATGGCAACCACCACCAATCAATTGGCATTACAACATGAATTGGTTATTCCTGGACTTTGCATGTTGGACACTGGCTTGGGTTACTTCCTGAAGAACTCTAATTAGAGTTTACTTAGCCAAAGGGGCTCTCTATAGCATTTATGCTCATTCATTCATTCTATTAATATTTAATAAACAGTTTATAACTTTAACATGAAGAGGGTAACAGAAATTTTCTTTAAGGAATTTCTTTGAAATCATGTAAAATATAAAGACTAACCCCCATAAACCCCAATGAGAAGATATATTCTCACTATTAAAAAATAATTAATAAATCTCACTGCCATCAAGTCAATTCTGACTTATAGTGACCCCTTTTGGATTTCCAAGGCGGTAAATCTTTATAAAATAGATTGCCCCATTGTCCCTCTGCAGAACAGCTCTTGAATTTGAACCACCAGGCTTCTGGTTAACAGTCAAATAAATGCCTTAGGCACTATACCACCACAGCTCCTTATTCTCACTATACCCATGTGTGAAATTTAGAAAGAAAAGTTTGAAAAGCTCAGACTTCCCCAAAGATGGAGGGCTATTCCCAACCTATGACAGCCTATGCTCCCTATGAATACTGGAAGCTTCCTGAGACCCTACCATGGGGTGTTTCTAGAACCCCATCTAAAGGCTCATGGTCTGTCCCAAAACTCTGTCATCACTGCAAGGGTATTTTGAATACACTCACAATTTGAATACACTTCAATCCTTTCCATTCCTCTTACAGATATCAGAAGAGTAAAGTTTCAGAGTACACAACAATGTGGAAGAAGGAATTAAGAATAGCTACTTGGGACAATGAAATTCAAATATACAGTTTTCCTGATAAGTAAGCTAGTTACTCAACCTCAAAAGACAAGGTTAATCATAGATGTTGTATGACGAATAATTCAATAGCAGCAAAAGGGAGAAATGGAAAGAGATAGGAAGTGAAAATATGAATTCAAAGGCAAACAGAAACCATGCTAAAAACCCTCCATTATGTATATACCAAAATCAGAAAAGGAAAAGCACCCATATATCTTGGAGACTGGATGAAGGATGGATGGAGGGATGCACAGAGATAGGGAAAGGGTTAGAGCTGTTGAGAGAGACTGAGAGAGAGCGTGAGAGAGTATGCTCTCTTCTAAGTATGGAAAGTAATTGGTAGCACAATGTAACCCCTGACATTCTCAGCAATTTTCCCCCTTCTACTTCTTCCTTTCTGTCCCTCAGAAACTATAGCCTTTGGAGCAATGGATTGGGTGTTAGCAAGGTATTAATTAGAGAATCTAATTTGGCTAGTGTGGAAAGATTAGGGATGGCTCAGCCACACAATGCTCGACTAATCCCTCATGCTAGGCTGCAGGAGCTGCTATGTTCTTGTGGTGTCATGTGGGCAGGAGTCCTGAGGAAATCCAGAGGCTCACTTCCTGACAGCTTCCTGTGCTACATATCAGCACCTGACCTGCTTTAATGATGGGTGTTACCCTCATCAGACCACCCAGGCACTAAAGGGACAAGGAGTTTCAGAGCAATGGCCATGAAGCTACAAGGATAATTACAAGACAAAGGCACTCTTTTTATCTGTCAAATCCATATACATTACTACACAGGTGGAAGGAAATGTCATGTGGGGCTGTGTGCTTATGTGCATATCCTTACAAGCTATACCTGCATTTTCTAATTTTTTAGAACACCAAGAAGAAATTACACAACACTAAAGGAACAAGTCCAATTTCAAACTCAGAAGTCCGCAAAACCAAACAACCTGCCATCAAGTTGCTTCCAATTCATAGCGACCCCTCCTTGGGCTGGGAGCTCTGGTGGCGTAGTGCCTAAGGCAGTTGATTTGACTGCTAACCAGATTACTGGCAGTTCAAACCCACCAGCGACTACTAAGAAGGAAGGTTGGGCAATCTACTTCCAAAACCGAAGGAGGGGTCACTATGAATTGGATCCAACTCGATGGCAGTGAGTTTGGTTTTTCTGGTTTATCTCTATGGAAGTAGATTACCCAGTCTTCCTTCCGAGGAGTGGCTGGTGGGTTTGAACCATGAGGTTTCTGGTTATCAGTCAATGCCTTAGGCACTATACTACCAGAAGTCCCCACGAAGAAAAAATAATTAGGGTGCATTCAATGTGTTTGGAGATACTGACTCATGAGTAGAAATTACTGGACTTATGATATATAAACATACTTCTGGGAAGGCCAAACACACTTTAAAGTACTAATGGAGAAAGGGCTTCTTACTTCAGTAATTGTTGGCATGAATTTTCCTCCCTCAGTCCAGACACTAACCATCACTATCACTGAGGAAAATGTATAGGCAAGAAGACATTGCACAGCCAAATTACTTATGGAACTGTGGGCCTCTTGTCTGACCTCTCTGACTTCAATTTTATCATCTGTAAGAATCACTACCTGAAAGGTTGTGGTGAACATTCAATAAGTCAATATATGTGAAGTACTTGAAATATCACACCACACACTTAAGAAAATAAATAACAACAAACAGCTATTGCTGCTGATACTGAGCTTCTGTTTGGGGTGATGCCAACCTTTTAGAAATGGATAGTGGTGATGGAAGAATTAATACTACTGAACTATACATTTAAAAACAGATAAAAGGGCAAACGTGGCTTATATGTATTTCTCCACAGTAAAATTAAAAACAAGTAAGAGTACCCAGATTGGCTGTGGTAAGCGTTCAGTGACTTGATCTATGCAAAGTAGTTAAAATAGCACACAATTTTTAAAAATAACAGTTAAAAAAACCTGTGGTGGTGGTGGTGTTTTATGGCAAAAAATCATGAGAAATCTGAGGGTTGAACATTACAAGCAAGATTTGAGCTCTATCATTTTTTTCTAAGTGGTCCTGTACGGACCATCACGTTGGGATCTTTGTTCCCTAAAGAACGATGGCAGAGTGTCAAGTATAGGATTTACTTAATCATTATCTGGCCATTTCCTTTGTATTAAAATATAAATAGAAATGTTTAATTAAGATAAACTTAAGTAACATTAAGCCTTCCTGATGACATCACAGGGCAAAGAATCTTTATACTTAACTCATCTAATCACATAAACATAATGGCTAACTTCTTTGACTTAGAAGAGAAAGGAAAATGTGTCAGTCAGAGTTGGTCTTCCTGTTTGCTTTGTTAAAATCCATTGCCTTCAGGTCGATTTTGACTCACAGCAACCATATAGGACACAGAAGAATTGTTTCATAGGGTTTCCAAGGCCATAAATCTTTACAGAAGCAGACTCCCACATCTTTCTCCCAAGCAGATGCTAGTAGGTTCAAACTGCCAACCTTTCGGTTAGTAGCTAAGTGTTTAACAACTGTGCCACCCACCCCGTTGTTGTTTGCCGTCGAGTCGGCCCCAACTCATAGCGACCCCTCCTTGGGTTTCCGAGGCAGTATCACTACAGAAGTAGGATTGCCCAACCTTCCTTCCGAGGAGTGGCTAGTGGGTTTGAACCGCCAGCCTTCTGGTTAGCAGTCAAGTGCCTTAGGCACTATGCTACCAGAGCTCCTGTAGTGAAGTCAATTCCGACTCATAGTGACCCCTCGGTGGGCTTCTAAGGCATTATCTTTACAGAAGTAGATTGCCCAGTCTTCTTTCTGAGGAATGGCTGGTGGGTTTGAACCACCAGCCTTCTGGTTAGCAGTCAAATGCCTTAGGCACTATGCCACCAAAGTTCCTAGCATTTCCAAGGCTGTAAATCTTTATAGAAGCAGACAGCTGCATCTTTCTCCTGCACAGCAGCTGGTGGGTTCAAATCTCTGACTTTCTGATTAGCCATCAAGAGCGTAACCACTTGGGCCATCGAGCCTCCTTTTAGGGCTCCATAAACCCACTTTCCAACAGACTGGTTCACTTCAACTTAGATTGACACTATAGCTAAGGACCATTTAAATATCTGCAACAAGTTTAAACAAATTAGCCAGAATGAAACATCCATCTTCTACAAGCAGCTTTAGAAAGGCTATAATACATTAGAGTAAAAATTAACAATTTTCTTTTTTCTCTTAATTCCACAAAGGAAGAAAATACGGTTATTTGTGAAAACTAAGCTTCCTAAAACATTTGATTTTCTCACTAGTTCTGTCAAATTAATGAAACACTTTAAATGTAAAACATGAAATCTGCATTTCTCTCATTAGCTGCTTATGTCACTAATAAGAACTACATTGTTAATTATACCTCCTCACTTATCGACTATCTTACTATCCTGACATTTTGAATTTACCACAATAGTAAAAAAAATCTACTACAGGACTATTTTGCATAGTAAGGACTCATGTCTGACAGTAAGGAACCCTAATGTTCACAGTACAGGTGAGGGAGTGAGGTGATGCAGTCATCCTCCATTTTTGCACAATGCCAATTTTCACATAATGCCAATTTTCACATTAACAGTCTGGCTTTGAAACCTAACCATGTTGTTCAGTGAGGAGTAGGTATATTACATTGTCAGTTTCCTATTAGGATAATTCTATTCTAAGGTTTTAAGAGTACATAAAAGCTTTATATTTAAGTCTTCTCCTTAGTGATAACTGCATTGTTCTGGTGAGGCCAATAGCATTAAGATTATACATCTATTCCTCACTTATCGACTATCTCATTATTCAACATTTCACATTTATGACAATAGTAAAAAAAAAAAAAAATCTACTACCAGACTATTTTGTGCATTAACCTGAGTTTTCCTCTCTATGTCCAGCTCCCAGCAGTAGAGCCACTCACGTCTGTCACACTCACAGCTAAAACAGCTAGGTCTCTAGAAGGCCTCTCACTGGACACATCTGCAACACTGGAGTCACTGCTGCAGCTCTTGCTGTGAAAGAGGCAACTGAAGCAGATTTTGAGGCAGCCTTTCTGATTAGGGCCCACAAATGGCCAGAAGGGCCCAGGAGGAGGCAGGGGTGGAGAGGTTGCTGCTGTTTTACCCTTCTACTCAAGTGCTCTGGAGGGACCAAGTCCTATGGTGGGAAGGATGCTAGGGGCTAATGTGAGGCCTGGGGGCTGCAACAGAAGCTGGCCACTCCTTGCTCCTCCGTGGCCTGGGCTGCGCAGCTCTTCTTTCCAGCAGCAGCCAGTAATCTCCAGGCTCTTGGCCTCAGATTCCAAGCCCTCTGAGGCCACAAGTGTGTTGCTCATTTTCATGGGGTCCTCCTTCGCCTGTGGGGTGACAGCAGACAGCTTGAGCTGCAGAGGAGACAGCAGCAGGGGGCATAGGCTTGGGCAACAATCTCACCAATCAACTTGATTCCTGGACTTGCTGCTGCCCAAGCCCCAGAACCACCTACTATGCCTCTAGTCCAGCCATTGGGCTCCAGGTGTGCTTGAGGACGAGCCCAACAGCAGAGCCCAGTGGTGCCAGGGGAGGAGGGGACACAGAAGTTCTGAGGATCTGCCCCATAGCTTCTGAGTTCTCCTCCTCCTCACATAACACTGATTGTGTATAATGACCTGTTCTTGAAACCTAACTATGTCAGTAATAAAGAATGGGTATAGATAGTTAGATATGTTATATTGCATTGAGCTAAATGCTAATTTGGGGAAAAATGCTCCTCAACAAACAGTTACATCTTAGATTTCTCAATTTTTTCTCCCAAATTTATACAACAGATGTGGTACATGACCTGTACTGTAAATTTAAATTTGGAAAACGGGATGATCCAGGGTGTGGTGTGTGCACGTGGTGTGTATGTATATATACATACACACACACACACACACACACACAATTACATTTAATTTTCTATATAAGCTTTCCTGTGAGATTATGAAATATTTCACATAAATTAAATAACTGAAACCATGTGTGTCTAGAGTGGATAGAATATTCCAGTTTTCCAAATTATTGTCCAATCTCAAAAACCAAAACTGCAACTAGTATCCAGTGACAATCTTGATTTGTCATGCTTTCACCTCTCCTACTGAATACTAACTAGCAGAAGGCTCATGGTTCAAATCCACCAGCCACTCTTCAGAAGGAAGGTTGGGCAATCTACTTCCGTAGTGATACCACCTTGGAAACCCAAGGAGGGGTTGCTATGAGTCGGATCCAACTTGACAGCAGTTTGGGTTTTTTTGGTTTTATTATCACATATCTATGTTTGATAACCACCCCTCCACACTTTCCTGCTCTATCCTCTAGCATTCTGGGTCCACTGTGATCAGGAAAGGTTTGCAGGGGCTGATGGAACAGTGGTGAAGAAAGAGCATTTCCAGGCAGTATGTGGTGTGTTTCTGAAGCCCTGAAAGTAGAAATGAGCTTCTGCTTATAGTGAAAACAAACCAGGAATGACCAAGTTCTACCAAGAAGGAATCCTGCTAAGGGTAAATCAATAGGTTAGAGATAAAGACCATAAAAGGGAGTCTCTTTGGCAACTGGTCAGAGAAAAAGAAACTGGTTTGGCAATGCTCTAAGCCTGCAGGGAGTGCGAAGGATTTCTTAGAAGATTCAGCAGCCATTTCCTTCCTGCTGTTGTTGTTGTTGTTATGTACCCTCGAGTTGGACCCGACCCATAGAGACCCCTCCTTGGGTTTCCGATGCAGTATCACTATGGAAGTAGATTGCCCCATCTTCCTTCTGAGGAGTGGCTGGTGGGTCTGAACTGCCAGCCTTATGGTTAGCAGTCTAGTGCCTTAGGCACTATGCTACCAGAGCTCCCCCTTCCTTCCTGCTAAGAGACGGCATATAACAACAAGAAGAGAGGCTTTGCCTGAAAGATTTTAAGTAAAAGTCTCAGGGGCAGTGTAACAATTCACTGTTGTTTTTATGTGCCGCTGAGTCAGATCCAACTCATAGGGACCCCTCCTTGAATTTCCAAGGCAGTATCACTACAGAAGTAGATTGCCCAACCTTCCTTCCGAAGAGTGGCTGATGCGTTTGAACCTCCAGCCTTTTGGTTAGCAGTCAAGCACCTTAGGTACTACGCTACCAGAGCTCACTACACTATTGTTATTTATTCTGGTTATCAGAGCAGCCTAGAGTACTATGTGAAGTGAATCTACTAGTTTTACATAATCTCAAGTATATATGGTGGCAGAGACTGCTGGGTGAATATCATTATCTCCCTTTCCTCATTAACATCACCCCGACTTTGCTGAATGATGCAATGTGCCATCTTGAAAACAGAATTTCCAAATTCTGCTGTCACTATGATGAAAAACAAAGTCATTAATGTTGAGTTAATTTTCACTTTTCAGAAGAGAACAGTAACCATATGGATTTTCAATGGGGGTAGTGCCTAAGGCATTTGATTGCTAACCCAGAAGGCTGGTGGTTAAACCCACCAGCCACTCCTTGGAAGGAAGATGATCTGCTTCTGTAGAGATACCCACCTTGGAAACCCAAGGAGAGGTGGCTATGAGTCGTAATTAACTCTATGGCAGAGAGTTTAGTTTTTTTGGTTTAATCTAAGGAAGCAGATCCCCAGGCCTTCCTTCTGTGGATTCCAGCCACCAACCTTACAGTTGGAAGTCAAGCAAAATCGCTTTGCACAACCTAGGGACCTGCTATGACTATGTTGTTGTTGTTGTTGTTGTTACGTGCTGTCGAGTCGGCCCCAACTCACAGTGACCCCTCCTTGGGTTTCCAAGGCAGTATCACTACGGAAGTAGATTGCCCCATCTTCCTTCCGAGGAGTGGCTGGTGGGTTTGAACCGCCAGCCTTCTGGTTAGCAGTCAAGTGCCTTAGGCACTACGCTACCAGAGCTCCTATGCTATGACTATACCTGTGACTAAATTCCTTACAATTTAGTTACAGGTATAGTCTTTGCTATGACTATACCTGTGACTAAATTCCCTATAATGAGATAAAGGCAGAAGTTATCTGTTGGAGATTCTGAGAAAACTCCTTAAGTGGAGATGTACTCAGCTAGCAGCCTCTCTTTTGTCCTTCCCTTATTTTTTTTTAAATCAGGAATAAAGACATGATGGTGGAAGCTGTAGTAGCTATCTTATGACAATGAAGCAACCTGAGCACTGAAGCCACACACCATGGACAGTAAAAGAAGAGAGTAAGCATACGGCACTGTTGATATCATGAAGTCTCAATCCCACCCCTGGACTGCCTACCTCCAGAATTCATGGTATACAAGAGAAAAATTAATATTCATCTTGTTTAAACCACTGAGTTTCAGGTCATTGCTACCTTTAGCCAATTGAAATTCTTAACTGAAAAACATTCTTAAGCATTATGTTGGAATCAACCAACCAATTAATCTTTTACAGATTCACAGAGATTACCTCCTAGGTAGCTGCAGTCACCCCTTCCTCTAGTCAATAATTCAACATACATGGAGTGTCTTCTATGAGCCAAATGCTGATAAATGAGGGACAGGTAGGCTACTGGGAGCTACTTTTCCCAGGAGCTACTGGGAAAAACATTCAGGTAAGCAATGGAGCACATGTTATGCTACAATAAGATACATATCATTCATTCATTCAATAGATGTCTTTTAAGCACCTACTTTGTGCTAGGCAGGAGCTCTGGTGGCATAGTGCCTAAGACACTTGACTGCTAACCAGAAAGTTGGCAGTTCAAATCCACCAGCCACTCCTCGGAAGGAAGTGTTGGGCAATCTATTTCTGTAGTGATACTGCCTCGGAAACCCAAGGAGGGGTCACTATGGGTCAGATCCAACTCCACAGCAATGGTTGCCTTGCCTTTGTTTTTGTGCTAGGCACTCCTCAGAAGGAAGGTTGGGCAATCTACTTCTGTAGCGATACCACCTCAGAAACCCAAGGAAGGGTTGCTGAGTCGGATCCAACTCCTTGGCAGTGCATTTGGTTTGGTTTTGGTACTGCTAGGCACTCTTCTAGAGATACAACAATCAGTTGTAGATGACACAGAAAAGAGGAAGTTGGCAGGTGGAAAACAAAAGGCAAAAGAAAATTAATTAACAAAGCAATTGTAGAAAATATGGGTGATGTGATAGTGAGTGAATACTGGGGGCAATTTTAGAAATGGTGGTCAGGAAAAAAAAATTCTCTCTGTAAAGGTAATACTTAAACTGAGATCCTAAATTAAGACAAAAACAAAACTGTGTGATAAAGGTCCCTGGGTGGCACAGATGATATGCACTTGACTGCTAACTGAAAGGTTACCTGTTCAAACCTGCCTCACAGTATTGTGGAAGATCCAGGCTTGGCAATTGACTTCAATAAACATATCAGCCAACCCGACTCCACAGCTAACAGAGTTCATACAAATAAACACATAAAACAATTGCTTCAAAACCACATGTGATGAATTTGGAGATGGACATTCCTGACAGAAGGAAAAGCAAAGCGCAAAGGTCCTGAGGCAGAAATAAGCTTAGCATTTTGGAGGCTGGTGCTAAAGATGCACACAAAGAAGCGTCTGGGCCTGACTAGGGAAAGGGTGAGGTCAGAGAATGTTTCCTCGGTTTACCTTGGCTGCAAGTAAGTCCTCCCTCCTCTCTAGAACTATACGAATGCCCACCAGGGAAGGTGAACACTGATACAGCCCCCTCTCCTCTGACCCAGCCTCATACCTGGCTCAGTGACAGCATTGTCTATGCCATATTCCCCAACATATTTTCCTTCCTTGAGAAGCAAACCCTATGAGATTGGGGTGGGGGGGAGGAAATGGAAGAAATTCTTCCTTCTTTTATATTAGAGGACAATATTTTGGAGCAGCACTACCACCTCAAAAGAAGTTATCAGGAAAAACTCAAAATCATAAAAAGACCAGGCTTACTAGTCTGATAGAGACCAGTGAAACCCCTGAGACTCTGGCCCCTAGTCATCCTTTGGGCCTGGAATGGAACTCACTCCCCTGGTTTCCAGCCAAACAGTAGACAGGCACAGAACATGAACATTTATAGCAGGTAGGTACACTTCTTAGAACAATCAACGACGGGAGATCAGAAGGGCAGTATTTGCACAGGGAGACAGATCAGAGGGTAGGAATGCATAGGAAAGAAGGACACAGAGAAAAGGTAACCACAAGGAGGAAGGGAGAAAAGAGCTGTTACATTATAGGGACTGCAATCAATGTCATGAAACAAAAAATGTGTATGAACTGTTGTATGGGTAATTATTTTGGTTTGTAAACTTTCACTCA
The DNA here is from genome assembly GCF_000298275.1 of Orycteropus afer afer. NCBI lineage: Eukaryota > Metazoa > Chordata > Mammalia > Tubulidentata > Orycteropodidae > Orycteropus > Orycteropus afer. The sequence continues at coordinate 10,950,209 of NW_006921604.1, forward strand.
AATCACAATTAAAAAAAAAAAAGAAAAAGATTACACATTTGGAAATACTATGGGGAACTTCTAACCTATTCTACAGAGTCGCAATGAGTCAGAATCAACTCCATGGCAACTGGTTAGGGGAACTAGAAGTTCTACAACTTGTGAAATATGTTAATTAAATTGAAACACTTCACAGGTTAAAAATAAATAAATAAATAGCAGTTGTCAGGAATAAGACCCAGCTGGTTACCAGATCAATGGCCATATAAACGCTCATTAAAACACCATCACTGTTCAAAGTTTGCCTAGTACCTCAGGTCAAAGAGATCAACCCTATCTTTACCAACCATATTCCAAGACAGTAGAGGGCAAAGAGTCCCCAGTACCTCAAAGACAAAGATAGCACCAGAGGTGAGGGAAACTGATGCAACTCATCCCCCTTAACTCTACCACGTGAGGATCTATAAACACACAGGAATACACTAGACAGACAGTCTGTAATACTAAGCACCCTTCTGTGGCTTTATGGCAAACAGTAAAAAAGACAATGACATTCTTAATATGTTGGTTTTATTGTTGTCCTTGTTAGCTGCCCTCAAGTCAGCCCCTGATCCATGAGACCCCACACACAACTGCATAAAATGCTGCCTGGTCCTGGGCCATCCTCATATGATTGGTTGTAGATCAGACAATTGTGACCACAGGGTTTTCATTAGCTGATTTTCAGAAGGAGATCACCAGGCCTTTCTTCCTAGTCCCTCTATTAGTCTGGAAGTTCTACTAATAGCTATTCAGCATCATTTGTTGTTGTTGTTGTTATGTGCCATCGAGTCGGCCCCGACTCATAGCGACCCCTCCTTGGGTTTCCGAGGCAGTATCACTACGGAAGTAGGATTACCTAACCTTCCTTCCGAGGAGTGGCTGGTGGGTTTGAACCGCCAGCCTTCTGGTTAGCAGTCAAGTGCTTTAGCCACTATGCTACCAGAGCTCCTATTCAGCATCATAGCAACATGAAAGCCTCCATTGACAGATGGGTGATAGATGCACATAAGCTGTACTGCCTGGAATTGAATCTGGGCTTCCTGCAAGGAAGATGAGAATTCTACCGCTGAACCACCAATGCCTTTAATCATTTAGTTTAGTCACAATTACTTAATCATCAAGAAACACACTAGCTTACTGATCCAACTTTAGAAGACTTCAGAGGTTATAAACCAGTTTTCAAGGAGTGATGATGTTATTTAACAGGCAATGATTCTTTGATCAGTTAAAGAAAATGTGACAATGCTGTCTTCCCAAACCAGAAAAAGCCCCTTTCCTCTGAAAAAGGAGAGTTCATCATGAGAAAGCATTTTTCCTCATTTTAATGAAGATTCTTTCTTTTCCTAAGTTTCCTATACTCTATAATTGTCATATTACCTGATGATCCATTTTTAATGAATTTTACTTGGTTAAAAAAAAATAGACTGTGGAATAATAACTTATCATCTGTTGTCTATTATCCTTCAGCTCATTGTTCACAGTTTCCACTCTAATAATGGAGCTGATGACAGTTTTGTGGAGTCTTCTGATGACTTCCCTGTTGTATGTTTCTCTCAGATTAGTACTTCATTTAAAAACTCGGACTACTAGATCATGTTTCCCACTGAAGTCTCTATTTGCTATTTTTGTCTGCATGCTCACCTAGGTGTTAGACTGAATGTGGCTTTCAACAAAACCCACTTCCATCTTCCGTGAATCATCTATATTTAAAATAAGCTTATTTATAATATTGATTTTTGGTTCTAACTGCCAAAATTGGATGGATCTTAGGAGTTGATTTTATTGTTTCCATTTTGGCAAAGTATGAATATTTCTCACCACAAACCTGAAACTACTGAAATGTACTACTTTGTCTCCTGAGTTGGACACTGACTCAAATGGCCGCTAACAATAGCAACATCAGTAATGTCAACCAGAAATTAACATAACCACAGTTTGGACCAACCCCAGGTGTCTCCAACCAAAATACTTTGTAGTTGTTTTGTGTCATCAAGTTGATTTCAACTCATAGCTGCTCTATATAATGGAGTACAACTGCCCCATAGAGTTTCAAGGCTGTAATTTTTATGGGAGCAGATCACCAGGTGTTTTGTCCCATGGAGCTGCTCAGTGGATTTGAACAGGTGCCCTTTTGGTTAGTAGCCAAGCACTTAATCTTTGTACCACCAGGGTTCCTTACTTAACTTGTTGTTGTTGTTGTTATGTGCCGTCAAGTAGGACCCGACTCATAGCTACCCCTCCTTGGGTTTCCAAGGCAGTATCACTATGGAAGTAGATTGCCCCATCTTCCTTCCGAGGAGTGGCTGGGTGGGTTTGAACTGCCAGCCTTCTGGTTAGCAGTCAAGTGCCTTTGGCACTATGCTACCAGAGCTCCCCATTACTTAACCCACATTCTCTTTGAGACTTTACCATAGTAAAGCAAAGAACCCTTGCACTTATTTCAAATGAAAGAAAGTACACATAGCCCAATCACAAATCTGCAGCCCTCCCCTCGAAAGGACACATCTTTGCTTAAATGACAACTTTTCAGAACTTATTTTTTTCCCCCAACTGTCCTGTATTGACTTGTATCCCCCTAAAATGTGTGTCAACTTGGCAGAGCCATGATTTCCAGTGGTTTGGCAGTTATGTAATGATGACATAATCAACCCCTATGATGTAATCTGATATAATGAGTCAATCAACTATAGGACGATTAGGGTGGGATATGACACCCAGTCTCAGGTCAGAGCCCTGATCTCATGACAGGGAAGTTTTCTCAGGGTACGGCCTGCATCACAGTTTATCTTACAAGAGATAAAAGGAAAGAGAAGCAGGGACCTCAGTACCACCAAGAAAGAAGAAGTAGGAGCAGAGTGTGTCCTTTGGATCCAGGGTCCCTGCACTGAGAACCTCCTAGATCCAGGGGGAAATTGATGCCAAGACACATGTAGATCTCCAAGGAATATCAGGCCTACAGATGCTGAAAGAAGAGAAGGACCTTCCCCTGAAGTCGGCAGAAAGAGAGAGGCTTTCTCTAGAGCTAGAGCCCTGAATTCAGACTTCTAGCCTCGTAGACTGTGTTTGTTAAAACCATCCACTTGTGGCATTTCTGTTACAGCAGCACTGGATAACTGAGATACCAGCTAAATTCCTCAAAGCTTCTTATAAATGATATCACTTTCTATCTGAAACTTTAGTCTATGGTATCTCAAGTGCCACGCTTCTTGCTGCAAAAATTTGGTTTGTTGTTGTTAGGTGCCATCGAGCTGGCTCCAACTCATAGTGACCCTATGTACAACAGAATGAAACACTGCCCAGTCCTGGGCCAGCCTCACGATCCTTGCTATACCTGAGCCCATTACTGCAGCCACTGTGTCAATCCATCTTGTTGAGGGCCTTCCCCTTTTTCTCTGACCCTTCACTTTACCAAGCATGATATCCTATCTCCAGGAAATGGTCCCTTCTGACAACATGATCAAAGTAGATGAGATGAAGTCTGCCCATAAAAAACAATTTGGTTTATATACAAATAAAATTTTTGTTAAGATTTTTATAACTCAACTCAAGAATCTGTCATTTAACAGTTATAACATCTTTGTCTGAGAATGTCCTAATAAGTAAAGTTGAGATTGATAAGACAAAAACTCAATTAAGGCAAAGCAAACTGTGAAAAGTTGCTGATGGAGAACCTGAACTCCCACTTCTTCAGAAACACCAAAGTCGATCAACACTTCCAATCATCATTAAATTAATACCAACTGCCAAGGGCTCTAGCAATGAATGAAACATAGCAAGAGATAGCCCCTTCTTTCACTGCAGATCAAGAAATTTACATTCTAAGCAAGAGTCAACAATGCTATCTATCTATATATTTTTTATTCTTCAACATTTATGTACTTTGAACCAAGCTTGATCCTGGAGGTACAGAAAATGATAAGACAAGGCAGAGGGTGACAGAGCTGCCAAGGAGTCTCCCTATAGCAAGGGTGATATATAATCAATGGCCCAAAGAAAGAGCTTTCTTTATCAAGCTAAAACTTAATAACCAAAATCTAAAATATTATTTTGCTTTCAATTAAGAAACTAAATGGATCTATCTGTGGGTGTTGTTTTTTAAAAAAGAGATTTACACAAAACAGAGTCTTAAGGAGTTTACATGGATCTCTGATTGGGATTCATCCATTTGAATATTCCATATTTATGAAACTCCTACTACATGCAGGCACAATGCTAATGATGTGGTAGCAAAAATATGACATGATTTCTGCTCTTGAGGAGATATATCCTTAGAATTGGGTGAATATACATATATAGAGAGAAGTCAAAATGCACAATGGTCAGAGATACGATGCAGAGATATGAACCAAGCATGGCAGAAACAGAGATTAAAGCGTAGCCTTTAGCTGGTTCTCTGACGACAAATATAATTTCTAAGAGCAGGCATACTTTTACTGAAAATTACTTTGGAATTTCTACTCTTTGAAAACAACAGTACCTCCTTCTTCTCTTTATTAGAAGCTCTCAGGATCACATTAATGTATACAAGCAAAATATATAATGAGTAAGTCATCACATGCCTGATTAACAAAACAAGCAGCAAGAAAACAGTTTTATTCTTTGACCAGGTAAAAACTACCATTCTAGATGAACTCTAAAGTAAACTTTTAAACTTTCCTTGAAATTTCCCAGCAAATATGGAACCCCTTCTCTATTCTGGAATCCATGGCTGGTACAAATGGCTAATGCACTGGCTGTGGACTGAAAGGCTGGAGGTTCGTGTACACCTAGAGCTGCCCCAGAAGAAAGGCCTGATGATACTTCAAAAAAAAAAAAAAAACACATACACAGTTCTACTTGGACACATAGTCTCACCATGAGCTGGAGTCTACTCAACAGCAACTAGTTTTGTTTTTCTATTTCCACAGCAGGGCTGATTCCCGCCACACCTTCTCACCTATGATGTCAGATTTCCCTCCCCAGGGTATTCCAGTGGTCCTACCACAGGGTCACCAGGCTAGGCCCTTTTCTCCTCTTCATGAAGGCAACGAGCAAGAAGGAAGTTAGGAACAATTTCTGTTTTTGTACTTACTCGATTTTTGTTCCCAGTTGTCTAGCAGGGAAAAAAAAAAAGTACAATCCTCTATCATCCTCACATTTACAAGGAAACTACCTGATCCAGTTTATGCAAGCAATGATTCCTTCACACAGCTTCCTGCTGATTTTATAACCTGTTGCTCTTAGTTGCTATGGAGTCTAGTCTGATTCATGCTGATGTGATGGCCTGTGTGCAGAGAACTGCTCCCTAGGGTTGGTTTTTTTTTTTGTTTTTTTTTTTAATTTTTATTGTGATTTGGGTGAAAGTTTACAGACCAAATTCACTTTCCATACAGCAGCTCACATACACTTTGTCTCGGGACATTGACTGCAATTTCCCACAATGCAACAGCTCCCCTCCCACTTCCTCCCCACAGTTACCTCTTCCTGTGTCTATCCCTCCGTGTACTCCTGCCCCTTGAGCTGTTTCCCTTTGCATACATAGCCCTTCTATTTTCCCATGATTGATCTCTCCAAGGAGTGTATCTACTTCAGGTATATGTTCAACTCATATGCCTGTGTTTTGTTTGGCTGGAAGCCACAGGTGTGGGTTCATTTCCAGACCTGAGGGGCAGCTAGGAGCCATAGACTCAGTGGTTCCACCAGGCTGTATCAGACCAGCAAACCTGGTCCCCTTTTTTTTCTAAAATGATTTTGAGTTTTGTCCCACCTTGTTCTCCTACTCTTTCCAGGATTTCCTACATAGATCCCCCTCTAAGTAGTTGATGACAGTGGTAGCTGGGCACCATCTAGTTCTTCTGGTCTCATAGTTGTATAGGCTGAGGATCGCATCATGTACCAGTCACTAGGACTAATTGTTTCCACGAATCTTTGGTTTTCTTCATTCTTCTTTGCTCTGGACAATGAAAGACCCATCGTTGCATCTAGATGTCTACTTGCAAGCTTTTAAGATCCCAGTCACTACTCGCCAAATTAAGAGGTGGAACAATGTTTTTGTGTATTATGTTATGCCAGTTGAGCTTGATGTCCCCGGAGACTATGGTCCCGAGCCCACAAGTCCAACTACTCACTCCCTCTGGGTAGCTGGCTGTGGCCAAGAAGTGACTACAACCTTGCCCCTTGTCAGCTCTACTATACACCTGGGAATTCTTAAAAGAACATACAAATACACTTGTAGAAACATTGTCATCCCTATACATGGTCTTGGGCATACTTCCCCTGCACACACATACCTAATAGTTCAACCTGTCCATCCATCTATTGCCTGTATATCAATGTTTGCCTTCACTGACAACACAGTACTGTGTGTGCAAAAGGGTTCATCTTTGTTGTCTGTATCCATAAGGTTTTTGAGGCTATGACATTTTAGAAGCAGATCGCCAGACTGCTTCCAAGGCAACTCTGACTGGGTTGAAACCACCAAACTTTCATCTGGTAGTCCAGTGTTCAATCATTTGTGCCACTCAGGAAATCCTTTATAACCTAGTCAGCAGGTATTTTTACAGATGGCTCAGCTCTAAAGTCTGAGGTAAAAATCGTACCTCCCTAAAATAAGCCATGTATGTGGAAGATGCTTGGGGTGAGACAGCAAAGGCTGGCAACAAAAAATCTTACCAACAAGCCAGCGTTTATCAGAACAACTGTGAGGGATGTGATAGAGGGATCCACCACATGCCAGAAGTCACCTGGATGACATTCAAAACATGTTGGCTGAATGATTAAGTATAAATGACTGTATACATAGCCTGTTACATTTTAGCAAATAGAAATTCTTCAGTTACCTGTTTTATTGATTTTGATACATTTCACAGAAAATTAAATTCAAAAAACGTGTGTCATCCATGCAAAGTGCTCCTCTAAGCAAACCAGTTGTCATCAAATCAACTCCAACTCTGACTTATAGCTCCCCTATGTGTATTAGAGAAGAACAGTACTCCACAGGGTTTTCAAAGGCTGACTTTGTAAAAGTAGATCCCTAGCCCATTCTTCTGAGGCACCACTGGGTGGACTTGAACCTCCAACCTTCTGGTTAGCAGCCAAGCATGTTAACTACTGCATTACCTAGCGGCTTGAGTACTCTTCCAGGCTCTGCCTTATAGACATAGCTCCTACAGTTTAGAAAGTGAATCTACTCAAGGAGCCAGCACAGGTAATGATGATGGACCTAAAAAAAAAAAATTGGTAAAGGACCACAGAAAGGCTTAAACAGCCTGCCAAGGGTTTTGGGATATACCACTGTCTTCTGAACTTCTCAGGAACACATTGCAAACAGAAGGCTAAAACTAAGACACAGAGCTTCACTTATAGGTGAACAGTTTTCAGAATAGAGGAAAGCAAATTAATTTTGGGACACCCTAATTTGAAATCAATAAAAAATTAATAGATTTAGGCCAGAGGTTATATTTTTACTACTTAAGTAAAATGGTTTAAGGAAATAATAGTCCCAAGAGATTGGCATGTGATACTTAACCTACTTAAGAGATTGAAGTATTTCAGGCACTTTTAAATCCCCAATTATATACAAATAATTAACAAACTAATTACATACCATTAAGACAATGAATATGTCTTTTCATTTTTGTATCACCCAAAAGGCCTTGCACTTCATTCTAGATAAAAATGATCATTATTAAAATATGTCACTTATAGACTCTTTTTGGGCAACACTTGTTCATCTCATGTATAACTCATTAACTAAAAATGTATGCTTTCGCTATCGTGTGTAATGTCTGGTACTGGATATTGGAACAGAATATAAATAAACCATCTAAAAAATTCATGAAATATAAAGTCCAAAAGTGGATATATGAAGATAAACTGCTTTGCAATGTGACAGAGTGTGGAGATTGCATCTGATCAGGGAGATCAAAAAGGAGGCATTTAGGATGAACTTGAGATTTGGACATGTGGAGATGGGAGCAAGTTGGAAGCAATTTTCCAATGCAAGGCAACACACTGCCGTCAAGCGAAAAACACTGCATGAAAGACGAGAGATGCTTAGGTAACACTGAGGCATTCAGTTTTTTCAGTGCACGTAATACATGAATGGGCTGGCAGAGTATAAAACTGAGAAGAACAAATGCAGATGTAGCATGAAGCAGCCTACAGTCACATTAAGGTGACTAGATTTTGGTAGCCCAGAGTAAGTCTTTGAACTCTTCGATGCAAGGGAGGCTGTAATATTGTATTTGTTATCATTTTTGTTGTTATGTGCTGTCGAGTTGTCTCCAACTCACAGCAACCCCTCCTTGGATTTTTGAGGCAATATCTCTATGGAAGTAGATTATCCAGATTTCCTTCCGAAGAGTGGCTGGTGGATTTGAACTGTCAACCTTCTTGTTAGCAGTCAAGTGTCTTAGGCACTATGCCACCAGAGCTCCCAATATTATATTTAAGACCAGTAAAACCAAATTACTTTGTTATTCCTTAGACTCTACTCTCATTCAAATTGGTTCATATCCCTCCTCAACGCTGGTCTGAATTAATGAGATTTTACTGTACTAGTCATCAGTCTGGAGGTGATATTCAGAGCTCTCTGAATGCCTGTATCCACCTTCTTTCTTGAGGAAGACCTGACAGTACAAATCCTGCAACAATTCCCCACATTACCCCTGGTTCTGTCTGCCGATCTGTTATATGCTTTAGTTCTGTAGCACAGTCACAGGCACTTGCTTGGCCTTATATGCAAATCAAATAATTTTCTTTGCTGTTTTATTCTATTTCATCTGGAGCAGAAAAAAACTGAAAGACGGAAGGAAGGTGAACAAGGATAGTGGTGAGTAACTGCCTTAATGAAAAGACACATGCTTCTCAAGAGATTCTCATGCTTCTACTTTCTGCCTAATTCTGAGAAAAGGAATGGGCAGTTCAGTGGCAGAACTCTCACTTCCCATGCAAGACACTCAGGTTCAATTACAGTCAAGGCAAATCACGTATAGCCACCATGAACCTGTCAGTGGAGGCCTGTGCACTGCTGTGAAGCTGAACAGGTTTCAGCAGAGCTTCCAGACTAAGAATGACTAGGAAGAAAGGCCTGGTGATCTACTTCCAAAAAGCAGCCAATGGAAACTCTGTGAATGACAACGGTCTGATGCACAACAGCTCATGGGGTTGGCACAGGACCAGGCAGCATGCTGTTCCACTGTGCATGCAGACATCTTGAGTGGGGGGCCAGTTCCGCAGCAACCAGCAACAAAAACAATGACAATTCTAAGAAAGAATGAAAGACTTCCAGAAGTCTAGGGAAGTCATATCAGTACCATGTGGTCCCTTCTCATCCCAAACCAGCAGTACGCACAAGAAAACGTCGGAGAATTAAAACAACCACGTGAAAAATACAGGCAACAACAATAGAAAAAAACAAAACAAAGAAGTTTCTTCTGTACCATTATTTCATGACAACACATTCAATCCTTCCAACTAGAGCAATATGAATACTCAGAAAGAATTAAATGGGAAACCCCTGCAAGTGTCCTAAATTTAATCTCTCCAAATAAAATTTTAGTCAGAAAAAAATAAAAGATGAGAAAAAGGAAATGGTAAAAGACAGACATGGAAAAGGAGGACAGGATGAGGCCCTTTTGCGGTGGGAGTGGTTAGATAGTGGGCATCAGCTGAGGGTTTGGGAGCTTGGAAAGCAGAAGGATGTTTCTGACATGGAGGAAGAGATAGCGAACTTACACCATTTGCTTTCTCAACAAGGTAGCTGTGGTATAGTAAATTACATAGTGTGGCTTTTTCTAGCCATAAGTCTTTGTGAACTGAGGTAGAATTTGCCATGAGCAACTGAGTAGCTCCTGATTGTTAAAGTTATTCACCTAGGGTATTTCTTTCTGTTGGGAGCCCCCCAACCTCACTGCCATTGAGTCAGTTAGCAGTCAAATGCCTTAGGCACTACACCACCAGAGCTCCCTCTGTTGGGAGCAGCACTAAGTAGTTTTCTGGGAAGTTCTCTCTCTCTCTCTGAGGTATATAGAATTACAATGTTGGGATTGGTCAGTTTGGCCACTCTGCCAGGCTGAAAAGGAGCCCTCCTAGAGGCAGAAGAAGTCTCTCTGAATGCTGGCTGAGAAAGATGTGCTGCTGAGAGAAACACACTCCTGAGACACATGCACTGCTGAGAGGGAGAGAGAGAAAGAGAAAGACACACAAGAGACAAGCACTGCTGGGAGAGACTGAGAGAGACTGTTGGCTGAGAGACAGCAGGCTAAGAGAGATTGAGTGTGTTTCTGAACTTGAATTATAGACTGTTGGTTCCCTAAAAAAAAAACCATAATCTGTGAGTTCTGTGTGGTAATTGCAGGTGAATTATCAAACCCAGCAGAGAGGTGTCAGGTGCTGAGGGAGGAATGGTTGGTGTCAGGGTTGATGAAAGGGCTAGAGAGAGGTGGCATGTCTGGCCTCGCAGGGATAGGCCTTGGGCTACTGATGGTGATTCTGTCTTCCTCTTGTGGGCTTAGAAGAGGTCAGAAGATGCAGCCTCCCTACCCCTTTGGCAGTAGCTTCTTGTTGTTGTTGTTGTTATGTGCTGTTGAGTCACACCCAACTGATAGTGACTCCTCCTTGGGTTTCCGAGGCAGTATCACTATGGAAGTAGATTGTCCAACTTTCCTTCTGAGGAGTGGCCCATAGGTTTGAACTGCCAGCCTTCTGGTTAGCAGTCAAGTGCCTTAGGCACTACACTACTTAGCACTACATTTTACATTCTTCTTTTTCAAACAGTCATTCTGAGTAAATTCAATTTCAGAGTTGCAGAGAAAAGCAAGTCACTGCAATGTGACAAAACTTTACAAAAACCAATCATTTGTAAAATCAGTCCCTATTCCAATATCCCTCCTTTCCAAACCTTTTATCTATTTTACCTCTCCACCCTATTTGTTTCTCACCAAGAGATGTTAAAAATGTCTGACAACGAATTGTAAATATAATGCAGTTTGGAAGTGTAAAGTATAAATCTTTAAGGAACTTCATGATATCAACGAAAGTGATGTTGGAGAACTTCTCCTATCATAGGCAGTGCCACTGACAAATAAGCATTTGACAGAGTTACACAAGTCAACAACCAAAGAAGAAGTCAATCAAGATGATGGCAAGGTAGATTATTTCAGACAAAGAAGAGAAATGCTTGGAAATATCAGTAAACTCTCAAATATTTTTGCAAAAGTCATCCTTTTTTATGATTGTGCACAAAAATCGGAAAGATTTTCTCATTGGTAATAATAATTTTGTGCTGAAAAATATTGTGATTTGATTTACGCTTTTCTTTAAGTGGTAGTATATAGTTACAATTACATCATAAAAAGTTAAATTATAAGATAAATAAAGTTTCTTTCATAATTTTTGGACCAAATAAAACCTGATTTCACTGTGCAGGGCAGAATTTTGGCCTCTGTTTTCATTGGATTCATTTTAACGGGCCTCTTCTGAGCACTTGATCAGATAATAAAGGACGTGTGTGTGTGTATGTGTGTGTGTGCACACAAGCACACATGTTGAGATGTAGGCATATATACTCTTATTATCTCATTATTAAGTTTCTGAGCATTAGTTTTCTCTCCTCAAATTAGATTTTATTGGCCTTCAAGATAGGAAGTATGTCTTAAACTTTTCAAGGGTTTGCCACAATACATACAATGTAAGAAATATAAATAATAACCATGCTAAATTAACACGTTTATATGTAAGTCTGATTTTCCTGTTGTGATAGGCATGGTTGTTAGGTACTCTCCTGTAAGCTCCCACTCATGATGACCTTATGAATAGCAGAGCAAAATGTTGCCTGGCTGCACCATCATCATGATTGTTGATATATGTGAGTCCAAATACTGTTGATATGTTTAAGGAATGTATGCAAATGGATGGATAAATTCTGCATCCATGAATTTAGAATGGTAAAACCTGTCCATCTTGAGATTATAAGATAAAATGAATTTGTAAATATGAAATTCACTGAAAAAGTAAGCAAAATACTATTTTTTTGTATTCTTAGGCCATATTAGTCTCATTATTAGGTTACTAATAATGAATTAGTAGGATAATTCATTCAAGGAAACAACATTTAAATGTTTCCCATGTTGCAGGGACTGGGACACAGAGTATAGCTACTTTATATCCCTTTTATCAAATAAGATATTCAAGTTCAAAACATATTTTTATTCCTCTCTTGAATCTCTGTCACAAACCCACTGATCTTTAACCTGTTGCTTTATTATTTTTGACAGATTAAAAAAAAAAAAAATCTAGAGTCCTAGGCACAAATGCAGAAATACTTGGCTAAGCATGGTGTCATTGATTGAACTGTGTCCCTTCAACATATGTGCTGGAATCCTAACTCCTATATATGGATATTGAATGATGCAGGAAGCATCAAAAGAAGGTGAAGGTACTTTGGTACACAGTCACTGTACCAAAAAGAATTGATCAACATTCACTCATTTCAAGAGGTAGCATATGATAAAGAACCAATGGTACTGAAGGAAGAAGTCCAATATGCACACTGACAAAATTAGTCAAAAGCAAGGCTCCAGCAACTGCTAGAACACACACTGAGATGTTTCAACAAATGGATGCAGCACTGTAGGTGCTTATTCATCTATGCCAGGAAATCTGGAAGACAGCTGCCTGGTCAACCAACTGGAAGAGATGCCTATTTATGCCCATTCCAAAGAAAGGTAATCCAACAGAATGTGGAAATCATCAAACAATATCATTAATATTACACAATAGTAAAATTTTGCTGAAGATAATTCAAAAACGATTGTAGCAGTATACTGACAGGGAACTTTGAGAAATGCACACTGGATTCATGAGAGTACGTGAAACAAGAGATATCACTGCTGATGTCAGATGGAAAGCATCTGAAAGCAAAGAATAACAGAAAGATGTTTACCTGTTTCATAGGCTATGCAAAAGCATTTGATTGTGTAGATCATAACATATTATGGGTAACATTGCAAAGAACAAAAATTCCAGAACACTTAATTGTGCTCATGAGGAACCTGTACCTAGACCAAGAGGCTGTGGTTCAAAGAGAACAAGGGCATACTGCATGGTTTAATATCAGGAAGGGCATGTGGCAGTTAAGTTTGTGTGTCAACTTGGCTGGGCATAGTTGAGTGGCTGGGCAGCTGGAGGTAGTATCCCCCATGATGAGACTGGTAATCAACTCCATGGTGGAATCTACTGTGAGCAGCTGAGTAGCTGCCTTAGGGATGTGGTCTGCTTCCTGTATATAAGCAGAAGGCTTGGGAAATAGTCTCTAGCTTATGGCACGCTTAGACCCTGCATGTAGCCATGTCATTGTTCAGAAGCCTGCCCATGCTCTGCTGAACTTGGGACTTACAAAGGACTTGAATTAATGGCCTGCCGTGTGGTTTGGTAACATCGGGACTGTACCTCTTTACTTGTCAAACTTGGGTGTGTTAGACTCAGCAACCAGCAGCTGTCTGAGTGAAGAAACGCCTCTAGCTCCAGTAGGCCAGGAGCAGGAAGCAGAGCTGGACCCCAAGATTAAGGCGCTTTCACCCAGCCCCTAGAGCCCAGCACTTAAAGCCGCCTGCAAGAGAATAAACTCCTGTTTGTTCAAGCCATCCCTTTTGTGGCATATTTTTGTCAGAGTGGCACTAGGTAATGAGAAGAGGGCGTGTGGCAGGGTTGTATCTTTTCACCATACTTATTCAATCTGTATGCTGAGTAAATAATCTGAGAGGATGGACTATATAAAGAAGAAGAAGGAGGTATGAAGACTGGAGGAAGACTCATCAGCAACCTGTGGTAAGATATGCAGATGACACAATCTTGCTTGCTGGTAGTGAAGAGGACTTGAAACACTTACTGATGAAGATCAAAGACTAGAGTCTTCAGTATGGAGGAGTACACCTCTCTCTCTCTCTCTCTCTCTCTCTCTCTCTGTGTGTGTGTGTGTGTGTGTGTGTGTATCTCAGAATGAAGACTGGGCAATCTACTTCTGTAGTGATACCGCCTCGGAAACCCAAGGTGGGGTTGCTATGAGTTGGATCCGACTCGACGGCAGTGAGTTTTGAGTTTTATACATATACATATAATTTTTATGTACGTACACACACACACACACACACATAATCCTCGCAACTGGACCAATAAGCAACATTGTAATAAATGGAGAAATGATTGAATTTGTCAAAGATTTCATTTTACTTGGATCCACAATCAACACTCATGGAAGGAGCAGTCAAGAAATCAGACATCGTCCACAGTAGTCAAAACTGCCTGGTATTGGTTTAATGATAGATACATAGGCCAATGGAATAGAACTGAGAACCCAGAAATAGATCCAACAACCTATAGTCAGCTGATCTTTGACAAAGGCCCAAAATCCATTAAAGGGGGAAGAGAATGTTTGTTTAATAAATGGTACTGGCAAAACGGGAGATCCATTTGCAGAAAAATGAAACAAGATCTGTACCTCACACCATACACAAACACAAACTCCAGATGGATCAAAGACTTAAATGTGAAACCTAAAAC
>NW_006921604.1:10965545-10968423 GCF_000298275.1 Orycteropus afer afer
ATAATGTAGAATCTGCAAAACACTGCATAATGTGGATGAACTTGGAGGACATTATGCTGAGTGAAATAAGTCAATCACAAAAGGACAAATATTTTATTAGTCCATTATTGTAAAAGTCAAGGAAAGGTTTATCTATGGAAGGAAATTTTCTTTGTTGGTTAAAAAGAAAAAGAAAGAGAAATCAGATATCGTATAGCAATTGGCAAATCTGTTGCGAAAGACCTCTTTAAAGTCCTGAACAGCAAAGATGTCACTTTGAAGACTAAGGTGCACATAACCTAAGCCATGGTATCTTCAGTTACCTATCAGCATGTGGAAGCTGGACAATGAATAAGAAAGACCGAAGAATTGATGCCTTTGAATTGCGGTATTGGCGAGGAATACTGAAAATACCATGGACTACCAGAAGAATGAACAAATCTGTCCTGGGAGAAGTGCAGCTGGAATGCTCCTTAGAAGCAAGAATGGACAGACTTTGCCTCACCTACTTTGAACATGTGGTCAGAAGAGACAAGTCCCTGGGAAAAGATATGATGCTTGGTAGGGGGTCAGTGAAAAGGGTAAAGACACTCAATGAGATGGACTGGCACAGTGGCTGCAAGGATGGACTCTAGTATAGCAGGGATTGTGAAAATGGCACCAGACTGGACAGTATTTCATTCTGTTGTACATGGGGTCACCATAAGTCTGAATCAACTCAACAGCACCTAAGAACAACAAGAGTATCTGAAAGTGATCCTGTTTGGGAACAGGCTTTCCTTTGTTATGTTAATGAGGCTATAGCAGTGCAGAGTGTGCCTAAACCTATTCACTTCTGACTTATAAAAAGAGCAGACAGTAGACAGGTAAAGACAAGTATTGATTTGGGTGAAGGGAAGGGCAATGCACCAAATGTGAGTGATCGATGGTACTGACAAAGAGGAAGACAGAGAGAGGTACATGGGAGATTCAGACAACAAAGTTGAACCCTTTTGCCCATACAGTACTGCACTGTCAAGATGGCAAACACTGATCTACAGGTGGATAGATGGGTGGACAGGCTGAACAATCAGGTATATCTGTCTAGGCAGGGGGCCAACAGAAATGCCAATTTCTATCCTGTAAAACCAACCACTTGTGGTATTTCTGGTACATCAGCACTAAGAAACTAATACAGGAGGAATAGAGAAATAATCTATTTAATCTTATATTTAATCTTATTCTCTTATCTTCTGCATGATTCATCATGTAATTATTTGTCCAAACTGAATTAATATGGTAATTAATATGTAATTAATATTCAGCTAAAGTTACTTTAGGAGCTCTGGTAGCATAGTGCCTAAGGCATTTGACTGCTAACCAGAAGGCTGGCGGTTCAAACCCACCAACCACTCCTTGGAAGGAAGGGTGGGCAATCCTACTTCTGTAGTGATATTGCCTTGGAAACCCAAGGAGGGGTCGCTGTGAGTCAGGGCTGACTCCACGGCATATAACAATAACAACAAAGTTACTTTGTTAGTAATGCTTTGTGGTCTATCTTGTCTCATTCAAATTGCTAATGTCAGAGCATGAATTTCTTTAATTTCTTTGTAATAGTGAAAGGATATATAATAGATGAAGTGTTTTTTAAAGTACCAAGAAAGACTGAAAAATACTGTTTCTTGGTTATTGGGTGATGATGTGAAAAGGCATTTTATTCCCTATTTGATGCTTGAAATAATGTTTTAAGAGTTGTAGAAGACATATGTAGAAGCCTAAGAGTGTTTACGAAAATCATACACTTAATGGAGTTCACATATTTCTCAGAAAATTTCTTTCCTTCTGCCTTTATGGGAACCAAAAGAAAGCAAATATTTTACTTAAGGAGATGCAATTTATTTAAATAAATAAAATAGTTTAGATATATGAATGTTAGCAGCGATAAAACATTCTAAATGGATGTGTTACATATTTTATATACATTATTTCACTACCATGAAGTTGGTACTATTACCTTCCCATTCCACAATGAGGAATCTGAGCCTAGTAACTTTTTCAAGGTCACCCTTGAAAGTGGCATAGCCAGGATTTAAATCCCTAATTGTTCTGATCTCCAAATTCATGGACCTGCCAAATATCAAAGGTATGAAACCAATTTCCTGAAACAAGAAACAATAGGAGCTTATTTGGAAATACTATTGGCAACTTAAGCAACAGCCTTTCCATTTCTTATTCAAAGAACTGACTAAGGAGAGGTAGCTGTGCTCTAATGGTTAGAAATAATAGTGCTGAGAACAAGCAGGTTGGTGCAAATCCTGGCTCTCTCAGTAGCTGTATGACCTCCTGAGCTGCTTAATCTCTTTGTGTTTCCATTTCCTCACCTGTAAAATGGAGGTGGTATTAGAACTCAATAGTACCACATTTACTCCATAGAGTCAGTAATAAGATGAAGTAAGACAATACATATAAAGTGCTTAAAATAGTGGCTGGTACCCAGTAAACAGGAGTCCCTGGGTGGTACAAACAGTCAAGTGCTCAACTACTAACTAGAAAGTGGTTTGAACCCACCCAGAGGTGCCTCATAAAAGAAAGCCTGGTGATGTACTTCCAACAAAAAAATCAGCCATTGAAAATTCTGTGGAACACAGTTCTACCTTGCAACACATGGGGCTGCCAAGAGTTCAAACTGACTCTGCCGGCACTGGTGATTCCCAGTGTCTTAGGCTATGTTCTCTAGAAAGCAAAAGCAGGGAGGCGGGGCAAGATGGCGGACTAGGCAGAAGGATTGCACAGACCCTCTTCAACAAAGAAAAGGGAAACCAATAAATACAGACACAGAAGATAATCTTGGACCCCTGAGCCTTGAAGGAAAGGATGCAGATTTGGACTAAACCCCAACTAGCAGAAGAATTTGCGTGAA
>NW_006921604.1:10971058-11006213 GCF_000298275.1 Orycteropus afer afer
AATCAAATGAGAATGAAAACACAACATACCAAAATCTTTGGGACACAGCAAAAGCAGTGATGAGAGGCCAATTTATAGCAATAAGTGCACACATCTAGAAAGCAAAAGCAATGGAGCTTATGTACATATGTATGTTTATAAAGAGGTTTATCTCAAAGAAATGGTTCATAAGGTTGTAAAAGCTGGCAGGTCCAAAGTCTATGGATCAGACACATCAGGCTATAGGCTTCTGCTATCTCATGTAGCTGCAGGGGCTGACAAACCCAAGACTGGCAGGTAATATGACCGGCTGCTGGCTCATAGGCTGTGTAGGTTAATGAATCCCAAGATCAGCAGGCAATATGTCAAGGCCAAAGAGCCAAAGGTCAGATGTTGATGAGCCAGGTTTAGCACCCAGATTGAGCAAAATTCCAGAAAGCTTTGCCAGCACATCTATATATACTGGAAGCAGGCCACATTCCTGAGGAAACTCCCTTCCAACTGACTGCTCATAGCAGATTTCATCATGGAGGTGATTACATTTTACCTCATCAGTCATTATGGGGAACTGACTACATCATAACTGCTATGCTACACCACCAAGTTGACACATAACAGTAACTATCACCCCCCCCCAAAAAAAAAAAAAAAAGAAAAAGAAAAGCCAACCCCAAACCCACTGACTGCCATCAAGTTGATTCTGACTCATAGTGATCCCCATTGGGTTTCTGAGGTGGTAAATCTTTATGGTAGATTGCCCAGTCTTCCTTCCGTGAAGTGGCTGGTGGGTCTGAACCACCAACCTTCTGGTTAGTAGTCAAATCCCTCAGGCACTGCACCACCAGAGCACCTTACTATCACACCTAGTAAGCACTAAAAAAGTGTCATCCTGATTGGGATCTTCAAGCACCATCTGGTGCTCATTAAAACCAGGCCCCATGCTGGAGCCTTGCCCCTGAAATCTGAAAGGGGTCTATGCTACAAAAATGTAAAGGTACCTTCCATTCACAGGCTGTATGGTTTGGGGCTGGAGTGGGGCTGAGACAGACATTCAAATGCCACTGTTCCTCTTGGCAATTGTATGACTATAAAAATGTGTACCTAAAAGCCCTTAGATCTCAGTTCTTCATCTATAAAGAATGGAGACATTACCCCATAACTCACAAGGTTTTTAGAATGATTAAATAAGGCACATTTGAAAAAGTATTTAGCATAGACTCACACAGATACTAAACAAACGTTAATTTCTCTTCCCATCTTCAGAGAAATTACCATAAATTCAATTGGCAAATATCTAGAAGAGGATGTGCCATTTAAACATAAAACTGCTCGATGATTAATTTTAAATCCTTCCATATCCAAACTACAAGACCTAAAAGATTGGGGATCAGCTAATAACTTGTAACTTCTCAAATTCAGTAAAATTTATTATTTCATACTGAACCAAAGAGACAAACCAATGAACCAAAAAAGTTATACTGTACTTTTTCTTGGGCTGTGTTTCACACAGAAGAGGAGAAAAAAGAACCATTGTAAAACAGACAGAAAATTAGGACAAAGTTATGGATGGTCAGTAATGCTGAACCAATACAGTGAACTCTATAGGAAAGAGAGTGAGAGATGGTACAGGAAGAATCTAAACATGGAGCTGAGCTCCCATCACCAAAGCTCCAACTCCCATGATCCTCTACTTCCTCCATGGCTTTTCTAGAATAACCCTTTAGTAATGCTCATAATGGGAGAAGTATAGCTTTCAAACATACCACTGAGCTAAGTCATTGGAGAAATAAAACAAATGCTTATTAAGTACAGTATTGTCTGACTGCTTGGCCAACATCAAAGCTTAACTTCCTTTGAATACTAATTTCAGAGACTTTGTATTAATTTTTGTGAATGGAGTGATACAGATTCTTAAATACTATTGGAAACAAGCAAGCAAATAAATGAAAACCTCAAAGAAAAAATCCTACTGACAAGAGGTCAGGGATGTGATTTGTACGCATGTGAAGAACAACATTATATAAATGCAAAGAAATATAAGTGCTGTAGTACCAAAAACAAAAATAACACTAAACTAACAATTTTCCATTTGGATAATAATACACAGAATGTATTGCTATCTTTAGTCACATTTTAGGGCTATTTTGACATACAAGTAAAGAGAAGATGGATTTCATATATTTTTTAAAAAATGATGACTTACATACATGAATACTGAAACTTTGTAGAAATGTTAACAAGACAGTAAGTAATATACATATACACAAAACACTGTAAGTATGCACAGAGTATCACCAAGGTAATACAGTAAAACGAGGATAATTAAACATAATTAAACATTAATTACAGAAACTATCAAAAATAATTGACTTCTACAAAGCACAATCCTCCTATAAAAAAGAAACCAATGAATAATAAATATATACGTATGTGTATATATATATATACACATATATATATACATATACACACACACACACACACACACATATATATATATATAGTAGCCCATCCTCTAGATGAAATCATTTCTAGGCAGCAATTAAATTCATTGAAAACCATCACGTTTCTTCTGTGACTCTTTACTCCTCTTGTGAACTCAAGATAGTTGTACTGAGAATTGCCGCCAAAAAATTCTTATGATTGTTTTAACATATTAATAGGAAACACTGCCATAAACCCAAAGATGTGTGTTATAAACAAATAAAAATAAGCTTTTACACAGTTATGATTCTGCTGTGCCTATCATATTTCTGGTGCCCACAGGACAAACTTTTGCTGCTTTTAGGAATGTCTAATGTTCACATAGGCAAGTCCCATATACTGCGTCTGGGCACAGATTAATATTAAGAAAAAAATTGAAAGAATGATTTTAATGGAAAAATAATATTCTGAAGAAAGACTGACAGAGGAATATATTTCTTTTAGTAAATATCATGCTAAATGTTTATGCCAATTTGTTTCTTCATCATTTAAGGAAGGGGGGCCATCATTATATAAAATCATTCCAGTCCTTATGGGAAGCATTAAGCTTTTAGAAGGGTATAAAAATCTCCCCTTTCGGCCTTCTTACAGCATATTTAGGGAATTCCTTACATATGTTGTTGTTGCTATTGTTATGTGCCGTCGAGTCGGACCTGACTCATAGTGACCCCTCCCCTTGGGTTTCCGAGGCAGTATCACTACGGAAGTAGATTATCCAACCTTCCTTCTGAGAAGTGGCTGGTGGGTTTGAACCGCCAGCCTTCTGGTTAGCAGTCAAGTGCCTTAGGCACTAAGCCACCAGAGCTCCCTCCTTACATATAGGCAGCTGTAAACATAAACTGGAGTCCCTGGGTGGTACAAATGACTAACTGCCACGGTTGGCTGCTAACCAGAAGGTTGGAGGTTCAAGTCCACCCAGAGGTGCCTCAAAAGAAAGGCCAGGCAATCTACTTCTGAAACATCATTCAACACCCTCTGGATCACAGTCCTACTGTGACATACATGGGGTTGCCATGAATCAGACTCCACTTAGTAGCAACTGGTGGCGGTGGTGGTGAAAACTTTAACTGCTCTACACTAGTTGGGGATGATGGTTAGGATTTCAAAGGTTTTTACACTAAAAATCACTCAGAAATGAAAATGTTTTTATTCAAAATAGGTGTTTAAAAGACACACAGTAGGCAAAATGAAAGCAGTGAACCTGAGAGTTTCCTGTGCATGTATGTGTATAGAACAACCTTTAATCATCCAATTGTATATCCTCATTTGCTTTTTTTTTTTTTGGTCCATGAAAGATGCTTCTAAAAAATATATTGTTTTAGTTTAAGATCCCCTCAGATCAAATAAAGCTTAAGACTATAGGGGTATTATGATAAAGCAAATATTATAGGTGGAGAGATTGGGAACAAAGGAGGAATATACTGTCTATATAAGCACACAGGTACATCCTTTATGAATCTGAGTTTAAAAGCCTGAGTCCCAAAATGCCTATGTCCTGAAGCAGAGCTGAATTGGGACTTTTATACTAATAGGTCAAAAGGCAGTCAATTGGGGATTGTTTCTTACTGCAACATAACTAAGCTCCCAAACACAGTCTACCATTTAGTTTTTATAGACAAGCTATAATGCATCGATATTATAGTAGCATAATAGTTATGGCTTGATAATCTGATTTTTAAATGAATACAAAATCTATCCCTCACTTGCAATGCATTGCTTTTATGTTAAAGGAAATTTAACTGATTTGTCAATATCCCTTAAATATGTCTAATTTTCGACAATTCCAAATAATCCCACCAAAGAAATTTCAGAGGCACATGTGCTTATCATCAATCTCTATTCATGACAGAACATTTCAGCATAACTGAACAATAGATGACATATTATACCTGGAGTGTGATGATACTCAATTTTGGCAAGGGGGTTCTGAGAGAGGAAATGGACTAAAAAATAAGAACCCACTGATATTATATGATAATTCACCACTGTTGCCTTTGACTGAAAATTAAATGTCAGCTCTATGCCATAAAATCACAATGTAAAGTAGGTTCAGCATAAAACAAAATAAGGTGAGCACCTAGCCACAAAAATTACCATTTATGGAATACTCAGCAGAAATAGCTGACAATGGTGCTCAAAAAAATACCAGGTCCCATGCTAGAGCCTTTAGAAAACAGATAAGTCACAGTCCCTTGCCCCTAAAATCTGAAAGGAGGTCTATACTGGCAAGAACTTCAAAAGTATCATTACATTCTTAGTCTGTAAATAGAGAGATAGACAGACTGACAACTGTACAGATATTAATGTTGTTACGTGTCACTGAGTCGATTCCAACTCATAATGACCATATATGACATAGCAAAAATGTCCCATAGGTTTCTTAGGCTGTAGTCTTTATGGGAGCAGATCACCAATTCTTTTCTCCCATGGAACAGCTACTGGGTTCAAATCATCAAGCTTTCGGTTAGCAGCTGAGTGCTTAACCATTGTGCCACCAAAGAGGGTGGGAGGGAGGATGGATGGACGGATAGATAGAAGATAGACAGATTAGATTAGATAGACCGATAGACGCATACATACATAGATAATCCTATGTTATTAGATAAAGACTAGTCGGGTACTTAATTAAATATAGGTCTCTAAAAATTTGGTGGAGGCCATTCTAGTGTTACTTTTAATCAGTTTTATCAGACTTTTATGAGAAAGGGAGTAACTCTTAATACCTTAGAGTTTGATACAGAAATAGATTAAAATCAAAGGACAATAACCCAGTATGTTATTTCACTTAAATTCACCTTCACAGCCTGTCAAATTAGAAAAGTCATTTATGTATGTGTGTGGGATGTAGAAGGCGGGAGAAAGGAGAAAACGGAAGTGAGTCAGCATGTTTCTTTACAATGTGAAAAAGATACAGCAAAGAGACACAAAAACACCAAATCTGGTTGTGGAACTCAACAGTGTTCAAAAGGCAGCAGTGTCTCCAAAGATGGTGTGGAGCTTTAAAACGGATCACTCCAGATTAGAAGATCTTTTAGATACAACAGTATGTTACTGGTGAACTATCAGGCTGCTAGGATTTGTAGAAGATAAAGTCTGCACATTATATTATTTTCAGAGGGAAGTCTACTCACTCTGTGGACACAAAGGATATTTCAGGTAGTTCCTGTTATGTTTGGTATATTTTTAAAATCCAAACCAAGGGAGGCAAGGGAGTTCTTTAAAGGTAGGCCAGTAGCTCAAAGCAGGTGGCAGCAAAAACAGTTAGGCCATTTGGCTACTGGAAATGTCACGGACACAAGATCTACCACACTGATACGTGCTTACTAGGTGCTTAAGTAATTCTTGGTTGATTTGACTTTGCCAAAACATTTAAGGCAAGATGACTTTCAGACTGCTATGCAGATTCTCTCCCACAATGAGAAAGTTGGTAGTTGTTTTGTACTCTGCCTCAGTAAGATTACTGTGTTCTGTTCTAGATATACTGTAAGAGATTATTCAACCAAGTACAAACAAAATGACAAAGTCTCTGGAAATCTTGACAATCTTAAAAGCAACTGTAAATATACAGCCTAGAAAAAATCGAATAATTATCTTCAAATATCTGAAGGTCTGCTATACAATTCAAGTCAGTAAGTATTTATTGAGCAATTTCCTTGTGGACAATCAGATGCTAGGCACCCTGGAGTGGTATGCAAAGGTTTATAAGAAGCACTCCCTGTCCTTAGGGATAATGCAATCTAATGCAGGGGGAGAGTTATAAATAAATAGTAACTATATCTGGTGGCCTAGTGCCTAGGGCATTGACTGCTAACCAGAAGGCTGGCGGTTCAAACCCACCCAGCCACTCCTCAGAAGGAAGGTTGGTCAATCTATTTCCATAGAGATACCGCCTCGGAAACCCAAGGAGGGGTCTCTATGAGTCAGGAATAACTCGATGGCAGTGATTTTGGTTTTGTTTTTTTTGCACAGAGTACTATGGTGACTTAAGAGAGGAAAAGATCACATTTCACTCCAGAGGGCAACTGTAAAAGATGAATAAGGTTTTGACAGCCAGAGATATCGGGGGGCCTTCTGGGGGGCTGTAGGGTAAGGAATAAGGATATTATCAGAAACAGAACGAACGAAGGGTTGGATGGGGAAAATAAAATGTATGGACTTTGGAAATATCAAGAAGAGTCTAATTTTGTCTACAAAATACGGTGTTATAAGGAAACCAAGGAAAGACTGGTATGTCCAATACATTATTTCCAAGGCGTATTTGTTTTCAGAGAGGATTTTTATCACATTAATATAATGTTCTTATTTGCAGTTAGGAAAATGAAGTACCAAAAAATGTTCCTCATATCCTCTTGATTCCAAGTAATATACTTTAGTCTAGCACACTGTCAGCATTCAATTATAGACTGTCGAACTGTACAGAAAAAATAAACATTTTTTAAATAGTGTACAGCATAAATACATCAGATTTTATTAGTGCTTTTTCTTCTAAAATCAGTCATGTATTTCTGCCCTTTCTATACATTTGTAAACACAGTCCATTCTTATTAAATGCATGCTCACAATATGTCCTCAGTTTCTAACTCTGCATTAGCTTCCTCTTGACACCCAACATGGTTTACGGCTTCTCACTACCCACTAACCAAAAACAAAAGAGCATACTGTGAGGTTAGCAGTATCCTCAACAGAATAAATAAAGACAGGGATTTTTGTATGTTTTATTCACTGTTCCATACTCCCAGGGCTTAAAACAGTTGTTGTTGTTGTTGTTAGTTGCTGTAGAGCTGAAAACAACTCATGATGACCCCATGTGTGCACAGAGAATGGCTCCATAGGGTTTTCAAATCTATGACTTTTCAGAAGCAGATCATCAGCCCTGACTTCTGAGCAGCCTCTTGGGCTGGAATTGCCAACCTTAACCATTTGTACTACTCGGCTGAAAATAATACCTGGCACATATTTTGCAATCAAATATTTTGTTGTTAAATGAAACAAATAGAATTTTGTTTATTAAAAAAAACCAAACTCACTGCCATCGAGTCAGTCCCAACTCATAGAGACCCCGCCTTCGGTTTCCAGGGTGGTATCACCACGGAAGTAAATTGCCCAACCTTCCTTCTGAGGAATGGCTGGTGGGTTAGCAGTCAAATGCCTTAGGCACTATGCCACCAGAGCTCCTAATTAAATAGAAGAAGCCAAATAAAATTATGTGTTTTTTATTATTCCTATTTACTAAAGATTATCTGTAATAATACTAATGAAGTAGCATAATTAAGATTTTAAACTACATGAAATTTGAAACTGTATGTTTTTATCATTTCCTTTCTTTGATGGTTACTAGTCCTCGGAAGGAAGGTTGGGCAATCCTACTTCCGTAGTGATACTGTCTCGGAAACCCAAGGAGGGGTCGCTATGAGTCGTGGCCGACGGCAAACAACAACAACAACAACAGTGTTAACATCTGAGCAATCACTGCCCCCACCACTCATCTTTAAATTATTTATTGTGTTTAAATAATAGTAGTCAATGATAATAACAGTAATAATGCAGATTGGTCTCTGCTGTGATTTTCAGACTCAACTAGAAATTTCTAGTCATATATAACTTCACACCTTCTTAACTGCTAACAAGGAAAGTGCCTTTCAGATACTTCATTTAATATTACTATTTACAATTATTTTTTATGTTTACTGAGAAACTGTTACTCAGTAAAACTAACGCAGAGATATCCCGCTGGGACGTTACATTTTATTAACAATACGCTAAATGCTGTTATCCTTACAATAACCCCCAAACACTTTCCCTTCTATCAAATGCTGTGATTCTTATTACAAATCTTTTTGAAAAAAAACTCAGCCTGCCTTGTATGTCACACTTTTATCCTTCCCTTCATCTCTTTTCCCCTCTTTTTTGCCTGCATGCTACTTAGTACTGGGATCCTCCAAATAGGACCAGAAGCTTGGAGCAGTTGGGGAAGGGGCATTTGCAGTTTCCTAGGTGGAGAGGATATTAGCAGCAGTAACACATCAAAGGGAAGAGCTTTCCAGGGACACTTTGGAGCTCTCTGATATGCTAATTCAGGGTTCAGTCCTCCACCTTTTGCCAGTCTCCATTATATTATGCTGTTTCCTTCTGCAATGTCTTGATGTAGCTGCCAAACCCATGACCTACTTTCACACAGCCTTATGCTTTTGGCTTTCACCACTGTCACATGCCCTTTCATGTGGTGGGCTTTCTACCTGTTTTCTCAAAACTGGAAATCACATGGAGCCAGCCAGATACTTTTTTTTTTTTTTAGCTTTTTAGTCATTGCCTTTAGAGTTTTAGTCACCATGTGTAGGCATTTTGAAAGTGATTCTTCCAAAGTTTTCTCAATCACTTATCTCCAGTTGATGTACTGGCTTCCTACTACCCAGTATATGGTGAAGCTGAGACTAGATGATTTGGAGAAACGTACCTTGTTTTAGGAGTCTCTGGGTGGCACAAATGATTAACAAGTCCATCTGCTAACTGAAAAATTGGAAGTCTGAGTCCAACCAGAGGTATCCCAGAAGCAAGGTCTGGTGATCTACTTCTAATATTCCAGTTTTGCTCTCACTGCTGGGGTGCATGGTAGGTAATACGGGATATTTACAAGCACACAGAAAATTTGCATTGGGAAACTGATGACAACTAGCTGAAGCCACTGTTGCATACATGTCAGACTTCTTTCTTCCTCTAAACTAGCCAGGTTGCAATCTTATACTCAATCCTAAGGAGCTCTGGTAGCGTAGTGCCTAAGGCATTTGACTGCTAACCAGAAGGCTGGTGGTTCAAACCACAAACCACAAACCACTCCTGGGAAGGAAGGTTGGGCAACCTATTTCTGTAGTGATACTGCCTCAGCAACCCAAGGAGGGGTCGCTATGAGTCGGGTTTGACTCCACGGCACATAACAACAACAACAACAAGGAGCTCTGGTAGCATAGTGCCTAAGGCATTTGACTGCTAACCAGAAGGCTGGTGGTTGAAACCACCAGCCACTCCTTGGAAGGAAGGTTGGGCAATCTACTTCTGTAGTGATACTGCCTCAGCAACCCAAGGAGGGGTCATTATGAGTTGGGTCTGACTCCACGGCACATAACAACAAGATCAATCCTATACCTTATTTCCTAAACTTTCAGTGTTTTCTCTGCTTAAATCAATAAATCAATATTCTAGTTTCTTAAAACTGGAAATCACACGGAGCCAGCCAGATACCTCTTTTAGCTTTTTAGTCATTGCCTTTAGAGTTTTAGTCACCCTGTGTAGGCATTTGAAATGTGATTCGTCCAAAGTTTTCTCTATCACCCATCTCCCACTGATATACTGGCTTCTGAAGTATATGGTGAAGCTGGGTCTAGATGGGATTTGGGGATACATATCTTATTTTTAACAATTAATATGAGCACATCCCTAAGAGTATGGTGGCAAAAATCAGCATTTTGAGCCCAAGGCCCAGCCTATGGGCAAATTCACCAAAAAAAATGACAGCAACCAAGTGGCCTCTGTAAATGGGCAATGGATATTCTGTCTTGTGGCCCAGTATGATCTTTTTGAACCCACTAGTCATTTTTCTACAATGTCATCAAATTAAGCACGATGCTTTGTCCTTTGACTACATTAACACAACTGCTACAAAATGAACAGAAATATACATCACACTTTATTATTATTTTGACTATCAACTAAAATAATTGGGTGATTTTGTTCATTTTAAAGCTTTAAAAATGCTAAGTTTTTTTTAAATATTACTATTACAAAATCAGAGACAATGAAATTACTTTCTCTCAATACCAGACTTTAATGAGGACTTTCATTAATAAACTATATTGAATTCATGATACAGAAAACTAGAGTCTTTTTTTCAAAACCAGTTCTATCTTTTGCCATTATGATTCCCAGCTAGTCTCTTAGTACTATGAGTTCAAGTGGCCTTCCAGGAAACGCAACTAACTTTCATGGGCTTGACAGGTTTGTATTTAAAAACAAAGTAAAAATTGCTTGGCTATAATGAATTGTAATTTACATTATAATTTACATGAATAAGGAAGATCAAAGAAGAATTAATGCATTTGAATTATGGTGGTGTTGGTAGATACCAAATATACTATGGACTGCCAGAAAAATGAATAAATCTGTCTTGTAAGAAGTACAACCAGAATGCTCCTCTCAGATGCAAGCATGGCAAGATCTGTCTCACATACTTTGGACATATCATCAGGAGGGACCAAGTCCTGAAGAAGGTATACTACACTTGGTAAAGCAGAAGATCAGTGAAAAAGAGGACAGCCCTCAGTGAGATGGATTGACACAGTGCTTCCAACAATGGGCTCAAACAAAGCAACAACTGTGAAGACAGCACAGGACTGGGCAGTTGTTTTGTTCTATATTATACACAGGGTCATCAGGAGTGGGAACTGACTGGATCACATCTAACAACAAAAACGTAATGGCCACTGACTGAAATTCACACAGATATAATACAATCTAAAGGATCACATGCTATTAATGGCAAGAAAAAACATGACCCAAGAAACTTAGAAAATAATGAACTGAAAAGAAAACTAAGATTGGCAGACATTAGCATCAGTAAAAGTCAATAGAGATTTCTAAAACACATTGATAAATGAAATCTTCATCATATTTATGAGGAAAATAATTGATCCTGATTTACATAATTTCATTAAGATAAATATGAAAATGGAGAAATTGGAAACAGATTAGCAGCACTCTATGAAAAATTGATTATGGGAAGGAATTAAATTGGCTTAATTACGTTCCCTCAGGAACTTCATGAAAATTAATTCACACTGGGACAATTCTGATTAAAATGTTTAGCCAAAACATCATACACTCCTGATGACATCATTCTGCTTCTTGAACTCTTTGCTGTATTAGACACTGGCATCCTGCCTTCAGGAGCTCTGGTAGCATAGTGCCTAAAGCACTTGACTGCTAACCAGAAGACTGGTGGTTCAAACCTACTAGCCACTCCTCCAAAGGAATACTGGGCAATCTACTTCAGTAGTAATACTGCCTCCAAAACCCAAGGAGAGGTCTCTATGAGTTGGGTCCAACTCGACGGCACATAACAACAACATCCTGCCTTCACCTGATTCACATCTTAACTATTTTTTCTCTTAGTCCTCTATTTCTATTGCTTTCCTACATCTCACCCCTTATACATAGGCTCCATTTTGAACTCACTTCTATAAATTCTATACCTTTCCCTCCCCTCTTTCTCCTTTTCTTTATCCCTTTCCCTCTTCTCCTTCCACTCTCCTACTACTTTAGTGTTGAGGACTTTCACCTATATATCCTATTCTGCCCTAGCTCCCTCCAGTCAGCTGTAAGTTCCTAATGTCTGCCAGACAGACTCCACAATGGGTGTTCTACTGATTTATTACATTCAAAACAAGGTCTACTATCTTTCTCCATAACCTACTAAACACAATGGTGTGGGGAGCTGGCTCTCAGCAGCGAGTGAACTGATGATGTGCATCTTTGCTCAACTCCACATTCACTGACACTGTACTGCTAATTAAAATTGGCCATGGTAAGAGTATTTACACCATAGAAATTGGCAAGCTCCACAAATCAGAGCCTTATATCCCTCTGAGGAAAGGGAAGAAAAGAAAAAAAAAAAAAAAAAGCACACCGCTTCCTGAAAAGCACGATCATTTCTTCACTTATACACCATAGAAATTTGAAGTAAATAATCTTTGTTGTTGTTGTTATGTGCCGTCGAGTCGGCCCCGACTCATAGCGACCCCTCCTTGGGTTTCCGAGGCAGTATCACTACGGAAGTAGGATTGCCCAACCTTCCTTCCGAGGAGTGGCTGGTGGGTTTGAACCGCCAGCCGTCTGGTTAGCAGGCAAGTGTCTTAGCCACTATGCTTTAGAACCTCAAAAACCCTTAACCTCCACATTCAATAATAAATTACGAAGGCCTTTGTATTCAACTTCTGAAATGTCTGTCATATCTGCCACTTTCTTTAGTGGGTACTGTTTTAGTTCTAACTGTCACACATGGAGCCATCATGAGACGGAATCAATTCCACAAGAGGGCTATGGTATATGGTATATGAATATGGTATGGTACAGTAGAGTATGGTGTCACCAGTGTGTGCAGACTATAGTTTTCTAACTGGTCTTGCTGACTTCTGCTTTTCACTATACAATCTTTTGCTTACAAAGCCAAAGGATTCTCTCCCTTAAAATATAGCTTGGACTATACCATTCTGCTTACGTGTTCCACCATTTTCTAAGAAGTAAAGTTCAAACTCTTTTTGGTCACAGTACATCATTCTGTGTTCCCTAAACACAATATGTACCCACACACACCCATCTGTGCCTTTTTCTCTTGCTATTCCCTTAACCTCAAATGTCCTTACACTTATTCTCCCCTCCAAACCCACACAGCTGAGAAGCTCTTCTTGATCTCTCCAATAAGAATTAATTATTCCCTTCTTGATGCCTTTTGATTTTTGTTTGCATTACCATTGTATTCTCCAAGCTCAATGCTCCAGTGCCTCACCTGTGGCAAACATGGCACACAATCAACTTCATTTTCATGGGTTTTTAAAACTTCCTTTTGCCCTTAAGTGACGGAGATTCCATTTTCCCTTCAACCATGTATTTGCTTTATTTTTCCTTCCCTAAACCAATTTTAATTATCCCCAAACTATATGCATTTACAGAGTTAAGAATGCCTACTCTGTCTGTCACAGTCATACAAGATGAAAGGATTTTGAAGCTCAGGCTGGGTGTTCCAAGTGCCTGCAATTAAAGCCAATCTTTTTTCCCCTTTGGTTGACTCTATGATTAAAAGAGAAAATGATTTCATTAAAGATAATTTAGTTGACATTTCTGCTCTGGTACAACTTGGAGCTGAGACGGTTTTCACTGCCCTGGAATAATTTAGCATGCAGAACATCAAGAATCAAGGATCAGGAATGCCCTCAACATATATGAGTAATGGGTAAAACATGAAGCAAGCAGCAAGTAGCCTAGAGGAGGTTTGGTTTGTCATAAAATACCTAAGGGAAGCCTCTGGCTAGAAGGAGGTTTTAAATACTTTCCCACAGCACTTCCTTTTCCAATTTTTTATACTTCCCTCTAACTCTTTGCTCCCCATTTCTAAAGCAGCTGAAATAATACCAAAATTTAACAGTATACCATTTCAAAAGAAGGAGGTTTTAAGTGAGATGAGATGAACAAGAAACAAAAAAGACTGTGACCACAGAAAGATCACAGGCTTTGGAATTAGACAGAGTCAACTAAATGATTTCTACCCTCCACTCTTGCTGTCTCTCAGAGATCTAAGAAGAGGGAATGGAGAGTGAGAGCAGTTTTCCAATTTCTGGTCTCCTCTTTTCTTAGCACAAAGGGGAGTAGATAACCAAAGTACACTCTACCTTAGTGTTAAACAGAACTTATAACCTGTTAGAAGTGAAAGCAAAGATGGTGGATGGGGACAGCTCAAACCAAGTAACACTGTGAGATCACAAAGTATTCCAACAATCTTCAGAAGAAGTGACCTTTTTATACAAAAAAAAAAAAATGAGGAAAGGAGTGCATGACCACAATCATAGGGGCTTATGACTGCATGTAGTTATAAGACAACAGCAAGTTAAAATTGTATAAGGTTAGTTCATCTATTTTCTAACACAGACTTTGTGGAGTTAACCTAGCAAGTGATTTTCTATTTCAGTAATTCTTCTGATATATCTACATATATACTCCTCCTGTGACATGCAGAAAAAGCATTCTCCCATGATAATCCTGGTAAACATGTCCTAACAAACATTTCTTCATAAACCACAATGTTGACTCTTCCATTGTTTGCTGAAGGCAGTTAAAGTTTTACAAGAAGTTACATGTCACAAGGTTCTAAATCACAGGTTCTGTTCTTAGGAAGGCAGAAAAGAGGATTTAAGACAAGTTAAATTTAAAAAATGGAGCTTTGATTCAGACCCAGGTCACTGATTTTAAATCATACCAAGCACCTCAGTTTTAGAGTACCCTCACACAATTCCTTGGGTGAGCATTCAGGGTCTCTTATTTATGATTCCTCATGGATGTCAGGTGAGAAGGGCAAACACACATATTAATTCTATCCCTTGGAGAGGACATTGATACTCATTTTCTCTCTTGGTGACTAGTGACACCAGTTCACTTTGAACAAAATGTACTAATTGGTGAGATGATTCATGGTTGCACAATACCACTTGCATGTGTGGGGCAGCCTAAACTCCTTTATCTAAGGCGGCAGATCATGGGCAGACCCAAGGCATATGACTGTTAACCAGAAGACTGGTGGTTCAAACCCACCAGCCACTCCTCAGAAGGAAGATTGGTGATCTACTTCCGTAGTGATTGTTGTTGTTGTTGTTAAGTGCCGTCGAGTCGTTTCCGACTCACAGCGACCCCATGCACAGCAGAACGAAACACTGCCCGATCCCGCACCAGCCCCACAATCCCTGCTATACTTGAGCCCATCATCGCAGCCACTGTATCAATCCATCTCGTTGAAGGCCTCCCCCTCTTTCTTTGACCCTCCACCCTACCAAGCATGACATCCTTCTCCAGGGAATGGTCCCTTCTTACAACATGACCAAAATAGGTGAGACGAAGTCTGGCCATTCTCGCTTCCAAGGAGCATTCTGGCTGCACTTCCTCCAGGACAGATCTGTTAGTTCTTTTAGCAGTCCATGGTACTTTCAGCATTCTTCGCCAGCACCACAACTCAAAAGCATCAACTCTTCTTCGGTCTTCCCTATTCATTGTCCAGCTCTCACATGCATACAAGGTGATTGGAAATATCATGGCTTGTGTCAGGCGCACCTTAGTCCTCAAGGAGATATCCTTGCTCCTCAGCACTTGAAACAGTTCCTTCGCAGTTGACTTTCCCAATGCTACACGTCGTCTAATGTCCTGACTGCTGCTTCCGTTGGCATCAATTGTAGAACCAAGCAATGTGAATTCCTTGACAACCTCAATCTTCTCTCCATTTATTGTGATGCTGCTCAGTGGTCCAGTTGTGAGGATTTTTGTTTTCTTTATGTTGAGATGTAATCCATACTGCAGACTGTATTCTTCAACCTTCATCAGTAGGTGCCTTAAGTCATCCTCACTTTCAGCAAGCAAAGTTGTATCGTCTGCATATCTCAGGTTGTTAATGATTCTTCCTCCAATCCTGATACCACGTTTTTCTTCATATAGTCCAGCTTCTCGGATTATTTGCTCAGCATATAGATTGAATAAGTGTGGAGAAAGAATACAACCCTGACGCACTCCCTTCTTGATTTTAAACCATGTAGTGTCCCCTTGTTCTGTTCGAACGACAGCCTCCTGGTCAAGGTACAGATTCCTCATGAGTACAATCAAGTGCTCAGGGATTCCCATTCTTCTCAATGTTATCCATAATTTGTCATGATCCACACAATCAAATGCCTTTGCATAGTCAATAAAACACAAGTAAACATCTTTCTGGTATTCTTTGCCTTGAGTCAAGATCCATCTGACAACAGCTATGATATCCCTTGTTCCACGTCCTCTTCTGAATCCGGCTTGAACCTCTGGAAGTTCTCTGTCAATATACTGCTGCAAACGTTTCTGAATTATCTTCAGTAATATCTTACTTGCATGTGATATTAATGATATTGTTCTATAATTTCTACATTCTGTGGGATCACCTTTCTTTGGAATGGGCACAAATATGGATCTCTTCCAGTCAGTTGGCCAGGTAGCTGTCCTCCAAATCTCTTGGCATAACTGAGTGAGCGCCTCCAATGGGGCATCTGTTTGTTGAAATATCTCAAGCGGTATGCCATCAATTCCCGGAGCCTTGTTCTTCGCCAGTTCTTTCATTGCAGCTTTGACTTCTTCCTTCATTACCATTGGTTCTAGATCATATGCCACTTCCTGAAATGGATGAAGATCGATCAGTTCTTTTTGGTACAGTGACTCTGTGTATTCCTGCCATCTTCTCTTGATGTTTCCTGCATCATTCAATATTTTGCCCATAGAATCTCTCAATATTGCAACTCGAGGCTTAAATTTTTTCTTCAGTTCTTTCAGTTTGAGAAATGCTGAGCGTGTTCTTCCCTTTTGGTTTTCAGACTCCAGGTCTTTGCACATTTCATTATAGTAATTGGCTTTGTCTACTCGAGCTGCTCTCTGAAATCTTCTGTTCAGCTCTTTTACCTTTCCATTTCTTCCGTTTGCTTTAGCGATTCTCCGCTCAAGGGCAAGGTTCAGAGTCTCTTCTGTCATCCACTTTGGTCTTCTCTTCTTTTCTTGTCTTTTTAGTGATCTCTTGCTTTCTTCATGGATAATGTTCTTGATATCTTCCCACAATTCATCTGGCTTTCGGTCACTGGTGTTCAATGCATCAAATCTATTCTTTAGATGATCTCTAAATTCAGGAGGGATATATTCAAGATCATATTTTGGCTCTCGTGTACTGCCTTGGAAACCCAAGGAGGGGTTGCTATGAGTAGATTTGACTCGATGGCAGTGAGTTTTGAGTATTAACCTGTAAAGGAGCTTTGGTGCCATAGTGCCTAAAGCATCTGACTGCTAACCAAAGCCTGGAGGTTCAAACCCACAGCCACTCTGCAAAAGGAAGACTGGGCAGTCTACTTCTATAAAGATTAACCACCTTGGAAACCCAAAAGTAGTTGCTATGAGTCAGAATTGACTTGATGGCAGTGAGTTTGTGGTTTTTTTGGTTTATCAACCTGTAAATAGGTACCATTTCTACCAGATCATTTAGATCCAAATTGAAAAGTTAACAAATATCTACCAATATAAATAATTTAAGATTTTATTATCTTTATAATTAGGACCTTTGAAATTATACAGACCTATCACAATAATACTATACATTTATATAACTTTTTCCTCCTAAGAAACACAAAATACTTCCAAGTATTACCTATCTCAGTTTAATAACAATTTTCTTTCTCCTGCTCTTTGGATGCTGCATGAGAGGAAACATATCACATAATAGTGTATGACTGGTATATCTGCTCTGTGAGAGGTAAAGATATTTTCTGATAAGGAAGAAAATGGTAAAATGCACAGACATAAAGTATGTGACCTATAGTTTTCATTTATAGCTGGCAATAAACTTTGGTCATCTTCCTACAGTCTCGAAAGAGGTGTTCCTACCTCCACCTGTGACCCAGAGACCAGCCCTTCTATTTCTTTCCCATTATCTTGACCTTTCCCCCCTTATACCCTCCTTCCTTCCTTCCCTCCTTCCTTCTTTCCTTTCTTCCTTCTTTCTTCCCTCCCCCTTTCATTCCTTCTCCATTCCTAAACTTAAGTTTAGATGCAAAATCGCTATTTCATCATCACCCAGCCACTCACTTTGAAATCCTTTTGCCATCTGGCTTATGTTCTTACCAAGCTACTTTTACTGCTCTTATAAAAGTCAACACTGATCATCTTCTTGCCACAGAAATAAGCCTTTTTCATAACCTCTGAAGGCTGACCCAAGCCCCCTCCATCACACACTCTCTTTCCTTCACTTCCACAATACTGAGATTCCATGGTTATTTCACGGATTTAATTATGATACCTAGAACTTTTGTCTTAAGCACTTTATATCCTCAAATACTTTCTCAGCATTCCAGTTGGATTTTCTACCATCTGCTCAAATTCAACATATTAAGATAAGTACCTATCAAATTCTAGACCAAGCCCTAGAAAACTTAGGATCTATGCCAGTTTCTCCACTTGTATGAGCCATATTCCTTGTAGTTTGTAAGCTTCAGCTTCTATATCTGTAAAACAAAAGTCAAAATATCTTTCCTGCCTAGTCCACAAGATTACTGTACAATTAAATGGTTTTTAAATCTATGTTGTTGGTATTTGCTGTCAAGTCAGACCTGACTCATAGTGATCCCTCCTTGGGTTTCTGAGGCAGTATCACTATGGAAGTAGATTGCCCAACCTTCCTTCCGAGGAGTGGCTGGTGGGTTTGAACCGCCAGCCTTCTGGTTAGCAGTTAGGCACTACGCTATCAGAGCCATATATATGTAGTATCATATCAATTCTCTTATTGCCCCCACCAACCCTTTCTATTACCGAATCACAAGATCAAAATCTTTTCTAATTTATTCTCCCCTTTCTGTCAAGCAGATGATGAATCTCTGGATCTTATAACTCTTCCTTTGAAAGGTCTCACCATTTCTTTCCTTTCTATTCCATCTTTCTCCATTCTTCTTGCCCAGGTCTTCATCTAAAACAATAAAACTCTAAAACTATAACACACTACTCCTAAATGTAAATGGAATGCTTCTTCTCAAGGTTGAAAGCTCCTTGAATATTATTTTCTAAAAAGAAAAAAAAAGTCTTAAATTTATTTTGTGCAATTCATACTCTTGCAATCCAATGCTGACTGAACATGTAGTGTTTGATGAGTGTTTGTATTGAAAACTATTGGCAGGATAATATGATCATAAAGTATAATTTGAAGGCCATTTCTGTTTTAAAAATAACTAATTATCTAGCCCTACACTGGGGAGTCAGGCCCAGTGCCAGACCAAAAGTGAGCAACAAAAGTCGATGTATTAGTTGGAGGTTTCAGCTCAGTATGATTGATCTGGAAATACATCCTGAGGCACACTTAACACTTTATGGTGAAAGAAAAAAAAAAAAAAGGTTTGGATTGATTTTTTACTGTCTAAATCATGAATAGTAAAGCAAAAGAATTTGACATGTCTGTGAATTTTAAAGACAGAAGAAGCTTTAATCCATTAACAGGTGAAACAACTCAAACTGGATTCATATCAAAGCCAATGTGCTTCCTGGTAGCACAGAAATCTCCCAGCCTAGGGCCAGCTGACCATATGCCAGATGGCAAGCAGTTCTAATGAATCGACTGGGCACTGAGACCATGGGCTGTAACAATGCATATCACTCAGAATGTATCCCAAGTTCTGGTTCTGGGGTCAAT
The DNA here is from genome assembly GCF_000298275.1 of Orycteropus afer afer. NCBI lineage: Eukaryota > Metazoa > Chordata > Mammalia > Tubulidentata > Orycteropodidae > Orycteropus > Orycteropus afer. The sequence goes on from NW_006921604.1 coordinate 10,990,509, forward strand.
CATAGTTTGATGCAGAAGTCACAAGAAACATGTCACACTAGGAGACATGGGTTGGCTTCACAACCATCCAAGTGTCTACTCCGTGATCCTAGAGGCTACAAGGAGGATAAAAGGCCTACTTAGCCAAAAGAGTTGGACAGGAAAAATTCCAAGACAATTAGTTGCATCCATAGCTGCTAGAGGTGGTTAACTCTCTATTCAGGTAAGCCTCAGGCAACATCCTTTCCTACAAGGTGGGCTGAGGGGCAATTTCATGGGAATCGCCCTGGGGTTTCAGATGAAAACAAAGAGTGACACCATGCATAGAGTTTCATGGAATATTCTTATTACCCTGCTTTTCATTGTGGATGATATTTTACTCATTAGTACATTCATTCAACAAATAGTTTCTATTTTGAATAGCTTACTATAGAGCAGGCACAGCTTTAGGTTTCAGGGATAAAGCAGTAAACAAGACAGACATAGCCCTTGATATACGGATGAGGCAAGACTATAAACCAGCAAACACATAAGATGATTGCAGATGGTAATAAGTCATATGAAGAATTTCTAACAGGTTAAAAAGGATGGGGATGACTGCAGGGGGGTCACCATCAATAAAACATCTGGGAAGAAGCAAGGATATGTTCCAAATTTGTTTTTACCACTCTTCATCCAACTCTTGAAGGTGGGAACCACCTTTCAGCTATAGATCTGTCACTACTTCTCAAGAGAAATACTGCATTGCTTTTTCATTCCTTTGTTAAGCCTGACCTCATCATAACAAAGACCACATTCTCCACACACCCATAAAGGGTTAAGTATAAATGGACACACAGGCTTTTCTCCTGCAGCAATTTTACTCAGTAGAATAGTGTGCTTTTTTGATACTCTGTGATCTAATCAGAAATGGACTCTAAAACAACATGTGATACCTTTTAAATTTTTCCTGATTTCCCTTGTGTAATTTCCAAACACTTAGATTCACATGGCCCTTAGCTGCTCTTTATGGAGTGTTCACTGTAGATAAAGTTGTTCTTCCTGGCATTCTCTAGTAGCACTTACCTCTCACTTGTTCAGGTCCTGTGTCTTGTTATCATGGCACAGAGGCAATTTAAAAGCAGCCCTCCCACTCCCTAGAAAAGTACTTTATTCTGGTCAAGATTTGATACGAGGAGCAAAAACTCAGAGCCTTAGGACTTCTACTCTGCTGAAATTGTTTTCAGCAAGGTGGCAAACGGGAGCCGATAAGCAGGTGTTCTACTGGCTCCACTTTCCCACCAGCTAATATGTATTCAGAATATTTCCTGCTTAGATTTACCCACAGATTCAGACATCACTCCTAAGATGGATGGTTGTACTTTTATTTTATGCACGTAAAACAAACCTTACCTTTTTTTATATTTTGATTTATTTATGCACTCAAAATCGATGCAAGATTCTCCTAAGTTTGAAACCCCCAAATTTGCACTGCACGAGATTGTAATTACAAATTCAAGTTCTACTGCAATAATAATTCCCACCATTTCAACCTGAGTATACAAAACTGCACTGCAGATATCCTCGTTGCCCAATTCTAATTTTCAATGTTTTCCCCTTCCGAGGTAGAATCTTCATTTCTTGTTTTTTAGAAGCGAGGCCTTTAAGGGAAATTAATGCCCCTAGTACAAGTCCTCTATGCCAATTCTGCCTCTGCCGCTATTGTTTTAATTGATCTGCCTGCTTGTAGCTGGCCCTTTGTTGTGGCCTGCTCTGGGGCAGGGGTGTCTGCAGAGGGTTCCTGTTCTGGAATGCAGGAGTTAATGAGCCATTTCAGTAATAACAGCCCTGGACTGAACCAGGAGCCAGTGTACCTGACACACCCAGAGCAGCAGCAATGTTCATGAATTTCTGAAGCTCCCTTCTTAATTTGCATTTAAACGTAACTCCAGAAGAAGAACAATTTCACCTGTGATTTTCTAAGCTGGGGGGTAAGGGAATTTAGATGTTGAATATGTACAAATTATGTTAATACAATGGCAGTAAGGAAAAGGCAAATGCCTTGTCATGTAAAATTTATGTCTTATCTAAATGTCTATTTCCTACCAAAGGTTGTTTTATTGTTTTTCCTCCCCCCTTAGGTGAAATGTGATGGAGTTTTCTTTTTAATGAAATGGATCTTTATAATTCCTATCTGATTATTCCTCATTTTTCTATAACCTAGACTTCGGAAACCTTAGCAAGAAGAGGATTAGTCGGTGCCTGGTGACTTCCTACAATGGATTGAAACCAATCTAATTTAACACCTGTGTGCTCATCAATAAGTGTACTCAAGCACAAAAGTGAGCACAGTGTTGAGCAATTCTGACACTGACTGCATGACAACCACAGATTCTGTATCCAAACACTTGCAGACAAGAAGCTAATTGCAGTGATGAAAGGCACATTGCTAAAAGCATGAGTAATCACTGCCTTGATCCAAAGACAACCTGCTCTCCTTTAATACCAGTGGTTACTGCATTTATCTACAACCTGTCTCTACCCAATCCGACAACCTTTTGTCTCTCTGACCAACGAAAACAGGAAATGATTTCTCATTACTGCACCTGTAACTGCAAAGTGTTCCTTCCAGGCTTGGAGATTTGGTTCAGTAGTTGAGTATAAAATAAATGCAAACATTGACATTTTGTCATCACACTGCAGAAATGGAAGACTAATTAATGAGATCTGAATCCCTTCTTCCCAAACCACCTTTAGGTACCCATGGAGACTACCAACACATTTGCCTTCCTAAGTTGTGACACATGTAACAAACTCTTCACACTGTCAGAGCAAATGATGATATGGTAAATTTATCATGATGCAGCCCTGCTGTGTGGTAACACAGAGGAAAAATATTATCAGGTTGCAATTCAAAGTAGTGATGCTTAAAAACGTACTTCCAGAAGTGCACAGCTCAACCACTAAGGAATATTAACATTTTCCACTTGATTTGGAACTTGAACTAACCAAGAGTATGAGGGTCAATCAAGAAGAATGCTGAACTAGACTTCATCCTAATGTGAGAATCATTCACCTGCTCGTAAGGCAAGGGTAAATTTAATTTTGTGTTTCACCAAGGTGTCCGGGTCTTTTCTCTTGACAGCCATTAAATGAGTGAATAATATACAGGCTAATGTGAAGCTAGAATCCACCCAGACCCACCAAATCACTCACTTCTCATTTTACCCCAATACTTAGGATAGAATTGGATACTGCAAAGTATATAAAGCAGAGAAAATGCCACAATTTTCAGAATTATCCAACTATCCAACAATTTTACTTGGACAGGATATACCTGCTTATGAAATACTAATGGTAACAACACCTGTCTGTCAGTGTTCAGTGCTGTGGTAGCTTGTGTGCTGCTATGATTCTGGAAGCTATAACAAAGGTATTTCAAGTATCAGCAGTGTCACTGATGGTGGACAGGTTTCAGCAGATTTTGTGGACTCAGACAGACTAGGAAAAAGACTAGTGATCTACTTCCAAAAGCAGCCAAAGAAAACCCTGTGGATCACAATAGAATACTGTCCATATAATGCTCAAGTTGAGTCCCCTAGATTGGAAGATACTACACAATAGCTGTACCAAAAGACTCAAATGTATCAACAATCATGATAATGGTGCAGGACCAGGCAAGGTTTCATTCTGCTGTTTTTCGTGGAGTTGCCATGAATTAGAGCTGACTCAAGCAACAACTGAGGACAAAGGGTAAAAGCAGGAAAATCTTTATGGAAATTCATGTAGATACTAATTTCTGTAAATCAAGTCATTTCCTATGGCATATGGCTAATGAAGTGGGAGTGAAATTAAGACAACTGTTAAGAAAATCTAGACTGTCACACATCACAAATTCTTAAGGTGTGCATGTGGAATGGGAGCATTTGTGGTACCTTTTTACTGCCACAATGTTTGAAAACCAGCAGGTGGTGGGGTTAGTGACACACTGTTTTGATGAGCAATTGTAGATATAGTTCTTTGTGCCAACCTCGCTCACGTGCACGCGCGCTCTCTCTCTCTCTCTCTCTCTCTCTCACACACACACACACACACACACACACACGTGTTTTTTACAAGCCATCTTACTAGATGATAAAGGTACTGCATCCAGAAACATCTCATTAAATTCCTGAAAAGCACAGTCAAGGAGATGGAAAACTAACATACAGAAAAACAAAGCTAAGAAAAGCAGATTTTGAAGCCAACATTTTACTGAGAAGGCGGCCCAGGATGGTTAAGGATGTGCCCGGGTCTACCCAACCAACAAGCAGCAGAGCCAAGGGAACAATCCATTTTCCTGGTGCCCACCCAGGGCTTTTCTACCACCGCTCACTACATCCCAAGGAGGAAGTTAACACTGACATTTACTCAAAATTAAATTTGGTTAGATAGTAGAGATTTCTGGTGGGAATACTTCAGAAATGAAAAGACATTTTCAATTTAAATTAAATTAAATTTCCAATTAAGACTCAGAGAATTATACTTCAATAGAAATTTGTTTTACTGTACCCTTTTATAAAAAGAAAAATTAACTTATTTCATTTCTGGTCATAAATTAAAAGTTTTGTGCAAAATGATTCATTTTAACCTCTGATTAAAATGCAGTCTATTATAAGTTTAGGGATTTGAGTTTGAGGTCCAAGGACCCAGTGAAATTGGATGGAATAATTTCTGTATGTACAAAAACAAATTTTTCTCAGAAAAATAGTTCATTGCTTTTATCAGATTTTCAAATGGGCTACAGTCCCTCAAATGATTAATAACTTCTGTTCCAGACAGAACTGAGGTTTTGGCAAAAGTAAGGATTCCTTACTCCAGAACCTTATTTCTCCGAATAACTCCTGAATATCTTCAACTCACATAATTTCTTTTAATTTCCAAAGGAAATCCGTAAGACCTACAAAGAAAAGTATATTCGAGCTTTCGTTGGAAAAGGAATAGGTTGAATAATTCTGCAGTGATGAAAATTTAATAGACATCTTTTTAATTCATTTCAGGTAGCCTGAACTTCAGATAGAAAAAATGTCAGCAATAAAACCATTTCTTTTTATTCTCTCCACTTTTTTTTCCTTAATGTATATACATACATATATGTTTGAACCACCAGCCTTCTGGTTAGCAGTCAAATGCCTTAGGCATTATGCCACCAGAGCTCCCACATATATATACATATATGTGTATACATACATATATATATATATATATATACACACACACACACACACACACACACATATATACATACACACGCATGATTTAAATTTTTCTACCAAGTTTTTGTTTCTGAATTCAAGCAAATGGAACTCAAATTATTCCACTGGTGGAAAAGAGAAAGCTGAAAGCCAACTTAATTGTTGGTTTTCAACAGGGCTTCCACTGGATTCATTTGGTATGATACCCTACTGAGAAAATGCCTATCTACACCAGATACACGGAATCAGAATCTACATTTTAACAAGATCCCCAGGTACATCACCTTGTGATCTGTAAGAATCACCTGGGGATCTTGTTAAAATAAAATACTGCAATACCAGTAATAACAAACATTAATCTACAAGTGGATACCTAGGTGGTGTTATTGATAGGTGCCACTGAGTCAGCTCCAATTCATAGTGACCCCATGTACAACAGGACAAAACACCACCCAGTCCTGCTCCATCCTCAAAATACTTGTTATATTTGAGCCCATCATTGCAGCCACTGTGTCAATCCACCTTATTGAAGGTCTTCCCCTTTTTCACTGACCCTCCACTTTACCAAGCATGATATCCTTCTCCAAGGAATGGTCCCTTCTGGCAATGTGACCAAACATAGGTAGATAAGCAAAACGATCAGGTATGGGTAGATGAAATGGAACATACCCATGACCATATACTGGTTAGGCAGACGATATTTCTACATACATATGTGTATGTGCTATAAGAATGTCCATATATATAATAGCGTTAACAGGGAAAAGTTATTTTAACTTCTTAGGCATAGCCAACCACCTGAAGGAGTGAGTCATTGGGCCCGCCTATTCAGGACCATGGTCATGGGGGACATCAAGCTCAACTGGCATAGCATACAACACAAAAACACTGTTCTACATCCTACTCTGGCGAGTAGAGACTAGGATCTTAAAAGCTTGAGAGCAGCCATCTAAGATGCAACAGTTAGCCTCTCCTCCTCCAGAGCAAGGAGGAGTGAAGAAAATCAAAGACACATGGGAACACTTAGTTCAAGGGACTAGTGGACCATGGAAACCTCAGCCTACATGACTCTGAGACCAGAAGAACTAGATGGTGCTATCATTTTCAACCACTCAGGAGGGATTAAAATTGGAGAGCCTGGAGTGAATGGGAGAAAAATGTAGAACAAAACTCAAACTCATTAAGAAAAAAAAAAAAGGCCTGGCTTACTGGTCTGATAGAGAATGGTGAAACCCCCAAGATTAGTCACCTTTCAGGCCTGGAATTGAACTCATTCCCATGGCTTAACCTTCAGCCACACAACAGACAGGCCTACAAAGTGAACAATTACACCAGGGAGGTGTATGCCCTAAAACAATCAATCATGGGAAATCAGAAGGTCAGCATTTGTGCAGGGAGAAAGCTCAGAGAGCAGGAATGCACAGGAAAGAAGGGCACAGAGAAAAGGTAACCACAGGGAGAAAGTGGGAAGACCACTGTTATTTGCAGAGATTGCAATCAATGTCACGTAACAAAATGTGTATGAACCGTTGAATAGAAAACAAATGTGTTCTGTAAACTTTCAGCCAAATCACAATAAAAATAAATATGGAAAAAATGTTTAAATAAAGGAATCTGCTTACATGAAGATTTACAGCCTTGGAAACCCTATGGGGCTGTTTTACTCTGCCCTATAGGGTCTCTTCCTCGGAAGGAAGATGGGGCAATCTACTTCCATAGTGATACCGCCTCAGCAACCCAAGGAGGGGTCGCTATGAGTCAAGTCCGACTCGACGGCACATAACAACAACAAAAACAACAATAGGGTCTCTATGAGCTGGAATTGACTCAATGGCAAAGGGCTTGGGTGGTTTTGTTGTTGTTATTTTTCTGTCCTGTCAGAGTTCGGGAAGGAATATCCAATAGGAAGAGACCTCTGCTCCCTAACTCCACTCCCAGCCCCTACCAAGCCCTTGGAAATCCTGTTTCCAAGAAAAACGAAAGTAGGTCTTAGGTGTGGTAGTAGAAATTATATGAATGCCATTTTTTTTTTAATCAGTATTTAACTTTGCAGAATTCTTTTTCTTCTCGAGGGAAGGTAATAAATAGCCCTTCTCTATTTCTAAAGCAAAAGTCCCTAAAATTGGGCTAGTCTTGTCCTTTTTCTTGTTTCTGGGAAATCTTGCACCAATTTAGAATGGAGGCAATGTCTGCAGCCTTGGACTTCAAAAATCTTATGTGAATCCTAAAGGGAATCCTAAGGGATACTTAAGGATCTGGAAGTTCAGTACTCCCCACCTGACACAGATCCTGTCCTCTCATGCGAAGAGATGATGAGCTGTTCAAGGATCCTGGAAAACAGCTGGTCAACCTTTATCTGCATTGCATTCCCATCAGTCACAGCTCACCAACTGATCACATAGCTCCTGCCAGAGCTCCTCCAGGAGGCGGCACTCAGTACCTCCAATCAACCCATTCCAAAGCTGTTCTGCTCCTTAAACTAGAAAAAGATCTCAGCTGAAATTAGCCTCTTCCTCTTGTTCATATATTTTGACTTTACACCAGCCTATGAAGCTCTCACTAAAGGTCTAAATGAAGAGAACAGTCACTTACTAAAGTTCAAGGACAACGGCACTGCCCATTCCTGTGAAATTCAGGTGCAGAACTCCTATTATTTAGATTGATGCTATTTTCCTTAATGTAGAAACAAAATAACCTAGAAAGAATGCCAAAATAAACTTTGCATCAAGTTAAGATTGCTCATATGACTCTGACCCACAAATATTACCGATCTAAATTTGGTAAATGTGTGTATGTGTGGGTGTGGATTTTCAAGCTAAAACCCCAACAGAAACCAAGAGATTAATAAAATGGTGGTGGGGAGGAAATGCTTGCATTAAAGCTTTGTTAATAATGCCAATGTCAAAATTATTTACTGGTTAATAAAAATGTGAAAGCATCAATGAGAATTACATGGAAGTGGAAGTCATTATTGACTTTTTTCTGAGAACACAGGCCGAGAAGCTGATATGACAAATAGAAAAGCTGGGTGTCATCAACAGTGCAGGGACATCATCCTCTGCTGGACAAAGCCATGGGTCTATGTAGGTCTCATTATCTCATTTGAAGCACACCATGGACAGGGAGAAGATGAACAACTAATCTGATCATAGGGCAGGCCATATAATGATGGACTAAATAAGGGCTCTGCAACTGGGAGAGATGAATACAATGAGGGAACAGGATTTAGACCTGTCAAAAATCCAGAAGGGTATAAATAGGGAATATTTTATTAATAAACTCATTTGTCTTCTCCACTAAGCTTGTCAAAGACAAGGGGTGAGATTAAGTGATCCTCTTATTGCCCAGAGACCTGCAGTGACTTTACACAGTATTATGCATTCAATATAGATTATACTGAATTGGAAGGTCCCTGGGTGGTACAAACAGTTAAAGCACTCAACTTCTAACCAAAAAGTTGGTGGTTCAAACCCACTCAGCTGTGCCAGGGAAGAAAGTTCTGGAAATGTGCTTCCATAAAGATTATAGCCAAGACAATCCTATGGAGCTCAGTACTACGCTAATATATGAAGTCACTATGAGTTGGAATTGATTCAATGGTAACGGGCTTGGATTTTTTTCTTATGTATAGAAATGTGCATTGCAATTTCTCTTGGTAAAGGTTAGCTCCTGAACTAGACCAGTTAACTAAGAGGTATTCTGTGAGAAGTGTTGCTTCGTGGAAAATGAGTAAGAGGGATCCACAAGCAAAGAGCAGCAAGGATCTAAGGCTGAGTGAGCATTCTGAGATTTCAAAGAAGCCTCTTAAGCCATGAGAAACCATTCACAATTTATGAAGAAGAGAAAAAAAAAAATGTTTCTTTTTCCTTTATTCTATTCTCTGCCATAACACACACACATACACACACTTGTTGTACCATCTCTATAGTCAACCTTTTCTCACTGCAAATCCACAGTTTGTACTTGAGTATCACTAAAACTTGAATTCCATAAAGTACAAACAATGTAAACAACCAAACATTGCACTGAGTACCTTATTGTCTACATTTCTCACTGTGTGGTTTTAAACTACACTACTTAGCATAATCACATGCCCTTAATTAAATATACATTTCTAGCCAATTTTTTTTTAATGTGAAAACTCATGACAATGTCATTGGGTTTATAGCATCATTATTGTTATAGCATGCTATTCAACCTTAGCTATTGCTTGACTTAAGTTAATAAGAGGGTTTGTTTTTTCATATTCATAGTAGTAACATAACTTATGGAAATAAATAGTGTACCATTTGCCTTTCCCCTGCTGTTCGGCAATCTCATTTCAGCCTTAAGGTCTGTCTGGCACACTTGGGTCCTGTGCCAGGACAGAAGACACAGATAAGCCCTCACATTCACAATGTCAATGTTTTCTTTCCTCTAACTGCAGACAGAATGATACTCTGGCACAAGTGCGTATGAGATGGGAATTAGAGACAGGGCATGTCTCAGAAGCAATCATACCAGAAGGATATGAAACAAAACAATGATTTCTCTTTCCCAATATGTGGCAATTTTTAGATTTCAAAGGAATAATAGACAACCGCTATGAAAGGATTTGATTTGTGGCAATTGCTTTTCCTTTCCTGATTCCATTAATGCTGGGTTTGCTGGTCTTAAGCATAAAACCAGGTGTTTTCTCCTTATTTAGTACTCTCTAGGCCATTATTATCTATATTAATTTTCTCCAATCCATATCAATTTTATAGAAAAAAAATGTCTTTTAGTCACTGAATTTTATTTAACCAAAATATCTGTTGGCATAACGTGGTTTTCACAGCCAATCTAAAGCAACTGAGTACAAGGAGTCCGGAGTTACAATGCTGGTCCAAGGACTTAAAAGACTTGCCATTTAATGTTATGTAAATTTACCTTCACTTCGAAAGGACTGAACCAACCCCTAGGTGCAACAAATTCTTCATCATGATCACTTTCACTTGCTGCACATACAGCTTTTAAATCATGGGAGAAGGCTTGGAGTCTTTTTTTGCACTAAAGTAAGGCTAAATAAGAACCATACGCACCTGCTCTGACTCATCTACAAATTCTTAAAGTAACAGTTAGGAATGATCTCCTTCGTAACGTGGGGACTGCCTGTAATAGGATTATTTTTAAATTCCATGAGTTGTTCTGACTATTAAAGAAATCCACCCTTACTCTAAGGACAAACAGAAAAAGTATTAAAAAAAATTTTAATAATCCATAATGCCACCAATCAAGATAATATCTGTTAATAGACTGTATTTTAAAAAATTGAGATCATATTCTATATGCTGTTTTATATACTGATTTCCAGCTAGCATATTATGAAAATTTTCTCATGACATTTTCTCTTCAAAATCATGTTTTGATATCCTATACGGCATATAGATTTTTTCCCCAATTCCTTCATGTTTTATATGAAACAATGACACACACACCTGTACATAATATTTTAAATTTCTTCATTCATACTCCAAAGTGCTTTTCAGTAAGTTAACTGTTTTAAATGTCCATAACTATAAGTAGGAGCTCTGGTAGCATAGTGCCTAAGGCACTTGACTGCTAACCAGAAGGCTGGCGGTTCCAACCCACCAGCCATTCCTCAGAAGGAAGGCTGGGCAATCTACTTCCGTAGTGATACTGCCTCGGAAACCCCAGGAGGGGACACTATGAGTCAGGTCCGACTCGATAGCACATAACAAAATAAGTATGAGAACACGTACTTCCTAACGTCCTTCACAGGTTTTAAATTGTTGTCAGTTTAATAGGTGAAATGATATTTTAAACACTAGTATTTTCACCTGCATGGCTTTACTCTGTTCATTTTTTTCCATACCTTTTGTGGACAGTTGGATATCTTCTTTCATAAATCTGCTCAGTTCCTTCGTCCGTTTTTCTTTTCCGGTACTGCTTTTTTGTTTGCTTGTTTTTCCTAATTGATTTTTTCTTAAAAAAAAAGAGTCCTTTATGTTTCACAGATATTAATCATCTGTCTGCAAATCTTTCCCCTATTGGCCTTTGTCTTTAAATTTGGGATTATGTTAAAAACTCTTATGTATATGAACTCCTGATAATGTAATTTCTATTAGCTCTGAGGTGTTATTTGAAATTACTTCATTTACAATAATTAGATGAATTTTACGTCCTGAACTTGTCCCTGGACTGTTATCTCCCTAAAATGTAAAATCACTAGAACCTTCTGGAAAAGAATAATCTCAATCCCCACCCACTACCATCGAGTTAATTCCAACTCATAGTGACCCTACAGGACAGAGTAGAATTGTCCCACAGGGTTTCCAAGGCTGTCAGTCTTTTTGGAAGCAGAGTGCCTCATCTTTCTCCCATGCTGCAGCTGGTGAGTTCAAACCACTGGTTAGCAGCTGAGAGCTTTAACCATTATGCCACCAGAGCACCTTAATTACCAACTACAAGATGACAAAAATGCCAGTATTTTCTGTGGTTCTTTTGCTGTTCACCTTGTCAGGGCCCAGCAACACTCCAAAACACAATACTCCTTCTTAAACGTGGAGCCACACACAGGCAAGCCAAGGCAGTCTGAGACCAAACTAGCATCTTCCAGAATTCAGTCTGGAGTTCTAAGGAGACAGAACTATGATAATATAAACATTACAGAAAAATGCAACCCAGCCTGTGCAACCACCAACACCTACTGAGTGACTTGAATTTCTGAGTCTCATCCTGGCATGCTAACTCCTGGAAATCCTCCTCTGACTTTCCAGGTCTAATGTTCCAACTTCCCTCACACTGTGGACTCAGAATATTTAGTTTATAAAAAATTTACAGAAAACTTTAAATACAGCACATTTAGTTCCAAATGAAACTGAAAACTGAGCAATCAAGAAAGCTGAGGGGGGAAAACAGACCACAGGAAATCAGGAAGGACGCAAAAAAGACATTTCAAAACCAAAGATGGGGAGACGGTCAGTAGTGGAGGAAACTGAGAACATTCTGGTGCTTTATGATATCAGTTCACTTATCTGCAATTACCCAAGTAATTGCCAGAAGAACGAACATATTTGTCTCAGAAGAAGCCAGAATGTTCCTTGGAAGTAAGAATGGCTAAACTTCATCTCACCTACTTGGTCATGTTGTCAGAAGAGACCAAACCAGAAAATCAAACTCACTGTCCCTGAATCAATTCCGACTCATATCGAACCCCCTTGGGTTACCAAGGTGGTAAATCTTTACGGAAGTAGACTGCCCAGTATTCTTTCCATGAAGTGGCTGGTGGGTTTGAACTTCCAACCTTCTGGTAGCAGTCAAATGCCTTTGGCACTACACCACCAGAGGACCATTGGCTAGAAAAGGATATCATGCTTGGTAAAGTGGACAGTCAACAAGAGAGGGGAGGGCCCTCAAGGAGATGGATTGACACAGTGGCTGCAATGATGAGCTCAAGTATAGCAAGGACTGTGAGACTGGCACAGGATCGGGCAGGGCAGTGTTTTGTACTTGACGGCACTTAACAACAACAACAACATTATTGTTATTAGTGTGTCCTAAAAATTTCATCTGAGGAGAGAGCTTGAAGAGCGACAGGACCAGTTTATCTACTGGCATCAGCAGGGCCAGAAGGCAAAACATAATTATCTAGCCAATTCAGATGAGAAAAAGTCACTTTTCCCTGAATTCTTTGGGTAAAAGAAGCTTAAATGGACTGAATTACTCAGATAATGGTTCTGCATTGGTCTGCATTTCATTAAAATAAGAATGGGAATCAAGCTGCTAGGAAAGAAGTTTTTCAGAAGGTGTGGAATACTGGGTACTCCCAAGGTTTTATAGTAGTGATACCACAGAGCTCCAAAAGTGTCAGCAGGACAAGTTAAATTAATCAGCATTAACTTTAATTGCACGAATTTCACAAGAAATCCACCCAAATAGTTGTTGTTACACGTGCAGTCGAGTCGACCTGACTCATAGCGACTCCTCCTTGGGTTTCCAAGGCAGTATCACTACGGAAGTAGATTGCCCCATCTTCCTTCTGAGGAGTGGCTGGTGGGTTTGAACAGCCAGCCTTCTGGTTAGCAGTCAAGTGCCTTAGCCACTATGCTACCAGAGCTCCACCCGAACAGTTGTGCATTACAATTCAAAAAGATTGTAAAATACTGGTTTGCAAGCAGGAAAAGAAAAGCTCTTTGCTCTTTCACATAAAACAAAATATGAAAGTGCCTTCTTCCCAGAAGAGTAAGCTTTGTTTTCACCTTTTATTTTTCATATTTTTACAATGTAGTATAATTATATTTAGAAATAAAAATGTCAAGCTTCGAGTGTTAAAACAATTGTGGTAAGAGTTGAAATCATATGGAGACTGAGCAAAGGCATACTGTACCTAACAACTGATATGTGGTATCAGACACTTCCAATTAAACAACTCACTGATTTCGGTATATGGAAAGAATGCATGACACTTTTAAATTGAGTCCTGAGTGGAAAATTTTAATCATGAAAAATCTTATTTATTCAATTTCATTTCCAATTTAATCCCAAATCCATGTTTTAGTATGCTATGCAATATCTAAAGAATGCAGCCCCTCTATAGAGGCCTGGACCAAGCAATACAGTTATTTAAGTACTAACCAGGAATATTGTTGTTGTTGTTATGTGCCGTCGAGTAGGACCTGACTCATAGCGACCCCTCCTTGTGTTTCCGAGGCAGTATCACTACGGAAGTAGATTGCCCCATCTTCCTTCTGAGGAGTGGCTGGTGGGTTGGAACCGCCAGCCTTCTGGTTAGCAGTCAAGTGCCTTAGGCACTATGCTACCAGAGCTCCTAACCAGAAAGATTATCCAAATGTATTTTGTTTGCCTTGTCTGAGTAAACTTCATGATCATAAGGATGTTCTAGCTCTACGGATTTAAAACTAATGGGATAGAAATGAAAAGAGTATTAATATATCTACAAACCTAAAAACCAAGCAGTATGTTAATACCATCTGTTCCAGTTCTCTATAGTCCAACTCTTTCCCTCCCCTCCCCAATCACAAAGACATAGTTAATTTACATGAACTGTTTGCTGCCTGAGATTCTTGCCAGAACACTTAACAGCCCCCTCATTTGTTGGTTGGTTTTATAGGTCTCTGGTGCTGAGCAAAGGTAGGACAGCTTGCAGCGTGTGAGGAGGATGGATAAAGCCACCCTGCTGCGCAGATTTAGTCAATTTGCACTGGCTCTCATACAGAAAACAAATTGCAACCTCTCACAAAGGGTCGCCTTTCTGAGCTAGCAAACCTGAAAAATGCAGGCAAAAATGAGTAAATCAGGCAACTTCACATCAGGAGGGGGAAAAAAAATGGCTACCACTCCAACAGCTGCTCTCATAATTAAGAACAGATTTCATCACTAAACTCTTGCTGGTTATGTCTGCAGCAAAACAAATACACAGATGTGAGGCATTTACATACTGAAAATTTTGTGCTGGGTAACCAAATCAAATTTACCTTTTCTGCTTTAAAACATCCCCTTGAAAATGATCATCCAAACAAAGTGCGAGGCAGTGTCCAAACCTAAGCACAACTACATTTCTGTCATCATCTCGCAGTTGAATTTATTTTGGCATTCTACCAAATATCCTTTCTTTTTTCATATTCAGAACTGCAACGGACTGCCATGACTGTGACCTCTTTCAAATAATGAAAATGTGCAGCTAGTTTCTTTTACTCATAAAATTGACTAAATTTATTGCTGTCTCATTTATTCATGTTTTAAAAGGTTGCGTGGCACATGCAGTAAAAGGAATAGCATGTGACCTTTTCAAAGGTAAATTGGTGTGAAGTTAAATCAGAGAAATAAAATTAATGAAATGAAAGATTATAATAAAAAGTGATAAGTAAAGATAAATTAATGGAATGCCACAATACTGCAATGAGAAAGAGCAGTCTACGATTCACACAACATGGCTCTTACGAATGTGATACTGAACCAAAGATGGCAATATAATATAAAGTACAAAACAGGCAAAAACCACTTGCTGTTTGACCTTAAGATAGTGGTCACTCTTGGGTGCGTGGGTAGTTACCAGAAGGGGACACAAGAGGACTTCTTAGAGAATGGCAATGCTCCATTTAACCAGAATGCCGGTTACGCAGGGGTGTTCAGTTGTGAAAACTCCTCAAGCTATATACTTAGTAGCACTTTATTAAACACAGTAAAACCTGCTGCGTAAGGTGGAAACCTGTTAGAGAAGGAAAACTCATATATTCTCCACTAAAACGAACAATAGCAAAGTGCTAAGAATGTACTCTCAAAGGCAGCAAACTTGCAAGACCCAGAAAAGCAAGGCAGTCTCAATGAGTTCTGGCTCTCACAGGTTTCAGTGTATAAATTATACTTCCATTGTTGTTGTTGTTGTTATGTGCCGTCGAGTCAGATTCGACTCACAGCGACCCCTCCTTGGCTTTCCGAGGCAGTATCACTATGGAAGTAGATTGCCCAACCTTCCTTCCGAGGAGTGGCTGGTGGGTTGGAACCGCCAGCC
>NW_006921604.1:11006517-11042268 GCF_000298275.1 Orycteropus afer afer
TCAAACCCACCAGCCACTCCTCGGAAGGAAGATGGGGCAATCTACTTCTGTAGTGATACTGTCTCGGAAACCCAAGGAGGGGTCGCTATGAGTCGCGTCCAACTCGACAGCACATAACACCACCACCTCATACCCCACCCCCCCAAAAAAAGATAGACAAGTCATGATGTTCCCAATGTTAGCCATAAGGACTTGTCCAGGCCATGTAACCACATCTCTGAATGTGACACAAGCCATCAAGTGTTTAGAAACCTTCCTGAAACTGTAGGAATAGTTTCTTTATTAACAATCTTTTTTGAGTCTAAGTTTTGTTTGCTAAGTTACTTAGCCCAAATGCTTCAGCTTAAATTAATAACATATAGTTCTAGGATAATCCCTTGCCTAATACTTTAAATTAGTTATCCTCTCAAAAGGTGTGTAGGTTAAATAAATTGTTATTGTATACTGCATGATCACTACTATAATTTAAAGCAAAGAACCAGTTTTAAACATGTAATTTTCAGTAAACTGTGGTTCTCAGTGAAGTTTTAAAATGACTTGTTATACTTTTTTACCTAAGGAACAATGACAGTAATCTGTACAGAAATTCATTGATGTATGTAAGTTACTACAAGGGCAGAAAATGCAGAATAATGCCTCCTCAATTTGACCTACTATTTTTTAAGAGCCTGGATACTTAAAAATGGATTTAAAACACTACCACCAGTAAAATAGCCAATATGTAATTCAATCATGTTTGATGGTCAGTTAAATAGTGGAGTTTTATTTCAGAACTGCACTTTCAGAAGTTGAAGTTCTGCTCTAAGTAAACATTAAGACATTAGAGTACCTGAGGAAGTAAACTTACTAAACCAAGTGGTGGTTACAATGATGGTGGTGATAAAACACGTACAGAGTGTTCTCCACACTCTTTTATCCCAGTTAGATCTTCCCTGAACTAAAAGGCTGATAGTTACAAACATAATCACACACACTTTACTTTAAGTGGTTTCCCAGCTGCACTTCTCAAATGGTGACCATAAATGCATGAACTAGGGGTCAAAGGCATAAAGAGACTTTCTTTATCCTAAGAGGGGGGCCTCTCTGACCTCTCCCTTTATGTTTGTTCATTTATTTCAACACTGTTGCAAAGGCTGAATTCTCTTCTGATTTCTCAATGAGTCAGAATCGACTCGACTGCAACTGGTTCTGGTTTTTATCTGGATCCCACAGAGTAATTAATGTTTCAACCGTTGAATCTAAAAGAAAGGGTATGAAAAACCTTAGCCATTGTCTTTGTTAATTTATTTGACATCCGTATTTATAAATGAGAACTTGTACCTAGCACAAAGAAACACTCCACAAACTTGTGTTTGTTGAAGTGAGCTGAATTAGCTCAAATTAGGTTTTGCTTTCACATGCAATTATACCAAAAAAGAGACGGACATATAAGATCTGGCATGGTAAGCCACTATTCGTGTTGATCCATCCACAAACTCTCCCATTAATGTCAACATGAGAACTAGCTGAGGATCCAGGGCAGTGCAGGGCTCATTTAGTTTTTTAATCTATTCTTCACTTTTGATAGAATAAGCAGCTTGGCAGATGTTCAATATACTTATGCCAGACTATGGACATTTATAGCCAGAATTTGAGGCAAATAGGTCTATATATTTAATGAAATGATTATTATTTTAAATTTCTACTCACTCATACAGGAGCTCTGGTAGCATAGTGCCTAAGGCACTTGACTGCTAACCAGAAGGCTGGTGGTTCAAATCCATCAGCCACTCCTGGGAAGGAAGGTTGGGCAATCTACTTCCGTAGTGATACCACCTTGGAAAACCAAGGAGGGGTCGCAATGAGTTGGGTCCAACTCGATGGCATGTAACAACAGCAACATTCACTCATATAGGGTGGAAATTTTTCTCTTGATCATCTGGTACCCCTAAATAAAGGTTTTACCCATGATCTTATTCTCATGATATCTAGACTTATAAAAGATATATGTTCTCTATTGTTTAATAACTTAAGGTCTAGTCAGAAATGACAGAATGTAAGATATGAAGCATATTACTTTTTCAATCTCCAACCTGGGATAATGTCTGCTTTATAAAAAGAACCCTTTATAAAAAGAACTGCTTTGTAAAAAGACTTTTTCTTATTATTATGGTAAAGTGTGTATAGCACAAAATATGCCATTTAAACATTTTTAAGTATACAATTCTGCAATACTAATTACATTCACAATGTTTTTCAATGATCACACCATCTATTTCCAGAACATTTTCATAACCTCAAACAGAAACTCAGTACTCATTAAGCAGTAACTCCCCATTCTCCCTTCCCCCAGCCCCTGGTAACCTCTAATCTACATCTGTCTCTATGTATTTGCCTATTGTGGATATTTCATATAAGTGGTATCATATATTTGTCCTTCTTGTACCTGACTTACTTCCACTCAGTATAATTTTATCAAGGTTCTTCCATGTTGCACCATGTATCAGACCATATTTCTCTTCATGGATGAATAATATTCCCTTGTATGTAATATGCCACATTTGTTGCTTTTGCATTCTGCAATGCTACTGAATTCATTTATTAGTTCTAACACTTTTTGGGGGTGAATTATTTAGGGTTTTCTGTATACAAGATCATGTCACTTGCTAATAGAGATAATTTTACTTCTTTTCTATTTTGGATGCCTTATATTCTTTGTCTTGCCTAATTACTCTGGCTAGAACTTCCAGCACTAGACTGAATAAGAATGACAAAAGTGGGCATTTGTCTTATTCCTGACCTTTGGGGAAAAGCATTTAGTCTTTTACCACTTAGCTGTTGGTTTCTTATACACAGTCTTTATCATGTTGAGGAAGTCCCCTACTTTTCCTAGTTTTTTTAGTATGTTTATGATGAAAGAGTGTTGTAGCTTGTCAAATTCTCATCTTACATCATTGAGATGATCATGTGCTACTTTTTCTCCTTCATTCTATTACTGTGCTGTATTACTCACAGATTTTCATTGCTAAATCACTCTTACATTCCTGAGATAAATGCCACTTGGTCAGGGTGTATGATGTTTTTAATACGTGCTGAATTCAGTTTGTTAGCATTGTGTTTTGTTCTGACGTATGTGGGTTGCTATGAGTCAGTGCTGACTCAACAACACCCAACAACAACTACACTGTTATGTTAAAAACAATTACATTTATATTTCTACTTATAAGGGATATCAGGCTCTATCTTATCTTATATTCTCCTTTCAGATACATACACACACACACACACACACATATATAAATATAAAAGAGCTCTGGTGGCATAGTGCCTAAGGCATGTCACTGCAAACCAGAAGGCTGGCAGTTCAAACCCACCAGCCACTCCTCAGAAGGAAGGCCAGGCAATCTACTTCCATAGTGATGTGTTGTTGTTGTTATGTGCCGTCGAGTCGGACCCAACTCATAGCAACCCCTCCTTGGGTTTCCAAGGTGATATCACTATGGAAGTAGATTGCCCAACCTTCCTTCCGAGGAGTGACTGGTGGATTTCAACCACCAGCCTTCTGGTTAGCAGTCAAGTGCCTTAGGCACTATGCTACGAGAGTGATACTGCCTTGGAAACCCAAGGAGGGGTCGCTATGAATTGGATTCAACTCAATGGCAATGAGTTTTGAGTTTAGCCTACAAAATTATCCAGATGGACATATCAAATTCAACCTTTAACTTACAATGTTGAAGGATTCTATGGGCAAAGTATTGAGTAACACAGGAAGCATCAAAAGAAGATGGAAGGAATACACAGACTCACTGTACCAAAAAGAACCGGTCAACATTCAACCATTCCAGGAGGTAGCATATCATCAAGAACTGATGGAAGATAACCAAACTACATTAAAGGCATTGGCAAAAAATAAGTCTCCAGGAATTGATAGAATACCAATTGAGATGTTTCACCAACCAGATGTAATGCTGGGAGCATTCATTCATTTATGCCAAGAAATTTGGAAGACAGATACTTGACCAACCATTAATATCACACACAAGTAAAATTTTGCTGAAATAATTCAAAAAACAGTTGCAGCAATACATAGACAGGGAACTGCCAGAAATTGAAGCCAGATTCAGAAAAGGATGTGGAACAATGGATATTACTGCTAATGTCAGACAGATCTCAGCTAAAAGCAAAAAATACCAAAAAGATGACTGTCCATGTTTCACTGACTGTGCAAAGGCATTTGACAGTGTGGATCATAACAAATTATGGATCACATTGCAAAGAATGGGAATCCTAAAACACTTAATTGTGCTCATGATGAACTTGCATGTAGACCAAGAGGCAATTCATTCAACTAAAACAAGGGGATACTGCATGATTAAAACCAAGAAAGGTAAGCATCAAGGTTACCATACATACTCAGTAAGCATGCTGAACAAAAAATCCCAGAAGCTGGACTATATAAAGAAGAATGTGGTATCAGGATTGGAGAAAGACTCATTAATAAACTACGTTTGCAGACAATACAACCCTGCTTGCTGAAAGTGAAGACGATTTGAAGCACTTACTGATAAAGATGAAAGACTGCAGCCTTCAGTATGGATTACACTGCAACATAAAGAAAACAAAAATCCTCGCAACTGGACCAATAAGCAACATCATGATGAAGAGAGAAAAGACTGAAGTTGTCAGGGATTTCATTGTACTTAGATTCACAATGAACACCAATGGAAGCAGCAGTCAAGAAATCAAATGACGTATTGCACTGAGCAAAATACCTCTTTATACTGTTGAAGAGTAAAGATGTCATTTGAGGACCAAAGTACATCTGACCCAAGCCAAGGTATTTTGAATTGCTTCATTTGCGTGTGAAAGCTAGACAATGAATAAAGAAGACCAAAGAAGAACTGATGCCTATGAATTATGGTGTTGGCAAAGAATACTGAATATACCACAGACTTGCAGAAGAATTAACAAATCTGTCTTAGAAGAAGTATACCCAGAATTGCTCCTTAGAAGCAATAATGTTGAGACTTTTTCTCTCGTACTTTGAACATGTTATCTGGAGGGACCAGTCCCTGCAAAAGGATATCACACTTGTTAAAGTTGTTGTTGTTGTTGTTGTTGTTGTTATGTGCCATTGAGTTGGACCCAACTCATTGCGACCCCTCCTTGGGTTTATGAAGCAGTTATCACTACGAAAGTAGATTGCCCCATCTTCCTTCCGAGGAGTGGCTGATAGGTTTGAACCGTCAGCCTTCTGGTTAGCAGTCAAGGAAGACCCTCAATAAGACGGATTTATACAGAGGCTGCAACAATGGACTCTAGCATGATGATAATTATGAGGATGGTACAGGACTGGGCAGTGTTTCATTCTGTTGTACACAGCAGTGTCACTATGAGTGGGAACTGATTTGATGGCACACAATAACAATAACAATAACATGTAATTCCTGAGCTTAGAAGGAACATCAAGGCTAGAGATCCACATTGTAATCATATAAATGGTATATGAAGTCATTAGAATGGATAAAATCCCTTAGGGGTAAAAAAGAACACAGAATCTGGGAGAAAACCAACATTTAAATGTATAATGAATTACCTTTATGGACATATAGCATTTACTGATGTTGTAATTTTAGGTTCTCTTATATATTTTCCAGAACATAGTGTAATGGCTGGATCTGACATTGTGTTTTTAATACTGGCAATTGGTATGTAATAATAAAGGAATCAAAATATTTTTTGGAACAGTATAGAGTTCAAATAAATACACCTGAAGATTAGGGTGATTACGAGAGTTGACCAAAGCCTTAATGCTAGTTAGTCTCACTCACAACTAGTCCAATAATGAAAGATAAAAAGAAAGAATCATGGGCTCACATCTAGAATGGAGCCTGGAGATCCATCAGAATTTTAATCAGAACTTTGTTTTTTAATCTTATGAAAAAAGAGGTTGAAAATTACTTCAAAATATGTTCTCCTAATTTTATTTCTGTCTAATGCATTTGAGAACACAAAGTCAGATGATGTGCTTGAATAATTATATCATTCACAGATATTAGAAAAGCATATTGCTGCTTTCACATATCCTCTTTAATTTTAATTGCTATGATCTCAAAGTGGTGAAAAATACTAGCTATTCTTTCTTAATGAAGTTAAATTATTTCATTGGAACATTATCGCAATTAGCCTGTATTTTTGGAAGCGTGGTCAAGAAAACATTATCTTAGAATGAAAAATGGCCTTATCATTCTTCCTCGCCACTCAACAAACAGTAACCAAGTGCCTAACATAAGTAAGGCATAGTTCTTACTCATGTAGGGGACACTGAGGAACAATCAAAACAAGGAAGATTCCAGAGGCCACAGCTTAATTGCATATAATGCTTTGGACTGACTGGTATGAAGTCCTTGAAAACGTCAGTATTGTAATACTTACAGACCTTTATTAGATATAATAGGATTTACAGTTTTCCTCAGCAAGGAGAAAAAAAAATCATCAAATTACATCATCTTAAAAAAAAAAAAGCCTTATATTTTAACATAGTATGTTGTTCTACATCCTACAGTGATAGGGAGCTTGCCAATTTTTTTGGAGCTGGGAAGAAAGAGGTGAACTTGAAGTTTTAGAATTATTAATCAGATAAAGCCATTCAGGCTTCATTAAAGTGAAGTAGACTAAGCCAAAAACCAAACCTGCTTCCATTGAGTCAATGCTGACTCATAGCAACCCCCACTGGGTTTCTGAGGCAGTAAATCTTTATGTAAGTAGATTGCCCCATCTTCTTTCCATGGAGCAGATGGTGACTAGATGTGTACTAAAAAGGTGAAAAAGCTACTGTAAGAGTAGAAGTTTTAAATAGGGAGGCAGCATTGAGATTTGAAATATGAGAGATTTTTGAAAAGAGAAATCATTAAGATACAGAATGGATACAGAAGAAGAATCCAAGATGATTCCAAGACATCAAGTTTCAGTGAGAACTTAGAACAAGTTGCTATAGTCAACCTGAGTCTAAACTATTAAAATGAAAATAACCATTAGAAAAAGGAGTGTACAGCTTGGATATTATTTTGCTGCCAAGGTTCCCAAAGGCACCAATCTACGGTACATGCTAGAAAACTTACACCAGGAACTTAGATGAGCTCCAACCATTACATAATCATTTGAGTTATCATCTTTTTCTCCCAGAGTGGTTACCCTACTTACCTATCCCTACATATTCTTCACTTAATCTAGGAAGAGAAGGGATTCCCAGAGAAAGGTGAAAATCATCTCACTTTAAATTTGATGAAACTGAAGAAATTGTGAAGTGTCTTTTCTAAAACCATGCCTTGCTCTAGGGAAACAGAATAAAACTGGAAAAAAAATGAAACCACTTTAATTTACAAAAGTTATACCCTTAGGCAATCTGACAACTGTTGATCTTCCTTCCATTTTGGACTTCAGAACTGCAGGCAACTCAGAACCTTTTTTGCTCTGATCTGTACAGTCATTTGCTTTTGTTCCAGCTCAATTTCCGTGTTGTTTCTTTTACTAAAACAGAAGATCAAATTAATCTTTGCTGTTCAACATTTGTAAGGTCTGAAATATCTCCTTCTCCATTTCCAGCATTTTGGGAAAATACAGCTGAGTCAGAATGTCATTATGTTGGTGTTGGAGAATCTTGCTGTGATGTATAGTATTTTTTTAAAAAATGGAAACTCAGGTTTTTAATTAAAACCTTCAGAACCTTATCAGAAAATGTGCCAGCTTTTGCAGTTTAAGTGGAACTCTTCTACTTACAAAAAGCACAGTCAATTTCTAGGGGGAAAAAACCATCTTTGGAAAAGGGAAGCAAATTTGTTTGCACTGGAGTGAGTGAGTGTGTGTGTGTGTGTGTGCGCGTGCACGCACGTGAGTGGGGGGAGCTATTCTGGTGGCGTAAGCATAAGGCATTTGACTGCTAACCAGAAGGCTGGCAGCTCAAACCCACCAGCCACTCCTAAGAAGGAAGACTGGGCAATCTACTTCCATAGAGATACCACCTCAGAAACCCATGGAGGAGGAGGGGTCATTATGAGTCAGATCGACAGCAGTAAGTTTTTTTTTTGTTTTTGGTGTATACACACACACATATATACTATCTTACCGATCTCTGGTCTTAAAATTTAAGCCTAAATTTTCATTTAAAAAACAGGCATGTTTTAATTGCTAATCTAAGGATATTACGGTTGACTAAATGATTTATTTTATTTTTTAACTTCCGCTAGCTATTTAATCTGTAAAATACAGCTCAAGGGGGGAAAAGCAGTCATAAAACCTATTGGTATAAAGATAAGCAATTTATTTAATATCTAATTAAATGTGGTCACCAGAGAAATCACAGCTTATGAAACTTTATCAGAAAAAGATTAATCCAATTCAGGCTTAACCCAAATGTCATAAGAGAACTCATGAATTTAGATAGGAATCCACTTATTATCCAAAGACATTTTCATACCGAATAAGAGTCTATATTGCTGGCTATATTTATACTTCCTTCAATCAAATTTATATGCTTTGTAGCTATCATTGATTTCAGAGCCAATTATTAAACTAGAATAATAGGAACCTTTCTCTGTCAATTTTTTTTTTTAATGTTCTAAAACATTTTGTAAATGTGTAGCCTCCATGTTTTCAGAAATTCAAAAAAATCACATTGTGTAATTTCAGCTCAACAAATAACTATTAAAATAAGTATCTGTTATGTGAGGGGTTCAGATAGGCACTGAGAAAATGAGAGTGGGAAAAAAGGATTCTTACCTTTGAAGGGCTCACAAAGTTCTGACAAAGATAAACTCTCATTAAATAACCAATGATACCGGAATAGAGACTACTATACAGTAGAGACTATTTCTTTCTCTTAATATCTATTGATGTCTCCTTCCATAATGATAAAAATTATATGTGGACAAATGGTGACCTAGAATAAAGACTGCATTTCCCAGCTTTCTTTGAAGTTAGGTATAGCCAGGTGATTAATTCTAGCCAATGGGAAAGTAATGTGTACTCTTTGTAGGCTGTACCTTCAAAAGGCAGGATATGCCCTCTCCTTTAATTTCCCCTTCACTCTTCTTAATGGGTGGCTGGATCAGGTGGATAAGGTGGTACCACTCATATAGGTGGTAGAGCAACAGTAAACTGAGTCCAGATGAGGATTTCACAGAACACCAGCATAGAAAGATAAATGTGCCTTGTTTATAAGCCACTTTCATCCAAAATCATCACAGGAAGCACACCGATGCTCAAATTAATATATAACAGAAATGTTTCTTTTACTGTGGATTATTGGTACTAGAAAATGCACCTTAAAAGAAAGAGTTAAAATTTAGTAAGAAAACTATGATTTCTAAGTTTCTCATGAAAAATAAAACTCTGAATTATGACAATTAATAAATCTTACCATTTAAAAATGTAGACTATAACTAAACAATGTAAATTATCCTAAAGGAATGAATTAAGTAATCATTGAGTGACATAATTTTTTCAACTAAAATGTATGTTCATGTAAAAAACTGATAAAACAAATTAGAGACAGTAAAAAACAGAATAGACACTGAAAACTGATTATGTACAATATAGGAAAAGTTTTAAAAAAATAGCAGTGAATGTAGATGAATAAGACACAGATCAAAGTATTTTAAAAGGAACTAATATATATGAAATAAAGACAAAAATGATTCAACATAAGGATAACTGGTATTCCTTCAAGAGGTGAATCTAATATGTGTAATCAATATATGTGAGCACAATATATACATGTTATATATATACATACACACACACATATGCATATATACAGATTTCCTTGAACTAAAAGAAAGAATTGATTTGCAGATTAAAAGAGAATTTCATCTTTCAGGAAACACTCACTTTTAAGACCTATCTTTTGTTGAAGTAGCAGAAATCTAAAGAATTTATTAGATAGTCAAACAGAAAAAGCAAACTAAGTACAAGCAGTTACAGCACAGATATATTAAAAGAGTATATAAATACATGTGTGCTTGTGTGTTTATGTGTATGTCAAAGATCAAGAGATGCTAAATATTTCTGAACATTTACATTAGGAAGATACACTCCTTGGAGAGATCAATCATGGGAGAATAGAAGGGCTGTGTACGCACAGGGAGACAGCTTGGGGGCAGGAATCCATGGGAGGGAAGGACACAGTGAAAAGGTAACTATGGGGAGGAAGTGGGAAGACAGCTGTTGCACTGTGGGAAATTGCAGTCAATATCATGAGACAAAGAGCATGTGAACTGCTGTATGGAAAATGAATTTGCTCTGTAAACTTTCACCCAAATCACAATAAAAATTAAAAAAGAGATGATGAAAATTTAAGAAAACTGAAGAAATGTAAAGAGTCAGAGGTGAAGAGAGAATGTTATCTCAAATGATCTTCATTCTCATGTTTGTGGTACGTTTTTTGTGGGTGATTTGATTTGATTTTTAAATTTCACTTTTCTACATTATTGGAAGTATTTTAATAAACATGCTTTGTAAGTTAATAAAAACAATAAATAAACATAAAAATATAAAGGATAAGATGGATACTCTGGGAAGTAATTTTCTAATTTCCAAAGATGATTATTATTTGTTATAAAAGAAACTGGCCTTGAAGGAAAACTAGGAGGCAAACGAGAAAAGGATGATACTCCAGGCATAAACAAAAGCAGAAAACTATGGGGGAAATGACATGCTTGAGAAATAGCAAGCGATCTGGTAAACAGATGGAGATGCAGCCTGGATCAGATTATATGCTCTGCTTGAGCTTTAGTCTAGTCTTCCTTGTTTATTCTGTCATTGATCTACTTAATCATTCAAACCAGTGATAGCAGGTTTGTCTTCTTATTTTTCAATTGCAAAAAACTCAATGTCTAGACTCCAGGGGTAAAATAAATCAGTACTAAATCCAATAGTACCCTATTCTAAAGATGATAGTACAAAGATAAATGGAATCTGTATCTCAGGGTGCTTACAATGTATTGATGAGATCAGACTGACACAAACTAAATAATACTTGGTAGTATTATACAGGGAGCTCTGGTAGCATAGTGGCTAAGGCACTTGACTGCTAACCAGAAGGCTGGTGGTTCAAACCCACTAGCCACTCCTCGGAAGGACGGTGGGGCAATCCTACTTCCGTAGTGATACTGCCTCGGAAACCCAAGGAGGGGTCGCTATGAGTCAGGGCTGACTCCACAGCACACAACAACAACAACAACAACAATATTATACAGGTAACAGGAATTTAGTAGAAAGGAAGATCTTTGATGGTTTTGCAGACTATGGAAATTGTAGGATTTGAACTAGTTATTAAAGAAAAATAGCACATTTTAAGACTTCAGTTTTGCAAGAAATTATATTATAGGAACCCTAACTATAGGTACATAATAATTCCATAAATATGGAGCATTTGTCTTTTCTCTAACCAAAATAGTAAAGAACATATGGATTAATAAATATATTATGCTGGTATTTGGTCATATGAAAAACAACAAATATATAAACCCTTGTATCAAAACAAATTCCAGATAGAATTTCACCTACTTTTTTTTTTCTACTTCCTTGATGATTTAATATTTTAGATTTAATTCTTTAGTGTATCAATGGATATATAACCATAATAACAAAGGAAGAGATTAAAAAGGAAGAGAGAGACAAAACTTTAATTTCTTCATTATAAACAAAGTTTAATCAACAGAACTTTTCTTAGGAACATACATATATACACACACACACACATACATTTTTTACTTATAAGGCATTAAATGCAGAATATTTAGAATAGTGACAGAACTGAAAAGAGCTTAAATGCCCAACAAAAAAATTACATAAATAAATTATGGCACCTCCATAGGATAAAACCATTTAAGTTTCCCAACTAGATGGGAGACAACCACTAAAGGCTATAGTGAATGTGCCAAAGAATATACAATGACATAACACAATGCTTATTCACCAGCCACTCCTCGGAAGGAAGGCTGGACAATCTACTTCCGTAGTGATACCGCCTTGGAAACCCAAGGAGGGGTCACTATGAGTCGGGTCTGACTCGACAGCACATAACAACAACAATGATATGTAAAGAAAACCAACGGATTAATAACCATAAGGAGACACTGGGAGGTGCAAAGAGTTAAGTCACATGCTAACAGAAAGGCTGGTGGTTCAAGTTCCCCAGAGGCATCTGGGAAGAAATAGTTTGTGATCTACTTCCAAAAAATCAGCTATTCAAAACTCTATGGAGCACAGTTCTATTCTGACACACCAGGTCAGGGCTGACTGATGGCAACTTTTTTTTTTTTTTTTTAATTACATACAGCAGTTTTTGCACAAGTCAATAAAGAATGTACACCAGTTGCCCTTGATTCAAAGTCAGACCATGACACTCTTTTATTCATAATCCTTCGGTGGTTCTTCACTCTCATTGACAGTGACACCTAAATTCTTACTGTGCCCTACAAGGCCTACATTGTGTGGACTCCTATTTCTTTCCTCCTTGTATACTACATTCTGGCATATTGGTCTTGTTGCTATTCCAGGGCAAGAAGGCACATTCCAACTTAGGACTTTGCTCTAGCTATTCTACTGAAACTTCCTTTCTCCTGCTAGCTTTCTGGCTAGCATCCTCATGCTTAATTTTCTTCTTGCTCAATTCTCACTTTATCAATGAGGACTACCCTAGTCACCCTTTTTAAATATTGCAATCTGCTCCCTACCCTCTAACCCCCCATGCATCTCTAATCCCCTTTTCCCTCTGCTCTGATTTTTCTTTTTTCCATAATAACAAAAATAAATATATACAAAATAAAAACCACTGCTATTGAGTGGATTCCAAATCATAGCAACCCTACAGGACAGAGTAGAACTGCCCAGAGTGCTACTTTCAAGACTGT
Organism: Orycteropus afer afer; assembly: GCF_000298275.1. Classification (NCBI taxonomy): domain Eukaryota; kingdom Metazoa; phylum Chordata; class Mammalia; order Tubulidentata; family Orycteropodidae; genus Orycteropus; species Orycteropus afer. The sequence goes on from NW_006921604.1 coordinate 11,019,411, forward strand.
AAATCTTTATGGAAGCAGATTGCCTCATCTTTCTCCCACAGGGCAACAGCAGGTTCAAACCGCTGACCTTTTTTAGTTAGCACCTCAATCATTTAACCACTATGTCATCAGAGCTCCTTACACCACAAATTATAGAGTATTCCAGATAGGCTAGGATGAATTAAAATTTTAAAAATCACTGAAAACACATACTTAAATGTTCTGTAATGTTTAGGTGGAGAAGAGGGCCATGATACTGTATGACATAATGTCCAGAAGGACACAATCAGGACCCAGTCAATAGGTATTAATAAACAAAGACAAAAAATTATATATATCCATCAATTATAAACCCCAGGGGGCACAACTAAAGCTAAGAAGCATGAGTTATTAAAAAAAAAAAAAAAAAAAAGTTGATTTTAGTCAATATACAAAAGGGTTAGAGCCATCCAAAGACAGAAACTGTCTGAGAAAATTTTAAGTTCTCTCCTAACTCTGGAGTATAAGCATGGACAGGATGAGTTTGGGGAGGGATGTCACAAAGAGGAGGAAGCACCTTCGGAGGAGGTGACCTTTGGAGACCTTCTATCTCTAATGTTTTCTATGACATTTTCAGGACATGCAAGAAGTGAGGTTGGGAGAGCTGATCTACATTTGTTGTCAGCACTTGCTTAGATAAGTAGCTGAATGAGTACATTTTTATATTTTCCACTGTTATCCTCCTATCATACAGGTTAAGAGCTCAACCATTTACTGTATATTAACATCTTGCCAAAGGCTATGTGGACCCAACTGCTATGTAACCAGCAATATTTTTCAAGCATATATGTATAAGACAACAGATAAATAGAGCTCTATATAAATACGTGGATTATGTTTGCATAAATTATGAAATAATGCATTACCACAAATAACCCAAATCGGAATCATCACAAAAACAAGGCTGATGAAGCAGAAAATAACATGCAGAGGAAAAAAGGCTGATGGACATTACTTGTTACTGTTAGTTGCTGTCCAGTTGGCCCTTGACCCAAGACAAATCCATGGGAATTAGTACTCCACAGGATGAAGGGGTACCTCCAAGACCTCTGGGTCACTTTAAGTCTATTAAAACTTAACTCATGCGGCAGAAAGTCTGAAAAGCTGGGCTCTTCCCTCCATCTCCCCCCACTTTCACTCTTCCCCCTCCTCATCCCACATCCTTTCACTAGGGCTCCCCTCATCTGGCACAAGCATGTGGTGGCAGCATATACACCACACACCCACACACACTGCCCCCAAAGCAAGGGCTTCTACTAGTGAAAACAAGGCAGAGAAAAGGAAGAAGAGACAGAGTACACAGTATCCCTTTAGAGCCACTGCCTGTTCTAACTTTTTGTTTCTGAGGCCAGAATATAGCACTATGATTTATTTTATATGTGCTGTGTTTACATACATCAGTAAATATGGTTCCCATTTTTTCCTTGTAACATCAGCTATAAATTGTATGTTGGAAGAGCTTGGCTTTTCTCTTCTCATAAAAGCTTTGGCAGGAATTTCTGAGGCATCGATGAGAAGAGACTATTGACTAGAAGGGAGTGCCCTTCTTCACTCATTCCTTAATGAACTCATTCAACAAATATCTATTGAGTACAAACTATGTGCCAGGGACAGTTGGGGATGCCCGAGTAAACAAATAAAACAAACAAAAATCTCTGCTCTTATGGAGCTTATGAACCAAAAAAACAAGCCCATTGCTATCGAGTTGATTCCAACTCATAGAGACCCTACAGGACAGAGTAGAACCACTCCACAGGGTGCCCAAGGCTATACATCTTTCTAGAAAAAGATTACCTCATCTTTCTCCTGCGGAGCAGCTAATAGGTTCAAACCACTGACCTTTTGGTTAGCAGTTGAATGCTTTAACCACTACACCACCAGAGCTCCTTGCAGAGCTTATATTCCATTGAAATGCAGCCATCTCATCTTAGTTTTTGCATTCTGAGCTGCCAAACCATCTAAGGTTGATCACGTTAGAAGTAAATACAAACAGAGCTGCTATAAATAATTAGAATAGCAATTGCAGTAATTATTTTTCATAAATTTTTATTGAATGCTTTTTCAAACCCACCAGGCACTCCTTGGAAGGAAGATTGGGCAATCTACTTCCGTAGAGATACTGCCTCGGAAACCCAAGGAGGGGTTTCTATGAGTCAGATCCAACTAAACGACAGTGAGTTTGGGTCTTTTTTTGGTTTCATTATGTGTCAGGGAGCTCTGGTGGCATAGTGCCTAAGGCATTTGAAGGCTAACCAGAAGGCTGGAGGTTCAAACCCACCAGCCACTCCTAGGAAGGAAGACTGGGCAATCTACTTCTGTAGAGATACCACCTTAGAAACCAAGGAGAGGTCGCTATGAGTCAGAATTGACTCGACAGCAATGAGTTTGGTTTTTGGTTTATTATGTGTAAGTATTAAGTTCTAGGCACTGTACAAGTATTAAGTAAGTCAATGCTATCGGATCAATACTATCATGATCCCATTTCACAGATAAGGCAATGAAGTACAAAGTCATCCATCTGGCAAATAGAATGAAATTCAAACTCAATCTTGCTCCAAAAACCACACTCTTAACTCTGCTCTAGAATTAGGCCAACCACTGTGGGAAAACAGATCCTAATCAATATCATATCTGAAAGTAGCCATATGGTCCTGAAGCCTGACCTGTGGTCAAAATAGAACCACCAGGAGTGTCCAGGGGTGGTCAACGCTGGCTACTTTTCACATGTGCAGCTACTAAGTGAAATCTGTTAGTAGCACCGGGGAGATTCCACTTTCATCTACTATAAAAATATTGCTAATGCTGGCTAATCATTTGGAGATAAGTGATTCTACTGCTCAGCCCAATTAAACATGCTACTAATACTTTATAGGTACAAATAGGTCTGTTTCATGTGTCATTCTACTTACCACCTGAAAACTTTAACATTTTTCCTAAGCTCAAATCTTGTTGATGTGGTACCTTAATTAAAAACAAAACTCACACATGGTATGTTCCACTACAAGTAACAATAGCTCAGGAAAAAAATCAGATACACAGAAAGAGAGCAAATTTGTTGACAGACTTGGCAGTAAAATCTCAGAAGAAGTCTAAGCATTAAATAAGGGACAGTCAGGTCACTCAAGCTTTGCTAACCCCAAATAATCTCAGTCCTCAAGATCTGAGTTATTTCTAACAAGTAATTACAGAACTTTCAGAATTCTTTTATTTTCTTCTGTTTTTTGCCCAATCTCAGTCTCTGTCTCTCTCTGTCTCACACACATACCACCACCTTCTAATAGATCCATTTTTCAACATTGTTTATTTACTCTCATAAAAATAGTATAGCTAATATTTACCAAATACTTACCTATACTATCATGGTACAAGCACATTACACACTTTATCCCCTTGACTCATCCCCGTAATAACTCTGGAAAGCAGGTATTTTCATTTTCTCTGCTTTACATTTAAGGAAATCACAGCCCAGAGAACTTAAACTGTTTGCTCCTGGTCAAGCAGCTAGTAAGTGGTAGAGATAAGATTTGAACCTAGTTCTTGTGAGTCTCCAAAGCCCATGATCATTCCACTGTGCCCTACTGCTTCCCCGTATAACTGAAAGACTACACATGATTTTTGACCAAGAAAAGATGAAAGACAAATGAAGAGGTCTTTCTCACTGGACTTCACTGTGACACTTTCCTCGTCCCCCCAAGTGGGAGCAACACTGGATCTCACACTCTCTTTCCCACTGACTCCGAACACAGAGGTGTCCAGCTCTTGGTTGGGAGACTCACGACCCCAGCACCATACATAAGGTTGCAGTTTAGGGAAAAGCACCCCTGTAATCTGTACAGATGCTTCCTAGGAGAGGCTGTTTGTAAGAACTGAGAAAGCACACAGGGAAAATGAACTGAGGCTCTCTGAGAGCCTTTATGCTCAGCAGTCCTTCCCCACCCATTAAGCTAGAACCCTTAGTTTTATGATGCAAATTTGCAAGTGTGGGGGAAAGGGGAAGAAAAAGGACACCACACCTTTACATAACAGGACACGTTTAATATGCTTTCTTCAAATTTTTCAATAAGGAGTTATGGCAACGGAAGTTATTTTAAGTTATTACATGCCTTACCTTTTAGAGTCTCACTGGCTGAACATAAAAGTACCAAAAAACGTGGAAATACTTCCACTTGCCAGTGTTCATTATGACCTTCGGCAGGCCCCATCGATAATATGGAAGGCAAGTGCTTTCATCCACCATCTGAGGTCAAAGTTGTTAGTCTTTACTCTTCTAAGTGTATCCAGTCCACGTACTCTGCCTATTCTCTAAGAAAATGGAGGCTTTTCCTGCTATGCAGGGGAGGCAGAGCAGAAGGTAACCCTCTGTGCTGCTGCAAAGCCATGCCGCCCCCCAGGACATAGTCTCCTGAAATGGGTGAGCAAGCATAAGGGGATGATGATGGGGTGGGTGAGATTATGATAGGTAGGAAAATTGAGTCTCCACACTAGCCACACACCATCATTTCATCAATGACCAATCAGATCACATACTAAAATTTGAAAACATTATACATCTTAAATGTAATTAAGAAACATAGACTGGCATGAATATGTAATGTGCACACATTGCTTTACAGATGCCTTTTTCGCCCGACAGGCTGGTGCCGACTTCAATTTGGAAGAAATCCATTTTCATACAAAGGTAACCAAGAGTGACAGGAAATAGGAAGCCTACATCATTTATCTTCTGTGAACTTTTAAAAAAAAAAAAAGTTAATTGCTTTTCTAGGAAGCTATTTTGTGGAATCTCGCTGCTTCATCTTTCTACTCTTATTCGTGGTATACGTGGTGATTTGAAAATGCCCATTATGAAAATGCTACAATTAATCAGTACATCTTAAACTCACTTATTTTAACAAACACAATTCTGGTAAATCACAAATTGGTACTCTGTTCTTGTGGATGTATCATCAACCACTACTCACACTATTTAAAGTCAAGTCATTGATTCTCAGATGTAGGTGTCACTTTCCTTATGACTGACTGACCTATGGGGAGCACTCACTGGTTTCTTATGCTTTTCTGGCTTTTCCAATGTGTTCTCTTCACATCCATCAGAACCCTCTGTAATAGCAGCTTCAAATCATTGCTACTTATTAAATTAATAAGAAACAGAAACTAAAATGTGGATTTGGGGAGTACCACTGCTAAACCTGTAACTTGTTAAACAAACCAATTTTGTAGCCTCTGAGACACATATGGTTGTTTCAATGGCACTGAAACATTAGGCTTTCTCATGTTGTCACTGTCAGCTGCCATCCAGTTGATGCTTGACTAAAGGTGACTTCACTGGAATGAAACACTGTCCAGCCCTGTGCCACGCCCATGATTGGCTGCAGAGTGGATCACTGTGGTCCACAGGGTTTTCAATGGCTGATTTTTTGGAAGTTACCAGATCTTTCTTCCCAGTCTATCCTAGTCTGGAAGTTCTGCTCAAACCTATTCCACATTCTAGGAGCACACAAGCCTGCATTGACAGACAGAGGTCGTGGCTGCTCTTAAAGGTGACACAGCCAGGGACCAACCCTAGGATTCTAGCCATGGAAGGTGAGAATTCTACCACTAAATCACCAATGCCACAGGCTTTGTCATACTACTTGTCCTATTTTTACCTTGCTCATATTATCCAGCATATAAAAATGTATTTTAAAGTTTTTCTACATTTAAGCAAGTAAAAAAGCATTTTATTTCAAATCTAAAATTATCATTTTAATAATAATTTCTTATTATTCCACGAGCCAAAGGCAGATGTACTTAAGCTTTAGGACCTCTCACATGCAGGGGCTCTTTCCAAGATGCCAGGGGCCCTACCGTGTAATATGTTGACATGTTTTTTGGCAAAACTGCAAGTGTAAGATATTTTTCTAATCTCTTTCCTTAAAGTGGGGCCCCAAGACATTTTAGGTCCTATAAAACCTGAATCAGTCCCACTAGGTTAAGAGTCTCTCACAATGTCTAGATCATGAGTTACATTTTAAGGTCAAATAATTCATTTGTAAACCCACATATTTGACTTCAGTTGGACATAAGGTTTAGTGTGCCCTGTACTTGATGCTCTACAATGTATGCTTTGCCTGTTTGTTAAGCCCCTTGTCTCTCACCTAAGAGTAGACACCCTTCCAAGTGGCACTCCAGGGAAGGCTCCCTTAATGAGGGGTGGCGTTGAGAAAAAAAGACTCCTAGCTATAACAACAAAAATATGTTTTTCATTAAACACAAAAGTGAGCCAGAAAAAAGAAACAATCAAAAGGCAGGTGTATAAGTTAAGAAATTCCCTTGAGGTCTTTAACTTCCTCTCAAATTGCACTGAATTTTTCTATACTAATTACCTATTATTGAAGACTACGAGTTATAGCAAACAGTTCGCCATGGCAGTAGAAAGAGTACAGATGATATGAAGGAAAAAATGAGGAATTTATAAAAAGTCAAGCAAAGGAGATTCACAAATTCTCAATTTTAAAAAATATCATGGGATATTTTTCTACTACATAGATACTGAAACTGAGGGAATTTTCCTAGGGCTAGAAGGCCAAGTTTTTAATTTAGTTCGGGCTGTAAGTGAGAGAAAATGCAAATTGAAAGCTAAGTGTTGGAGTCTAATTTATTCAATTCATGTAAATTTTCTTGGAGGCAGAGATCTCATCTTTGAATTTTTAAAAACTTCTCACCACACACTGCACCTAGTAATTGATTTAATTTTCTTAGGAGGAATGGATTTACACAATACCAAACAACTCTTCCTCCTTTTTGTTTTCTATAATTTTTACCTAGCACTTCTTTTTTGTTCTCACAGCGTCAGAATTCCTGCTCTACAGCCACCATCAGGAAAACCTGTGGCCAAGTAATGTGGGTTCTTATCAGGTCATTTCCTCTGTAAAATTCCCTAAAGAACACATTCCATACTTCACTGGGAATTAACATAAGTACAATTAAGAGGACATGTTCATACAGATGATTATGTGTTAAACAAAGAAGAATCAGTATTTTTGAAATTGTGTTCCACACCAAAAAAAAAAAAAGTATTCCCTCACAAGTACAGTATGATTGGATGATAAAATTCCTCAACTTTTATATTGTGACTATGGATTTTACAGGAATGGCCTATAAATACTGAATGATGTACCTGCAAAATAATATTCATAATGTTCTCTTTGAGTACCATTAAAGAAAAAAAAATCCCATTGTGTTTAAAGGACAGGCAGACTAATTTACAGATACCATTCTGCAGCTACATGGGACAGAACTATTTTCTTATTGTGAAAGTGCACTGATAAAATAGACAAATGTTACAAGATTCAAATCACAGGAACTTTTATAATATGCAACCTTTCTGGTAATATAAGCACTGCATACCCCACAAAAAAATAAAATCCATCAATTATAACTTCGTTCTATGAAGAAGACCCTTTGCTATCTCTTTTCCATCAATGCATCAAAGCAATGTATGCTTGCCCTCTACTAGGAAGAGAGCAAGCTGCCTGTTCAATATCACTACATTGTAATGGAAACAAAATACTTCCTGTATAAAAGCTCTTATTTCTCTCAGTATAACTGTCTGGGTTTCAGGCATCACTTTCTTTGTGTGATTACTGAACATCAACTAGTACAAATGTATCATTTCCAAGCCAGTGTCCTGGAAGGGTATCATGAAAACAGTCCAAGTTACTAATGACATTCCCCAAAAGCTTTATGAAAACTGCATACGTATCTGCACAAGGTTGTAGTGGCTTTTGAAAATAGTAATCCTTTCCTTTTAAGGAGTTTAATCAACTCACTTGTTTACGTAATTAACAAATATATTCTTACCTAATAAACCTGATGTTTCTTTGGCTGACAAAAAAGTCATTTTAACTAGGAATCAATTTAGAGTAAATTTATAAAGGGATTCTTAATGGTTGAAAGAGTTAGCACATTGGTCAACGATAAAACCTTGCTTTTATTGCTGGTGTAAATTGAAATTTTATGATAATGACAAAAATTAAAGTGTTTAATGAAATTCAGTTTTGTAAGGTAGTAGTATCTACACATTTACTACAACTTGTAAAAACATAAATATTTGCAGAAATTTAAAGTTGTATTTTGCCTGTATTCATTGTTAATAAACACGTTCTGCAATCCATCATAAATTAATAATTAAAAGAAGTTATTGGTACACATGTCATTCAATTACCTCATTAGAAACTATGTGTAGTGAAATGAGTTCCTCTTATGGCCTTTTGCCTTGCATCTTTAGTAAAACAATTTGGGAGATTTTTTTTTTTCCCTTAAGCCCTGAGGAATTATCTTTGCCCTAGTTTTCTACCCCAGAGGGTTTGTTGCTTTTGCCCAGGTTGACTGACATTTTCTGGGTAAGGAGTAAACAATAATGGTCTGACAATCCAATTCAAAAATGGATAAAGGACATAACAGACACTTCACTAAAACCCACAGTCTTCAAATCGGATCCAACTCATAGCAACCCCTCATTGAGCTTCCAAGGTGGTATCACTATGGAAGTAGATTGCCCAACCTTCCTTCCAAGGAGTGATGGCAGGTTTGAAGTGCCAGCCTTCTGGTTAATAGTCAAATGCCTTATTGTACTACACCACCAGAGCTCTGGCAGCCAACAAACACATGAGGAAATGCTCATGATCAATAGCCATTAGAGAGATGCAAATCAAAACAATGATGAGGTATCATTTCACCCCAGGAACAATAGCAAAGTTCAACAAGACAGAAAACAACAAATGCTGGTGAGGTTGTGGAGAGACTAGAAGTCTCATACACTGCTGGTGAGACTACAAAATGGTACAACCACTGGGCAAAGTGGTATGGCATTTCCTTAAAAAACTGAAAAAAGAAATACCTTTTGATCCAGCAATTTCATTACTGGAAATATATTCTAAAGAGGTGAGAGACAAGACACGAACAGATATATGCACACCCATGTTCATAGCAGCACAATTCACTATAGCAAAGAGATGGAAACAACCTAAATGCCTACCAACAGATGAACAGATAACCAAACTATGATACATGCACACAATGGAATACTAAGCTATATTAAGGAATAATAAAGAATACAGGAATCATCTCACAATGTGGATGAATTTGGAAGATATTATGCTGAGTGAAATGAGTCATTCACAGAAGGACAAATATTGTATGAGCCCATTATTGTAAAAAGTCAAGGAAAGGCTTACTTATGGAAGAAAACTCACTTTGTAGGTTCATTGGGATGGAAGGGAAGGGGAGGGAAAATTTCAGACTAGTTGGGGGTCACATGTTGATTTGTGTGAGGGCAGGGATGATATGCAAAGAGTCTGTGACCAGCATGATGACACTGGGGAAAGGAAGGATAAGGAAATATGCATATAAGATAGAGACAACAGAGGCAAATACTAGTATATGCTCAATACTGCATTACCACTAACACCAAACACCAGGCTAGGAATAAGTGCATAGACAGGAGAGAAGATCAGGTGGGGTTGGCCAAAAGGAATATACCCTAGACCAAGGATAGATTTAGATGAAGATAATCTTACATGTGCACCTGTGCTACAAAATTAGCCACACAGATTACAGAAGCAACAAAAGAGAGTTGGAGTAACCTCTCAGAGACAATCAAACCTTGAGAGAAAGAATCACTGGCCTGCCAACTTGGGACCATGGTCTCAGGGGACACCAAGCTCAGTTGGCACAGCGTAGTACATAAAAATATTGTTCCACAACCTACTTCGTTGAGTAGTGGCTGGGGTCTTAAAAGCTTTTAAGCAGCCATTTAAAATGCAACTACTGGTCTCTTCTCAACTGAAGCAAAGAAGAGTGAAGAAAATCACACTGGAAACAATTAGTCCAAGGATATGATGGACCCCGAGACCAGAAAAACTAGATGGTGCCCAGCTACCAATGCCAACCTCTCGGAAAGGAATCAAAACTGCAGATCCTGGATAGAGCGGAGGCAAAATGTGGAACAAAATTCAAAAACACAAAAATGACCAGAATTACTGGTCAGATAGAGTCTGGTGGAACCCCCAAGGCTATGGCCCCGGGTTACCCTGCGGGCCTAGAATTAGATTCACTTAGCCCAACAGTAGAAAGACCTACATCCAGAACACCTACCCCAGGACGATGCACCCACCTGCTTAGGGCAATACACCCCTTAGAGCAATCAGCCATGGGGCACCAGAGGGGCAGCATTCACATAGAGGGAAAGCTGGACAGACAGGAGTGCATAGTTAACAAGGGCACAGGGAGAGGGTAGTCACAGGGACTGGAGGGGAGGAGAGCTTGCTATGGTCACGGATGATAATTGGGGCCGTGAAATCAAATGTACACAGACTGTTGAATGTAAAACCAATTTTGCTCTGTAAATTTGCACAAAAGCATGATAAAATTAAAATAATAAAAATAATAATGGTTTGATACTTTCTGCCTGGCCTGCAGCTTGCCTTGTGATTGGTATGTACCTTGCAGGGATTGGTATGTACTATGCAAATGTTCTGAGTTTTGGCCTACTATACAAATAAAGTGTCTATGCCCTACCAAGAGGAGATTGGTCAGTTCAATCAGTTCATGGCCCTGGTGGGAGTGCCATTCCTTGAAATTGACGAACAGTTTGTATATTTAACTGCCAGCCCTCTGGGGGTTTTTAGACAGAAAGAAGCAGGAAGAGAAGCAGCAAGAAGCAGCAGAAGAAACAAAGAAGAGAGAAGCAGCAAAAAGAGAGAGGAAGCAAGGAACCTCCTAAAAGAATTGTAACACAGGTGAAAAGGCTGTAACATTGAAGAGTGCAAGAGACTGGTAAGAGGTGCAGTGGCAATGCCTGAAGGCATAGGCCCAAAAGGGGTCCAGCAGCAGAGCAGGAGGGAAAAGACAGCAGAGTCAAATGGTCAAATGAAGCCTGTCCTCAGGAAGCTGAGAGGAGGCCTACATGGTAAAGAGGAACTGAGAGAGCGATTTTGCACTGAAGAAGGGCGACTTTGCCTACATGCTTTCTGAATCTGATCCTCATCCTGAATTATACCCTGTTCCTTAATAAATTGCTTAACTGTAAAAGAATGGTCTTTGAGTTCTGTGTGGCCATTGTAATAATTATTGAACCCAGAAGAGAAGTAGAGGATGCTGTGGGAGGGACCATTTTGTCAGAACTGATAAAAAGGGTCAGAGGTATGTCTGACCTCCACCTCATGGGAAATCAGCTGTGGGCTAATCTTGATTCACATTATCCCCCCAGAAGTTAAACAAGTTCTGATGCTCCTGCTATTATTATTTCTGCCATTTTACACTATATGTAAGCATCTCACAGAGTAAAAAAGATGCCTTCTCTAAGGGTATTAATATGCTGATCTCCCAAATGGTCCACAGTAATTTCTAAAGATGATAGCTCAGAAATATTTAAGCTCAGACTTGTCAGAAATGCAATAAGAAATGTCAAATCATTTGTTTCATTTGGTGATTAGATTAAATTAAGAAACAAAGACTATTCTATTCACATTGTTACTCAGTCTTTAAAGAATAATAATGTCAGAAAAGAAAGAAAAATACCAACTGAACAGGTCCTAAGTACAATGTTCTAGTACTCATACTTAATTTTACTTAGTATACTGTATCACAACAAAACAAAAAAATCCATGGTCATATTTCTTCTTCATGTGCTCTTGACAACTACCATCAATTTGGCACATAGTGTTAGATGTGCTTCTCTAAAACAAAAGTTCATTTTCCATCCAGATTTACTGTTCAAGTAACTAGTCTCTGCCTCTTTGCTCCCTTCATGATTATGCAACTTGCTTGTTTAGAATTCTAATACTCAATAAATCTACTCCACACATTTTGTAATACAATGAACAAAAACTTTAGAATAAAATCAAATGCAAATCTAAGAATTTGAACTAAAAGGTTTCACCCACTTCATATAACCTAACACCATTTTTACAGGGCTCGAAAAGTTCAAGTAGAAATGCTGATTAACATCAATGAACCTGGACTTTTAATACCATCACATGGACAGAATATCTGATACATTTGAATACCCACCGAATTCAACACTGAAATACTTAAACCATTACCTTAAAAATTATTGTAAATCTTACTTTGTTAAGTTTCTCCTGAAACATTCCAAAACTGACAGAACTGTTAGAAGTTTTGAACTCTTTCACATAAAAATTAACATGTTTACATATTAAAAATGATAGTCTTTCAAGTACTTTTCTTCTAGTGTGTATTATTTGAGATAACATTGGCTTGTTCAATAAAAAATCCCTTGGAATATACTGAAATAGAATTTCCCCAACTAATGCACACACACAGACATACATACCCAATTGCATTTGAAGGTACTTAACCAATTCCGATTATAATAAATTTAAGATTTTATAAAATCATTATTTATGTCTGCCTCTCCCTTTAGTTACTGTTACAAATCTTAGCATATACAAATCAACCACATCACTGCAAAAAAAGAAACACGGAAATTCAATTTATACCTGTCATCACTCATAACTACTAAGTTATATGTGAGTGGTATTAAGAAGACTTACCTCTCCTTGCTTAGGGATGCTGAACTTGGAAAGCTTGGCCTTGGTTCTGGCTGACTCTGGCTTGGTGGCTGGGACTCCCCTGTAGGATGTGCAATGAACACTGGTTTCCGCAGATGACTTAAGCTTAGGGGACTCATCAGGAGCCTGATCTTGGCCGTCCATTGGCCGCACATATGCAGTTGGTTTCTGCTGAACCAGGCTGGGTTTTGAAGCCAGAGATGGAGGGAAGTTCTGAACACAGTGACCACTGCTGCTGTGCTTGGCTGACATAGCAGATGGCCTGTCCTGGGTCTGAAGACCCACCTCCACATTGCACACTTGTTTGGCCCGTGGCTGCTGTCTGCCAACACCATCTCCAAGCAAGGTCCTGAGAGAGCCCTGTTGTGCTGAGTTGGAAGAAGAACAAGAAGAAGAAGATGAGGATGAAGGCCTCAACACACTGGGATTAGGTTTTTTATTACTGTTCTTTGAGTTAGCAGATTTGTGCAAATCAAGCAACCTGTGTCCATGCTTACTTGATCTCTGTTGGCCATCAGATGGTGGGTGCCCAGCCTTCTGCCAGCCCATAGTCCCCCTCTTACTCTGCTGCCCTGAGACAGCTGCTGGTGTGGAAGATGCAGTGCTACAGACAGACGAGGACTGGGTCTGGGTTCTTGAATCTGCAGCAAAATGTTCATCGATCTTGTTCACGGGAGTCTGTGGAACCCCAGGTTTGGGTATGCCAACAAGGTGACTCTGATTTGATCTATCCGTTAAAAAGTCTTTCATTTCATCATAATTGCCTAAAGTATTCTGGATCCGGTTGGAAAGCTCATCCCCCTTATTAGTCTGGAGAAAGGAAAACAAAACATCCACAGTATTAGGATAAACAAGAGAAACAACTGCAATAAAGGAATGTTCCTTTACTGACCACAGAATCCAGAGTTACCACATTAAGAATGAAAGCTGAGAGATGAAAAAGAAAATCCTCATAGTCTCTGAAGGCGTCTGTCAGCACTCTACACTGCACCAGAATGGGGAAGCCGAAACTGCCTTAGAGGACATAAAAAAGGAATCTATCCTTGGTATCATGTTACAGTTAAAATACATTCCCTGGAAATCAGAAAATTTGCTATTGCAACTTTGCAAAATGGCCTGGATTAAATCTTGCCAGGATTGGATTTTCTTTTCTATGTGGTACTACTGGAAGCTCTTGTTGAAAATTCAGATTTGGCTCACAATTGTTCTGCTTCTGACTTCTAAATATATAATTATTCTTGTCAGATACTGAGAGTTGACAAGCAACAAAAGCCAGGGTGAAGCTTAAAAGGGAACAGGGCTAAATATGCAAGAAGAAGCTACCAGCTTGAGATAGCCATAGGTCCATGAAGCCTAAGATATTAGTGAAATCCAGGAAGATCTTTAGTTTTAGAAGAAAGATTATTCTATGGCATTTGATACAAATGAGAAATCATGTAACAGTTTCTTTCTTATTAGCCCTCACATACAAATATGTAACTCAATCTCTTTGTTGTTGTTGTTTCCTGAGAGCTTAGAAAGCAAAATAAATGGAATTCTCACTTCAAATTAATGCAAAAATTAAGTCTACATTACTAATAAAAATCACAGCAAGCACATCTCAGTATTAAACCAAACCAAAAAAACCAAACTCACTGCTATTGAGTGGATTCTGACTTATAGTGACCTCCCTTTGGATTTCCAAGGCGGTAAATCTTTATGGAAGTAGATTGCCCAGTCTTCCTTCTGTAGAGTGGCTGGTGGGTTTGAACCGCCAGCCTTCTGGTTAGCAGTCAAATGCCTTAGACACTACACCACCAGAGCTCCTTCAATATTAAACAAAACTTACATTTTATGGAGAGAGTAGCAAATAAAGACATGTCACAATGCCAAGACTTACAGGGGAAGGCCCTAAATCTAGTAGCTATCTTCCTTGGGCTAAACAGGCAGCAACTTAACTGGTTGGTTAATAACTTTAGCCATGACTGCCATCACACGGGCCTCAGGTGTATGGATGAAGAGTGGTGATGAAGAAATGAAAATCATCTACCTTGTAAGGTTCACTGAAGAGGGAGTAACTCGAATTAAATGTGCCATCATCCTGTTGAGTTTCCTGATTTCTTCGCTCTCGTTCCTTCCTCCGTAACGCATTTCTATCTGGTTCATAGACACTACATCAGAAGAAAGAAAAGAGAACAAACCACATACCAAAAAATTAGAGAGTAAAGCCCAATGAAACATGCATCTAAGTGCAGAAGTCTGGTTCATGGACAAATGGTGATGATAACAAGAACATGAATCGGATTAAAGCCAGTCTAATCAGGCAATGTGAGCTCTGGTGCCAGATAATTACACTCTGCAGGGGGAAAAAGTCCTTAGGACAAGTTTCAACCTGTACTAGACTTCTCTGCCTGATATGTGAAAGAGGAAATATCTAAGCAACTTTGACAGGAGAAGACTTAAAATAATCTTACAGCAGACGGTAATTACAGTGATGTGTAAATAGAAATTATGAGCATATCTCCTCTTATGACATAGCCTCTGAGTGTTATATGGGAATGTTCCCTTTTTTTTTTTTTTTTTTGCGTAGCTGTGTTTCTGTAGTGATTCTTTTATTAACTAGCTTCCTAAAGAGCTGTTAAAACTCCATGCTACAGTGGTTTTCACAGTTATGAGCCTTCTTCTGATCTCTGTTAATCAGTCAAGTCGTCAAACTACTACTGAATCAATTCTTCCTTCTGGTATATTTGACACAATCACTCTTCCTAACTATGAAAAATGTGCCAGGAGGAAGGAGTGCAGGCAATGAAGGGAGAGAACGGAAATTGAATTATGTTGTGTCATCAAGGAACTGGGCCTTTTTGTTGAAGAAAATTAATATCTATTCTCCCAAAACACAATTATGAAGTGCCCAGACACCAGATAGCTGGAAGAACTAAGGAAGAAATAAAGTGTTCCTTCCTCTAATAAGGAGAAAATAAAGGGGCTAATTCAACTAATGGTAAGGAAGTGAACTATTCAGGGAAGGAAGGAAATACACTTGTTCTTTCAGCTCCCTGATAAAGAAATCTGCTCTCAGAGTGGACAACAGAGCTAACCACTACCAATGGGAAAGGACGGACAGATCCCTTAAAACAAGCACTGTACTAACTCACTAGCAGAAGCATTTGATTTAAGGGACCATTCATCATTTTGCTACTCGGACTAGTGAGCAGACAACACAGCAGGGCATCTGGACACCCACTACTAACTGTGGTTCTCTACTAACCAGCTACGTGCTGACAGAAAAGCCACACGATCTCTCTGTAACCCAGTGTCTTCATTATAAAACAGACATGTTTTATGGTGCTGCTGTGAGGCTTAAAGGTGAAGGTAATATATAAAAGGGTTGTGGAACAGTTTGAAGTGTTATAAAATCCAGTGTATTGCTATTAAAATATTGTCATTGATAGTTAAAAGATATGTGAATTCAAAGTAACTTAGCAAAGTGGTGATTTTTATTTATTTATTTATTTTTAGCTAAGTAGCTATCTTTAATCAAAGAGAAAGGATTTATGTCATGTAGCTGAAGGAAACACAAATAAAATAATCTTAATAATAAAAATACTTCTCATCTTCCTAGCTCTGCTCACTTGGCCAGAATGTACTTTAAATTAACTGTCTAAGGGGTGAGCTGAACATGCTTCTGGCAAGGCTGTTACAGCACCTAAGGCATTTCATTTAAATTTAAGATTAGGGAATGTTAAAATACCCAGAACGTGTAGCCTATTAGCATTTTAATTCATCCTTAGTACATTACCCAAAGTTATTACATTTGGAAGTCCAACCAATGACCTTCATGTAAAGGGGGGCTGCAGCCTCTAAGATCCTTTGCCAACTGAGAGGCTCACAGCCTCAACATTACAACCACCAAGAACTCTCTGGGTGGTTATGGTGGCAGTGCCCAGCACAAAGGAGGCACAGGATGGAAATGACACTCTTATTCACAGGACCAGGCTTCAATCTCATAGAAAAGGTGTATGACTGTGCTGTCCTGCTTACAGATATCCATAATAAGAAAACCCAGCTTTCATGAACATCTCATGGCTTTGAAGTAGACACACAACTCATATATGAAGTGCACTTTAACCTAAAGGAGAATTCTAGTGTTACTACGAACTCGTGTGTGCTAACTTTTGGACCAATACCAATGTCTGCAGTTAAACAGAAAAGCTTGTACTACATATGCATCACAACTCATCCCCCTCTCCAGTATATAAATTACTTGAGAAGAACTCACTGCACTGTGTTTCATTCACAGAGACTTCCACACGCATGCTCACTGCCCTCAACCAGCTCACACCAACCACACAGACAAGACTGGTGTGATGCATGAAGTGGCCTGACACACGGATGAAGCAGGCAGGTGGTCACTAAGGATGGTTTCTGGGCTTCTGAGAAGCCTTCCCACCCCATGCCCCAAATAATACCTCCTGCATCTGCTGGCTGACGACTGAAACTCCACTACTAGAGAGTCATTCCTCTGGTTTAAGATGTCTTCACCCCTGTAAGAAATGTAAGCACCACAAGAAGGGAAAACACTTTAAACCTCATCAGTCTCATCAGTATTTTAGGGTGCATGAGCTTTCAGCATTAAACCTCATCAATATCTTAGTGCAAAGGAGTTTCCAGCATTTTCCCCAAAAGCCAAGGGGAAAGGGCACAAGGATCCTGGGGTACAAAGATGACAGAGATAAACTCACAAACTCAGTCTGTTTTGCAATGTGGCTTAGATATTCAAGGCAAAGGCAGAAGGATAAAAGCCAATATCAACAAGGCAAAGCTCATGCTCATTGCTTTCCAGGGTCAAGGAGTAAAAATCACTTCACAATTCAATGGAATTAGAGGGGAAGGATGCCATGCTTGGTAGGGTGGAGGGTCAACGAAAGAGGGGGAGGCCTTCAGCGAGATGGATTGACACGGTGGCTGCAATGATGGGCTCAAGTATAGCAGGGATTGTGGGGCTGGCATGGGATCGGGCAGTGTTTCGTCCTGCTGTGCATGGGGTTGCTATGAGTCGGAAACGACTCGACGGCACTTAACAACAACAACACAGAGGTGAAAGGGAAGCCGTTCCTCATTAACTAAATGTGCCTCGCTCCCCAAACCCTTAAAGCTTGAAAGGGACCAAAAGGACTCCAAGATGCAGACCACTGGAAGATAAAGTTCTCCAATGAGGTTCTGGTTACATAACCAGGCTAGGTATCTAATACTATAAAAGACAGATAACCCTCAGGACCACTTGTACACAATCTATAAATATAAATATTCTGGACATCCCTTATAGGTCCATCATAATGCTATGCCATGCAGTGTCCTTCCCATCATCAGATGAAACAAAAAACAAAAAAGCAAACCCACTGTCACTGAGTCAATTCCAACTCACAGCAACCCTACAGGGCAGAGCAGAACTGCCCCCACTGTGTTTCCAAGGCTACAAATCTTTAGAGAAGCAGACTGCCTCATCTTTCTTCTGCAAAGCAGCTGATGGAATCAAACTACTGACCTTCTGGTTAGTGGCTGAATGTTTTACCCACTGCCCCACCAGAGCTCCTTCAGATGAAAACAGAATACCTAAAATGACAATCATTCCCCTTCTGCAGAGTCAAGCAAATGAAACCCAAAAAGAGAAGCAGTACTTGCCTGATAGCTTTCCTTTAGTTTCTTTTATCCTTCCTTGGTTGGTAGTTCTGCAGCTACCACTTAGCATTCAGCCCCTCCTAAAGGCAACCTACCCATTGTTTGTCCTTAACTAGAACTACAATCCACCCATGTCCTGTTTCAGTCCTTGTTGTTGTTGTTATTGTTGTTGTTGTTATGTGCCATCGAGTTGGACCTGACTTACAGCGACCACTCCTTGGGTTTCCAAGGCAGTATCACTATGGAAGTAGATTGCCCCATCTTCCTTCTGAGGAGTGGCTAGTGGGTTTGAACCGCCAGCCTTCTGGTTAGCAGTCAAACGCCTTAGGCACTATGCTACCAGAACTCCCTGTTTCAGTCCTTAGGAGCTAAAAACATCAGCTGCTTAAAGCAAATGTTATTGTAGCAGAAACTCTGAACTTCCATCCTCCATCTCTCCCTACTTTTGCTTCTTCTCCAACACCAAGTGTTTTGACTCATAAAGACAATGCTTCCTCTACACCGAGGCCACCATTTCACTGATTACAAGTGAAATTTGTGCAGGAACATACAAGCCTAGAGAGTGTCTTTCACTTAAACTCAGCCTTCTTCCCTGATCTGCCATGTAAGCA
Organism: Orycteropus afer afer; assembly: GCF_000298275.1. Classification (NCBI taxonomy): domain Eukaryota; kingdom Metazoa; phylum Chordata; class Mammalia; order Tubulidentata; family Orycteropodidae; genus Orycteropus; species Orycteropus afer. The sequence goes on from NW_006921604.1 coordinate 11,038,273, forward strand.
ACACAACATAGCAAAGAACATGCCATTTGCTTTAGAAGCAAAAGGACCTTTCCCCTGACACTGTGAAATTCAGGTCGGCTTCCCTGGGGATGACTGACTAAAGTTTTAAAAAATTCTGATTCCTGGCACACCATTATATACATTAAACTCAGTAAGAGTCATACATTGCAAGCTATGTTTCTTTGTTACTAGTAGATGGTAAAATCTCTATCATCTGTAAAGTTGCTCCTTATTTTCATGACAATTACAAGAATTACATTCCTTAAATGTAAATACACCAAATGTATTTATTTATTTTGCATGAACGTGAAGGCATCCAACTGCTACCATATTATTTACTGTAGATGTATAACATTCCCAGAAAAGAAATCTTTTTAATCAACTCCTTTCAAAAAAAAAAAAAAAAAAACTTATTCATTTCTAGAATTAAAAAAAAAAAAATTTCTGATAATTTTTTAATTTTTTTTTTAATCTATAAATTGAGGTGTCCTGTAGGGTGCAGATCAAAACAAATTATGACACTTGTTATTGTTGTTATGTGCCGAGTCAGACCCAACTCATAGCAACCCCTCCCCTTGGGTTTCTGAAGCAGTATCACTACGGAAGTAGATTGCCCAACCTTCCTTATGATACCTTCCATAGGAATAACTTCAAACATGAAATTATCGTCATTTCCAAAATTAATTTATTCTTGATCACATACTAACAGCATGGAACTAAAACTATTACCAATGGTTCTAATAGTTTCTCCCACTGAGTTCACAACTTTTCACATATATGTCACTTAATTATCCTTGCAATGTTACTTGGAGAAAGACAGGGGTGGCAAACATTACTAGGTTATCTTTTTTCAACATTATCAAACCAAAACAAAACTCACTGCCGTTGAGTCGGATGTGACTCATAGCGACCCCTCCTTGGGTTTCTGGGGCAGTATCACTACGGAAGTAGATTGCCCAACCTTCCTTCCAAGGAGTGGCTGGTGGGTTTGAACCGCCAGCCTTCTGGATAGCAGTCAAACGCCACCACTTCACCACCAGGAAGTTAGATTAAGAGTTTAATCATGAAAAGATGTCATAAAGAAGAGATCATGTCTAGGGCACACCAGTGTTCAAAGTCTGTTACTCAGCTCTACTCAGGAGTTACTGATGAGCTTAGAGAAGCCACACTTCCTAAAAGGCATGTCTATAAGTCTAGTAATAATAAAGAGTGAACATGAGCCCCACAGAAGCAAAACAGGACAAATGAAACAGAAGGAAGCTAGTTCCCATTCAGAGAGAACTACGGTGAAAAGCCTGGAATAAAAGCTTAGGTGTTATAATTTGTTTTCTTATGCACCTTAGAAACAAGAAAAGACAAAAATCAGTCTCTGCACAGAACACAAGAAAAAAGCGTATCCATGTAATATAGAATTGTGGAATAGAGGAGAGATGAGTGAGTAAAGAAATTGTAGGTTATAAAGCAAGCCAGCAAAGGCTTATAGTATCACCACTTTCATCAAATCCCACCCATTCATTCCTCTGCTCCAGTCCCTCCCTAAGCCGCCCTATTGGAGGAAAAGGTGCTGAAGCTCTTAGAGCCCGCCTCTCTAGATGAGCCAATGTTGACCTACATGTTCTGGCTAGAAGGGACTACTTTCTTCCTATTGCAAGGATCCATGCACAGCCCTTTTGAAGTTGAATAATCCATCCAAAGAAACCACATTTCCCATGAAGGGACTTCCAGCCAGTGGTGGTGGTGGTGGTGGTGGTGGTTGGATGATGTAGAGTCAATTCTGACTCACAGTGACCCCAAGTGATGGTACAACTACTTGCTCCATATGGTTTTCTTGGCTGTAATTTTTTCAGAAACAGATTGCAGATCTTTTTCCCACAGAGCCTCTGGGTGGGTTCAAACAATCAACCTTTTGTTAGGGGCCAAGTGCTTAACTATTATGCCATCAAGGCTACATTCCAGCCAGGGTATATGTGGCATTCCTTGACTACCAGCATCAAAATGTTTTTATTCTATTTCTTTTTATCATCCTGCCTACTGGTGTGTCTCCAAGATTGGGATCCAGAAACAAGTTAATGCAAGCAGAAGGGAATGAACAATCTTTCACCTATCATTTAAAGAAAGTATCATGTTTTTCACATTTAAATAGTATTGTCCTCTTTGAAAAGCAGGAATGCAATTTGCTTTAGTCCAAATGTATTTATTTACTGAATGTTGTCTGAATGCCACTGTGTTAGACTCTGGGGAGACAATGAGAACTATGATCTATCCTGCTGCTGAGAAGCTAACAGTCTAGGAAAGGAGAAGGGGACCCATTCATAAGCAGAAAATGATGACATAACATGGTCAGGGCATCGGTAGAGGAGGAGCACAGGGAATCAGAATGGCTTCCTGAGAGTGATCAGTTTTCAGCTGAGACTTGAGAAAAAGGAAAAGTGGGGGACAGGAAAGAAAGAGGCAGGGTTTAAAGGTACAAGATACATAAATTACCACTGTGGTGGTGGTTATTATTTGCCGTTGAGCTATGACTCATGGGTGCAGAGTAGAACAACTCTGTAGGATTTTTGGAAGTAGATCACCAGACCTATCTTCCAAGGTGCCTCTAGGTGGGCATGAACTGCCAACCTTTTGGCTAAGTGGCCTTTCAGAGTATTTGGAGTAGGCACCTTACTACTTTAAAAAGCTAAAACTCCACATGAACTTAAATTTTCATTTCTTTGGTTTGCTCTACTGCTAAAATGTCACCTCTACTTTACTCTACCTAAGTTTACTTGATTCCTTCCTGAAGGCATGTTTGGTACGCAGGTGTGAATGGAAAGAAGAATCGCAGAGAAGGAGGCCAGAGACACACTCTCCTTTTCTTTGCAGTTTGCATCAAGGCTGGCATGAACAATCTGGCCAAGGAAGAGACAGTGTTTTAAGGTTCTGGACAACATGCTAATAAGCTCCCTGGGCTTGGACTGCCATGAGGGCAAACAGAAGGAAAAGGCACAAAGTAGAAAGAAGAGCATTTTGTAGACACTCACCTACTCTCTGCAACAGCAACATTAGCAACTATGTGTAATTAAAAAACTTAATCAAACATTCTAAAATTATAACAATTGCTTTAAAATTTAATGAGCTAACATCGCTTGTTATTTATAAAATAAATAATACAAGATCAGTACTCTTCTAAATTACAGAAAAGATGGGCTAGTGAAGTGTACTTGCAAATTCCCTCTTTAGTGTACAAACAGAGATGTCCAAGGAGTGAGCAGGTAATAGAGGCAATTCAGACAGACAGAAGATGAGCTAGAGTTAGAACTTGGCAAAGTAGCAAGAATTCTTCCAATCAGATTTCTTCAAGGCCTTCATTATTGTGGTGGTGGTGGTGGCAGTGATAGTGATGGTGAGGGTGGTGGCGGTGGTAGTGAGGGTAGTGGTGACAGTGGTGGTGAGGGGGGTGGTGCTGAGGGTAATAAAGGTGGTTGTGAGGAAGGTGGTGGTTGTGAAGGTGATGATGGTGGTGATGAAGATGATGGTGGTGGTGAGGGTAGCTGCTAGGGTAGTGGTGATGATGGGGATCAAAGAAATGCTGAAGAGTAAAATCTCAAAGACTATTTCTACCATAGATTCCTCAATAAGGTCAGTCCAATCTTTTACCTGTTTGTCTCTGACCACAAAGTTTATCTCAGTCTTAATTCAATCTTGAAAAATATCTCCTGAGAGCAGTTGTAGATCTCTGCCTTAGGTTTTCTGACCTGCTCTACTAGAATGAGTATGGGATTGTGGGTGGTTTAATCATAACTTCTCCTGCACTGTAACTTTGCGCAAACAAGGGCATTAAGAAGAGAAGCAAAAAACAAATACTCATAGACAAATTTAGCCCAATAATATTACAAAGTGTTGAAAACAGCCTTTTTGGATGATCTATGACATCTTCCAAGACCCATCTGGTCCATGTTAAATTCTGCTAATACCAACAACTATCACTTATTACTAGCTGCTAGTCTAGTAGCTGAA
>NW_006921604.1:11042728-11057019 GCF_000298275.1 Orycteropus afer afer
CCACCAGCCACTCCTCGGAAGGAAGGTTGGGCAATCCTAATTCCGTAGTGATACTGCCTCGGAAACCCAAGGAGGGGTCGCTATGAGTCGGGTTTGACTCGACGGCACATAACAACAACAACAATCCTCTGCTAGTAAACTCTAGACAGAAGACTGTTAGTTTTCAGATCATAAAAATTTCAGTTTATTTTTCTAAGATTTTCTAAGCCTCCTTGGTTGACATGTTAACTTATAGCATTCTTCTAAAACGCACATATAAAACAGGGGTACATAAGTAAAATGAGTCAGCACTAGCAATTAACTAATACTCCAGTCCCTGATTCTTTAAGCAGAAGACTGCAAAAGTTCTAAGATAAATTAATCCTCCATTTTATCAATTTTTTTAAGTATGGAATTATATATACTGAATTCCTTAAGAATTATGGATAACCATAGTAAGTGTATTTTATCACATAGCGAGGGTAGACAAGCCACTGCTGCAATCTGGTATTGGACACATACCAGTTCTTCACTGATCATTTACTAACTCTCAACTCCATTTCTCAGCCAGTGGAAATGATTACTGCTTCAAATCTCTCGTAAATACACCCCAGTGAGTTTTTAGAGAAATGACAGATAAATGACAGCTTTGCATTTCCAAGGGTTAAATGCTTTTCCTGAGGGAGCCTAACTCTTGCTGCCACGAGAACACATGTCGAGCTCAATGTAATAGTTCCATGTTAAATAAAACACCAGGCTGTACCACAAGTGGCTTTCAAAGAGGTTTTCCATAAAGTATAAACAGCAGAAGTTAATTTGAGTTTCTTAACAGGACCTTTTTCCTTTAAAATATAAAAGTACCCTGGGATGAAGCAATTACGTACTCTGATTTACCATCTTTTCTGTGGGAGAACATAAAGATGCAGCAGAGCCTCACAAAAGCAGTTACTTAATCAAATGGGACCCACTTGCAAAGTCCCTACTATGCTATTTCCAAGAGCTCACTTCCAGGCAGCAGCACAGCGCTGTCATCAATCACAGGTGTCCATAATGAGAATGATGCTTACTCCCAGGGCTTTTCAAGTTAGAGCCAATAAATTACTTTTCCTCCACCAAATGCTCAGTTAAATTTCATATTCACTTTACAGCATCAGTTCCTAAACTTCAACTCCTAGGAATTTTAAAAGCCATATATACGATGTGCCATATTTTATAGAAAGATCTAAGATCTCTGTGTTAACCATGAAGCCCTACCACACAATCCCTTCCGTGGCCCCCGGGTCATGGGTGGGGTACCATTAGTCATAAGGCAGAAAGGTCACCAAAGTCCTGTCATCCAATTTCCTGACACTTCATTCAGGTCAAGCTCCTGACACAGGAAACTCTGAAACTCAGACTATTAGCTTCAAGAATGGCTCTTCCTGAATCCAACTCCCCAACTTCTTATTCAGAGCCACTGAAGCACCAAGTGGTGCAAAGAGGATTTCTGAAAAGGAGGAGGAGTCACCTTGGGTTACTACTATCTACTGAACTGAATTAATTTACTTGTGAGGTACAGAACTAGCCCTAGGCTAGACTGAAAACAAATAGAGCTGACTTAATCCAAAGGTTGAATTAAAAGGACATGCATGGCCTCAAATATCTTCTGATATCTAATCAACCTGACAGGACAACCATTAGGGCTTCAATGTGGACAAGAAAGATGCAAACTACTATAATTGACTTACTAATTTACCTGAAAGGGAAGGAAACCCTGTTTTGAAGACAAGGATGACTTTATCTGATACAGAGTGGATGACCATAACCTAGCTAGCTATGTTGGTGGATAATGAGGACAGGGAAAGGGAAATAGAGAAATGTTGTTGTTGTTAGATGCCATCGAGTCAGCTTTGACTCATAACGACCCTATGTACAGCAGAACGAAATACTGCCCAGCCCTGTGCCAGGCTCACAATCCTTGCTATATCTGAGCCCATCATTGCAGCCACTGTGTCAATCCATCTCATTGAAGGTCTTCCCTTCTTTCATTGACCCTCCACCTCACCAAGTATGATATCCTTATTCAGAGAATGGTCCCTTCTGACAACATGACCGTGGTAGGTGAAACAAAGTCTCCTGGTCTATATACAGGTTCCTCATGAGTACAATTAAGTGTTCTGGAATTCCCATGCGCTTCCAAAGAGCATTCTGGCTGCACTTCTAGGACAGATTTGTTCTTTCTTTTGGCAGTCCATGGAACTTTCAGTATTCTTCGCCAAAACACAACTAAAAAGCATTAACTCTTCTTCAGTCTTCCTTATTCATTGTCCAGGGCTCACATGCATAAGAGGCAACTGAAAGTACCATGGTTTGGGTTAGGCACACCTTAGTCTTCAAGGAGACATCTTTGCTCTTCAGCACTTGAAAGAGGTCTTTTGCAGCACACTTGCCCATCCAATACAATGTCTGATGTCTTGACTACTGCTTCCATTGGTATTGATTGTGGAACCAAGTAACATTAAATCTTTTGACAACTTCAATTTTTTCTCCATTTATTGTGATGCTGCTTATTGGCCCAGGTGTGAAGATTTTCGTTTTCTTTGTGTTGAGATGTAATCCATACTGCAGACTGTAGTCTTTAATATTCATCAGTAAGTGCTTCAAGTCATCCTCACCATCAGCAAGCAAAGTTGTGTCATATGCATATCACAGGTTGTTAATGAGTCTTCCCCCAATCCTGATGCCACTTCATATAGTCTAGCTTCTCGGATTATTTGCTCAGCATACAGATTGAGTAAATATGGTGATAGAAAATAACCCTGATGCACTCCCTCCCTGATTTTAAACCACACAGTGTCCTCTTATTCTGTTCAAACAACAGACTCCTTCCTGGTCTATGTACAGGTTTCTCATGAGTACAATTAAGTGTTCTGGAATTCCCATTTTTCTCAATGTTATCCGTAATTTGTTATGATCCACACAATCGAATGTTTTTGTAAGGTCAATAAAACACAAGTAAACATCTTTCTGGGATTCTTTGCTTTCAGCCAAGATCCACCTGACATCAACAATGATATCTCTCATTCTACACTCCCTTCTGAATCCAGCCTGCATTTCTGGAAGTTCTCAGCCAATATACTGCTGCAATCATTTTTGAATTATCTTTAACAAGATTTTAGTTGCATGTGATATAAATGATATTGTTTGATAATTTCCACATTCTGTGGGATCACCTTTCTTTGGAATGGGTACAAATATGGATCTCTTCCAGTTAGTTGGCCAGGTAGCTGTCTTCCAAATCTCTTGGCATAGCCAAGTAAGTGCCTCCAGCAGGACATCCATTTGTTGAAACATCTCAATGGGTATTCTGTCAATTCCTGGAGCCTTGTTCTTCACCAATTTCTTTAGTGCAGCTTCTACTTCTTCCTTCAATACCATTGGTTCTTGATCATATGCCACCTCCTGAAATGGATGAACATCAACCAATTCTTTTTGGTACGGTGACTCTGCATATTCCTTCCATCTTCTTTTGATGTTTCCTGCATCATTCAAAATTTTGCCCATAGAATCGTTCAATATTGCAACTCAAGGCTTAAATTTTTTCTTTAGCTCTTTCTACTTGAGAAATGCTGAGCATGTTCTTCCCTTTTGGTTTCCTAACACCAAGTCTTTGCACATTTCATTATAATAATTGACTTGGTCTTCTCAAGCTGCTCTTTGAAATCTTCTGTTCAGCTCTTTCATCTTGTCATTCCTTTAGCTACTTTCCACTCAAGGGCAAGTCTCTTCTGACATCCATTTTGGTTTTTTCTTCCTTTCCTATCTTTTTAATGACTTTCTGCTTTCCTCATGGATGATGTTCTTGTCATCCCACAATTTCTCTGGTTTTTGGTCATTGGTTTTCAGTCATTGGTTTTCAGTGTATCAAATCTATTCTTTAGATGGTCTCTAAATTCAGGAGGGATACAATCAAGATCATATTTTGGCTCTCATGCACTTGTTTTAATTGTCTTCAACTTCAACTTGAACTTGCGTATGGGCAACTGATGGTCTGTTCCACAGTTAGCTCCTGGCCTTTATTTGGCTAAAGATATTGAGCTTCTCCATTGTCTCTTTCCACAGATGTAGTTGATCCAATTCTTGTGTACTCCATCTGGTGAAGTCCATGTGTACAGCCACCATTTATGTTCTTGAAAAAAGGTATTTGCAAAGAATAAGTCGTTGGTCTTGCAAAATTCTATCATGTGATTTCCAGCATTATTTCTATCACCAAGGCCCTATTTCCCAACTACCAGTGATCCTTCTTTGTTTCCAACTTTTGCATTCCAATCACCAGTAATAATCAACACATCTTGATTGCATGTTTGGTCAATTTCAGACTGCAGAAATTGGTGAAAATCTTCAATTTCCTCTTCTTTGCCTTTGATGGTTAGTGTGTAAATCTGAATAATAAAAGAAAGGTTGGGCAATCTACTTCCATAGTGATACCGCCTCAGAAACCCAAGGAAGGGTCTCTATGAGTTGGGGCCAACTCAACAACATGAAACAACAATAGTATTAACTACTCTGCCTTGTAGGCAAATGCATATTATCCTATCACTGACAGTGCTGTACTTCAGGACAGATCTTGAAACATTCTTTGTGACAATGAATGCCACACCATTCCTCTTCAGTTTGCCATTCCCAGCATAGTAGATCACATGGTTGTCTGATTCAAAACGGCCAAAACCAGTCCATTTCAGCTCACTAATACCTAGGATATTGATCTTTATGTGTTCCATTTCATTTTTGAAAACTTCCAATTTTCCTACATTCATACTTCATACATTCCATGCTCCAATTATTAATGGTTGTTTGCAGCTGTTTCTTCTCATTTTAAGGCATGCCACATCAGCAAATGGAGATCCTGAAAGCTTTACTCCATCCACATCATTAAGGTCAGCTCTACCCTGAGGAGGCAGTTCTTCCCCAGTCATATTTTGAGTGTCTTTTGACCTGAGAGGATCATCTTCTGGCACTATATTGGACAATGTTTCAAGGCTATTCATAAAGTTTTCCAGTAATATACCAGACCTATTATTCATAAGGATTTCACTGGCCAGTTCTTTGAGAAGTAGATGGCCTCCCCCTCTTTCTTCTTCTTTCTTAGTCTGGAAGTGCCACTGAAACCTGTCTATCATGAATGACTCTACTCTTACTTGAAATACCAGTGCCATAGCCTCCAGCCCCACAGTAACATGCAAGCTACAAACTGACAGATGAGTGGTGGAAATAGAGGAATAGACAATTTAAAAAAAAAAAAATCCCTCAGCATCTGAAAGAGGAAACAGAACATCCACTAAGATGATCAAGCCTTTGTGGGTCACCAGGAAATTAAGGTAAGAGATCAGGGGCTCTCGTTCCTCTATCACAGAGGAAAGAGAGCCCAATGAGCAGATTCTCCCTCAACTTCCCATCCTCCAACTTTTCCCCACCTTGCCTGCAATCTTGGGCCTTTATGTCCTTTCTTCTTCCTCACTTCTCTCAGGATGAGTCCTTCCCTCCTCTCTAGGATAATTCTCCCACCTGAGCTCTGATTCTTAACCCCTCCCACCTTCCAGAGATGCCACTTTCTCCTATTGGGTCATTGATTTGGTCTCAATTGGCTTTTTCTCATTAGCAAATAAACATATTCAAGGCTCTACCATCTTTAAAATAAAGAAAATGAAAAGCCCTCCTTTGCCCTGTCTCTTGTTTGCAGCTACTCCTTTTCTTATCAGCCATAGTTTTCCATAGAACTATCTACACTTGCTGCCTCTATCTAATTCTTGGTCTTTCTAAACCTATATGATCTGGTTCTGCTCTTCTTAGCAAGATCACAACTCCCTTACAGTGAAATCAGTGGGTACCCTTCACTGCCCAATATCCCCACCCTGCTAACAATGCTTTCTTAGAAGCTTTCTTCCCTAGGCTTTATGGCACTATATGCTTTTGGTCTCTCTCCTGCCTCTCCAGCTACTCCTGAATTTGCTTTGCACATTTCTTTTCCTATGCCACTCCTTTAGATATTGTTGTTACTCAGAGTTCAGTGTAAAACCTCATGTACAGGATTTGGCTCTTATCATATCACAGTGTCCCTGGCTGATGTCATTCATTCCTTACCTACAGGCACCATCTTTATGTTGATGATGGACAAGGCTCCAAAGCCCAATGAAATCCCTCTTCTTAGCTCCAGACACAATTATACACTAGCTACTTGACCTTCTCAAGTCAGGTTTCCCACAGACACACAAAGTCCAGCAAATCTACACTTATTCATCACTTTCTCCGTCCCAGCCTCCAATTTGCTTCTATTGCCTATCTCAGTGGATGGCACTGCCATCTACCTCATTGCTCAGATCTGAAAGCTGGATGTCATCTTGACTCTGATGTTTTCCACACACTGTCCCCATCACCCAATCAGTCCTAGTCTTGTCAACTCTGCCCCTAAGTATCACTCAAATCTGTCCACCTTTGTCCTTCTCCATCACTACTACCCCAGTCCAGGACATCATTACTTCTTTCCCAGATGCTGCAATGTGTCCTACTAGATGCCCAAGCTGTTCTTCATACCTCAGTCCAATTGCTCCTCTGAATTAATGCCAGAGGAGAATTTCTAAAACAGCAGTTTAGTCATGTCACCACCTTGGCTCCATCCTGATCTCAGGACAGTCTTAATCTGGTTTCCATTCCAAGGACTTGGGCCCTTGCTTATTTCTCCAATGTCAATCCTCAGTTCCCCCAATGTCTGTCCCATGCCCTCTTGTGAACCCAGTCATATACTATTCCCTCTGCCCTGAAAACCTCTGCTCTGCTCCTAACTTTTGATTCTGAAGGTCTCAGGTTAGTGTTGCTTCCCTCTGGAAAGCATTCTGTAATCCCCTCTCAACAGATTCCATGATTCTATCCCTGGCTGAGAGACCCTTCGTATGTCCTACATAGCACCCTATATTCTCCCCATAATCACATTTCTTACACTAATTATCTGAATCTTTCATGAAACAATGCCATAAGAAGAAAGTGTGTGCTTATTTTATAAAAAGCACTGTATCCCCAGCATCTGGAACAGTGCCTGACACAGAGTGGGTGCTAAAACATTACTTTAAAATTATTTGTTAAATGTGTATTTCATTTTTCTCCTTCCTTTTCAAAATCTAACCTACACACACACACCACAGTCAGAACAAATAGAACTATAATTCATTAAGACCTGGGGCCTTAAAATGTTTATGGTTATAGAAGTAAATATCAAGAATAATCATAATACTGAAAAGTTGTCTAGTGCTTGAGAGTTTATAAACAAACTTTATATTTTTATCTTATTCATCACTCTCAACAAACCTGTTATTTGTGCAGAATATAAAATTTTAGTAAGTGTACATATAAATATAAAAGTGAAATAAAATCCATGTGTTACTAACATTATTATGCTAATATTTACAGATAGAAAAAGTGGGGTTTAGAAAATTCAGACAACTTTCCCAAAGTCACATGAAAGTGTTGGGATCAAGATTCTAATTGTAAATTCCATGGAAATTCTAGGTTAAAAAACATATAGAAACAAAACACGCAAAAAAAAAAGAGTAAATGCAAATTACAACAATATTGGCAACTGTGAATAAATTTGTTAACGTAAAGAAAGCCTATGAAGAAGGCTCTTCTATCTCAAATCACTATGCAAAGAACAAAAGACATGTAATCTAGGGCAGGTTAGACAGTAAGTTGGACGTTTAGTAACATGTAATATGGAAAGAAAGGGAAAAAGAGAAATCTCATTATTCTCCCCATCTTTGATCTCTGCCAATTCAAAATCAATTAACTCTCTATTGAGTTAGCAGGATTTGTATTGTGTAAGCTTCCATCTTCCTTCTCCAGCTTTCTGAGCTCTTGAGGGGTGGGGGGTGAGGGGGTTGGATCTCCTTACTCTGGACTTCAGAATCCACACCTCTCAGAATTTGCTGAAAGCACTCCCTGGCTCACCATAGGCAATCAATTACCATTTGTTGAATGGATGAATGAATGAACAAATCAATGAGTCACCAAGGTTCGCTCTCATTTGACCCCTTCTTGAATAGACAGCAATGACCAGCCATGCTCTTCCCAGGACAGTAAAGCACATGCTATGATAAATCAAGTCTGATGCATTCTGAAAGAATAAAGCTATGTTTTACCAAAAAAAGTTTTGTTATGATTGGCACAAAAAGAAATGCAAGTGTCATGTGGTTCTTTGGCAATTAAAAATCTACATTTGTTGATACAAGGCACTATAATATCCCAATGGGAAACATACTGAAAAAACTATTGAACCAGTAAACTGTTTGAACAAGAAGCAAACGATTCAGAGACAAATGGGAATTATAGAAGATGGGAATGAGAAGAGCATTTCCTATCACTAGGCCCATAACTTCTAAGGTCCTTCCATCTACCTTCAAACATATTAACATAGGGACAGGAATGAGGAGATTCAGGTCTAAGGCCCAGCCAAAGACAAGTTAGGAGCCACTTTGTGCCACAGGTCCTCATTTCAAGCAGGGGTAATAAACCAATCTGCACACTGATCAATGGCCATAAGAAGCAAATGAACACAGACATGTTTGGAAACATTAAAGTGCTCTGTCAAGTTGAATATTAATAAGAGGACAGAAGGTGACTAAAATACCCATGATACAGAAAGAAATATCACTCCTTACCTATATCTCAGGTGGCCTGAGCAAGCCTGTCATTAAATACTGACTTTGACTCAGTGATTTTATATTTATAAATAAACCATTCTCACCCAGAATTTCATTGTGTCACTACTGATAATAACAAAACCAAACCTACTTTAAAATAAATTGAATATCCCCTTCTTAGGAGGTTAGTTAACAAATCATAGTACTTCTTACAGTGGAAGACTATGTAGCCATTGGATAGAGTGGATATAAATGTATAGCTATGGAAACATATCCAAGACATACACATTAAAAGAATAAGCTATAGCCCTAATATATGGTATAAATAGACTATCAAGCATAATTCAAAATGCACCAACAGCAGAAGAGAAGCCAGATGATTGGGACCTTCTAAAAATTAAATGTTTATGTGCTTCCAAAGACTTCTCCAAAAGAGTCAAAAGAGAACCTACAGATTGGGAAAAAATATTTGGTAATAACATATCTGACAAGGGACTTATCTCTAGAATTTATAGAACACTCCAACACCTCAATAACAAAAAGACAAACAATCCAATTAAAAAATGGGCAGAAGACATGAATAGACACTTCACACCAAGGAGGATATTCAAGCGGCCAACAAACATATGAAGAAATGCTCACGATCATTAGCTATTAGAGAAATGCAAATCAAAACAACAATGAGATACCATCTTGCTCCAGCACTAATAGCAAAGTTCAACAAGACAGAAAATAACAAATGCTGGTGAGGTTGTGGAGAGATTGGGACTCTCATACACTGTTGGTGGGACTGTAAAATGGTACAACCATTGTGGAAAGCAGTATGGCGATTCCTTCAAAAGTTGGAAATACAGATACCATTTGACCCAGCCATCCCATTACTAGGTATATACCCTAAAGAAGTGAGAGCCATAACAAGAACAGATATATGCACGCCGATGTTCATCGCAGCACTATTTACAATAGCCAAAACTTGGAAACAACCTAGATGTCCATCAACTGAGGAATGGATAACCAAACTATGGTACATACACACAATGTAATACTATGCAATGCTAAAGAATACTGTAGAATCTGCAAAACACCGCATAACGTGGATGAACTTGGAGGACATTATGCTGAGTGAAATAAGTCAGTCACAAAAGGACAAATATTGTATTAGTCCGTTATTGTAAAAGTTAAGGAAAGGTTTATCTATTGGAGGAAATTTTCTTTGTTGGTTACCAGGGGTGGGAGGGGAGGGGAGGGAACGCTGTTAGATAGATAGAGATAAATATTGATTTGGGTGAAGAGAAGGGCAATGTACCAAATGTGAGTGACCAATGTGGCAGCATTGAGGATGAGAAAGACATAGAGAGTTACGTGGGCAGTACAGACAACAAACATGAACCCTTTTGCATATACAGTACTGAGTTGTCAGTGAAAGCAAACATGGGTATATGGACAGATAGATAGGTGAACAAACTAAACAATTAGGTATGTCTAAATGGGGAGTGTATCCAAGATCATATATAGGGTTGGCAGACAATGGGCCTATAAGTTCATGTGAATGATCAGAATTCCCAGGTGTATAGTAGAGCTGACAAGGGGCAAGGTTATGGTCATTGCTTGGTCACAGCCAGCTACCCAGAGGGACCGAGTAGTTGATCCTGCGGGCTTGGGACCATAGTCGCAGGGGACATCAAGCTCAATTGGCATAACATACTATACAAAACATTGTTCTACCTACTACTTTGGTGAGTAGCGACTGGGTTCTTAAAAGCTAGCAAGCTGCCATCTAGATGCAACAACGGGTCTCTCCTCGTCAAGAAGAAAGAAGAAAACCAAAATTAATGGAAACAATCAGTCCTAGCGACTGGTACACCATCCGATCTGCAACCTATACAACTACGAGACCAGAAGAACTAGATGGTGCCCAGCTACCACTGTCATCCACTTGGAAGGGATGTAGGAGATCCTGCATAGAGAGGGAGAACAATGTGGAACAAAACTCAAAATCATTTGGAGGCAAAAAAAAAAAAAAAGAAGGTGGGGACCAGGTTTGCTGGTCCAATAGAGCCTGGTGGAACCACTGAGACTATGGCCCCTAGCTGCCCTTCAGGTCTGGAATTGAACCCACACCTGTGGCTTCCAGCCAAACAAAGTACAGGCATGTGAGTTAAACATTTAGCTCAAGTAGACACACGCCCTGGAGAGAACAATCATGGGAGAAGGAAGGGCTGCTTATGCACAGGGAGACAGCTCAGGGTGCAGGAGAGTATGGAGGGATGGGCACTGGGAAGAGGTAACTATGGGAAGGAAGTGGGAAGGGAGTTGTTGCATTGTAAATTTTGGTCAATGACATGAGACAAAGTATATGTGAACTGCTGTATGAAAAGTGAATTTACTCTGTAAATCTTCACCCAAATCAAAATAAAATTAAAAAAAAAAAAAGAATAAGCTATAGATAAGCATGGATGATATAATCTGTTCTGCATAAAATAATGTATGTGTTTATCGACACACGAAAATTTTAAGTAGTTATCACTGAGGTGAATGACAGAGTGGGAAGGAATTCATATTCTTTTACCTCATATGTATGTATTACAAACACATGCTACCTTTTACTACGAAGCATTATATTTTTAAAATATTAACAATGTAAGTTTTAATCTGTTATTCTCTTTCTGATCTATTGCTAAGAATACAAAATTCAGAATAAAGGCAATGAGGACAAGATGTAGCACAGGATTATGTGCTAGATAGACTCTTTCTACCAGAGCAGATCTATTTTCTCCCCTCCCACTGCCCCAGAAGGGGAAACTAAATCAACCTTCAACAAACCTCAACTCCAGACTTTATTCTCACCCAAACTTCACAATGAAGGACTTTCAGAATCTCTCAATTTGCTTGTACTGGCCATGAAAAAGAAAATCACTGCATTTGTCCTGACAGCATCTAACTGTTTCTGCTGTTATATTATCTGGGTCTCAGACAAATAATCTGCATCTCTCCCAAGGATAATCAGAAGACAGAGGTCTTCTGATACCACGATGGGAACTTCTCTCTATGAAGTTAACTTGCCTACTTCTTCCAAGGGATATAGAACTTTAAAAAGCTGAGTACAGAGACAAATGGAACTTTCTACTTAGAGCAGGATAACAACTTGCATCAGAAAGGGTTAACTGAAATTCCAGGAACTCAACACTCCCAGCCACTGATTTACCAACTGTTCATTCCCCTCCCCTGCTCTTTATCCCCCAAAATCTCTCCAACCTTTATAATTTCACCAGTACTCTTTTTCAGTTTTTGCAAGAAACTGTCTCTTTATCTCCCATCTAGTCAAAATTTGTTTCAGAAATACTACTCATTATTTTTTCACAAGGGAGCAAATAATTGGATTTTAAGATAAAAATGAGTTGTTCTTCAGATTATGACTTTCCTTTGTTCTGAATATTGACATATTAAGCAGTTGTTGCAGACTAGTATTTACAAACGTTACACACATATCAAGAAAATTATTAACAAGAAAACACTATCTCTGAATATGAATATTAAGCACATTACATTTCTTAAACATTAAAATCTAGTAGTTACAACTCCCAACACATTTAGGCAGAGTGATCACATATTCCTTCACATCTCCAACTGGCCTTTTAATATTATATAGGCTATTCAAAGGGAGAATAGACTTCATTCCCAGTAAGATGCTTAACTCTTATAAACATCTTTATTGAGATATAATTCACCATAAAACGGTTTCAGAGAAAGTGGTTTTTAGTATATTCAAAAGTTGCACAACTGTCACCACTACTAAGAACATTTTCATCACCCCAAAAAAATACCTCCATACCTATTAGCAGTCACTGCCTCCACTCCCAGTGTCTATTATGTTTTTTAGGTGCCATCGAGTCATCTCTGACTCATAGCAACCCCATGCACAACAGAATGAAACACTGCCTGGTCCTGTGACCAGATTGTTTCACTGCCATTCATAAGGTTATCACTGGCCAATTCTTTGAGAAATGGATTGCCTCCTCCTTCTTCTGAGCCTCTCCTAGTCTGGAAGCTTCGCCAAAACCTGTCCATTCTGGGTGACCCTGCTGGCATAGCCTCCAGCCTCACAGCAACACGCAAGCCAGCACAGTACAACAAACTGACAGACAAGTAAAAATATGAATGCTTCACAAACCCCCAGTGTGTGGCAACCGCAAATCCATTATTTTGCTTCTATAGATTTGCCTATACCAAACCAAACCAAACCCACTGCCACTGAGTCAGTTCCAGCTCATAGTGACCCCCATTGGGCTTCCTTCCGAGGCAGTAAATCTCTACAGAAGCAGATTGAGCAGTCTTGCTTCCACAAAGTGGCTGGTGGGTTTAAACCACCAACCGTCTGGTTAGTAGTCAGATGCCTTAGGCACTGTGCTACCAGAGCTCCTTAGATTTGCCTATACTGGACACTTACTATAAATGGTGTCATAAAATATGCAGTCTTTTGTGATTGACTTATTTCACTTACATGTTTTCAAACTGAGTCCATATTGTAGCATGCATTAGTACTTCATCCTTTTTTATAGCTAAATAATACTCCACTTTATGAATATTATGGATTAACTCTTAAACATTTAATTACACCCATTCTTCATTTGGGAGCTCTGGTAGCATAGTGCCTAAGGCACTTGACTGCAAACCAGAAGGCTGGCAGTTCAAACCCACCAGCCACTCCTCAGAAGGAAGATGGGGCAATCTACTTCCATAGTGATACTGCCTTGGAAACCCAAGGAGGGATTGCTATGAGTCAGGTCTGACTCAACGGCACATACCAACCAACCGACCAATTCCTCATTTATCAACATAGTTAGTTTCCAAAGACCAGATTGCTGTGCAAAAATTGGAGCTATGGGAAAATGGAAGATGATCACATTAGATCACAAAGTGGAGAATGACTACATCATTACATAACTGCTAAATCATATCATTACATCACTGTCAAGCCACTGAGAATCACAGCCCAGTCAAGTTGACACATAACCTTAATCATTACAGCCAGCATTACTCTTACCCAGCACCTTGGCATTCATTACTGCAAGACATACAACATTTATGCACAAAACTGTGAGACAGTAGATTTTTCACTATTGTTGTAAATACAAACTATCAGATAATAAGAAAGTGGCTAAGTGAGGAGTAGGTATAATATATTCACTTAACTGTTTAAGTCGTGCTTTGTGTAAAGGCAAAGAAGGTTTGGTTTATATTATGAAGATGATCACAGCATGAATATATCCTGACACAATACCATTTGTTTCCTACATTAAACATTTCTGCCTGAAAATCAATTACTTCTGTGCTAATAGGGAATTTTGTTTTTCAAATATTATGCCATTTTCCAGATTGAAAATTTAAACAATTACATTCTGGGAACTAAAATACTATATTTGTACATTTAGACCAATGGTTTTCAATCTTATCTTGAAACCATCTGGGAAGTAATAATAAAATATATGCCCAGAATCAGCACCTAACTAACTGACTCAGAATCTATAGGGATGGCACCTGAGCATCAAACATCTTTAAACCTTCTCCAGGTGGTTTTAAAATACAGCCAGGTTGAGAACCACTAATTTAGCCCCTAATTATTTAGATTAGGGATTGAATTGG
>NW_006921604.1:11060554-11069301 GCF_000298275.1 Orycteropus afer afer
GGTAACAAGGGAAAGTGTTCAGTGCAGATCAGTGAGTAAGCACCAGCCCGCCCGTGTTTACCTTGCTCCCGGAGACCCGGTCCCTCTCGGGAGGGTACAAGGGAAAGTAACCTAACCCCTATCCCCATGCATAAAGAACCCTGGTGACACAACTAATAAGTGCTCAGCTATGTGGAGATCTGCTCTCATACAGATTACAGCATAGCAAACCCTCTGGGGCATTCTACTCTTTCACAAAGTGTGAATATGACTCAGATTTGATGATACACAACAACAACCTATCTATGGATGTAATCCTATTTGGAAAAAGGGTTGTCTTTGTTATCTTAATGAGGCTAAAGCAGTGAAGAGTATGTCCTAAACCTAATCATTTATGAGTTACAAAAAGAGGAGATTAGACACAGAAGCTGGCAAAAACAGGGGTTAGACAGATGTTATCTGATGACTATGGAGGGAGATGAATCTACAAGTCCAAGAGTTCCAAGGACTGCCATTCACTAAAAGTTGAAATAGACAAAGAATTACCTTGCTCTATACCCACACTCTGAATTCACACCTCTAACCTCATGAACTGGAAGAAAATAAGTTTCTGTTCTCTAAAGCCACCCACTTGTGGTATTTTCTGTTACCCAAGCACAAGATAACTAAGACACTACACAACTTTTTAAGGTTACATTTCATTGCAAAGAATAGCCATTAACTGTGTAAGAACAGAATTCTCAAGTTCTGTTAACCATAATTTGGAGAGTATCCCTACCCTTATTCTATCAAAATATTAATATTATCACTTGAAAATATTTAGCTAGTTCAGTGCTGTTCTAACCATAAGTCAGAGGAAATACATGAAATTTAATTTTTAAAAGTGCTTATATAAAACCAAAAAAAGTTCATCCAGAATCATCTTAATGTCCATCTGATACTCAACTGTTTAGCACTGTCAAATACTATAAAATATAAATAAAAGTACCAGTCATTTTCTCAATTATTTCATTTGCAAACTACTTTTACTCTTTTCAAAGAGAATTCAAAACATATGAGTCAGAACACCTTGATGGCAGTGGGTTTTCTAGTTTATTTACAAAGTATTTAAATGAGTAAGTCACTGGGAACGTTATAACTGATTGAGAATAACAAATCTGAGTATTATTTTTCATTCAACTGTCCAAAGTTCAATTTGTATCTGTTTTAAAATTAAAAGTAGAAATTAAAGTGTTATGATTTGAGTAAGAAATTTGCATCAGCAAATTGAAAAAGAAACTTATTTAAAAAAAAAAAGGCTTTTAAAATCACGGGATTAGGAGACAGAATACTAAGGAGAAAGGCGAAATGGAATCAATGTTTTCTGAGCACTCGGCCAATCCCAATAATTAATAAACTGAAGACAAAAGTGAATTTGCTCAATTCTTTCCTCCTAGAGAAGGAAATTCTGCAACCTTCCTTAAACCTCCATTAAATCGTTCAAAAATTATCATTATAATGCTACGCTTTCTTTACCATTTGTTTTCCTGTCAATGCTTTTGTTATTAATTTTTAATTATACATTACTTCAATGTACTCTCCTTTTCTTTAAAAAAAAAAAAAAAAAGTTTTGTATTAGTTAGGGTCCAGAAGGAGAAACAGAAAAACACCTTGAGCCACTGACAAGGGAATTCAATGCAAGTATAGGTTGAACAGGTGATAAAAGAGCTTTGAAGCCAAAGAGATAAGGGAGCCCAGAGAGTAGCATCAGCAGGCAGCCACTGTCACCCTTAAGCTGTAGGGATGTGGTAGATGCTATTGTGTCCTGTCCAGATGTTCTTTAGGACCAAGACACCATTTTTTCCATTACTGGAAGTATTATCTCATGATAGCTCACACTTGAATCCTTCACTTGAATTCTGCCCTTGGCAGAAGGAGGCAGACTTGCCAAAGTTAAGCCCTATCCCCACAGGAAGCCTCCATCCAATGACTTGTCAACATGGAATACAAATGCCAGGGCCCCTTGCTTCAATTCTAAGTAACTCTGAAGGTACATCCCAGCTCCAGAGCTCCCCCAGGAACTCAGCTGAGGCCTTTGTTACAACTGCATCACAAGTGAATTTCCTCCCCCAATCTTGTTCCTTTCACTTTCACAGGTGTTACTGTCAAGAGCATCCTCCCATAAACTTTCTACACCCAAATCTCTATCTCAGACTGTTTCCTGAAAGCCTAACATAGAGAAAAGATACACTTATTACTGGAACTCAGGGGCCAAGGGCAGAAATGGGAACCACAAAGGGCCTGAGTTGCAGTTACTTGAGCCATGAAGAGACTCAGAAGTGGTTGAGAAGCTGCCAAGGGCTGACAGTTGTTGTTGTTGTTAGGCATCATTGAGTTAACTCCAACTCACAGCAACCCTATGTACAACAGAACAAAATGCTGCCTGGTCCTGGGCCAGCCTCACAATCCTTGCCATATCAGAGCCCATCATTATAGCCACTGTCAATCCATCTCGCTGAGGGCCTTCCCCTTTTATTGCTAGCCCTCCACTTTACCAAGCATGATATCCTTCTTCAGGGAATGGTCCCTTCTGACAACATGACCAGAGTAGGTGAGGCAAAGTCTGGCCATTCTTGCTTCCAAGGAGCATTCCAGCTGTACTTCTTCCAGGACAGGTTTGCTCATTCTTCTGGCAATCCACGGTACTTTCAGTATTCTTTGCCAACACCACAACTCAAAATCAACTCTTCTTCAGTCTTCCTTTTTCACTGTCCAGCTTTCATATGCATATGAGATGACTGAAAACACCATGGCTTGTGTTATATGCACCTTACTCTTCAGAGAGACATCTTTGCTTTTCAGCACTTTAAAGTGTTTTTTTGCAGCAGAGTCACCCAGTACAATATGACATCTGATTTCTTGACTGATGCTTCCATGGAAGTTGATTGTGGAACCAAGTAATATGAAATCCTTGACAACTTCAATCTTTTCTCCATTTATTGTGAGAATGCTTACTGGTACAGCTGTGAGAATTTTCGTTTTCTTTCTGTTGAGGTATAATTCATATTGCAGGATGTAGTCTTTAATCTTTATTGGTAAGTGCTTCAAGTCATCTTCACTTTCAGCAAGCAAAGTTGTGTCACCTGCATATTTCAAGTTGTTAATGAGTCTTCCTCAAATCCCAATGCCATGTTCTTCATATAGTCCAACTTCTCAGATTATTTGTTCAGTACACAGACTGAATAAGTATGGTGAAAGGAAACAACCCTGACACTTATCTTTCCTGATTTTACACCATACAGTATTCCCTTGTTCTGTTCGAACAACAGCCTCCTATTCTATGTACAGTTTCCTCATGAGCACAATTAAGTGCTCTAGAATTCCCATTCTTTTCAATGTAATCCACAATTTGTTATGATCCATACAGTCTAATGTTTTTGCATAGTCAATAAAACACAAGTAAACATCTTGTGTTATTCTTTGTTTTCAGCTAAAATTCATCAGACACCAGCAATGATATCCCTCATTCCACATCCTCTTCTGAATCCAACTAGCATTTCTGGAAGTTCCCTGTCAATGCACTGCGCAACTGTTTTTGAATTATCTTCACCAAAATTTTACTGTGTGTGATAGTAATGCTATCGTTCAATAATTTCTACATTCTGTAGGATCACCTTTCTTTGGAATGGGTACAAATATGGATCTCTCCCAGTCAATGGGCCCAGGTAGCTGTCTTCCAGATTTCTTGGCATAGATGAGTAAGTGCCTCCAGCACAACATCCATTTGTTGAAACACTCAATGAGTATTCCATCAATTCCTGGAGCCTTGTTTGTCACCACTTTCTTCAGTGCAGATTCAACTTTTTCCTTCAATACCATTGGTACTTGATCATATGCCACCTCCTGAAATAGTTGAACATCAACTAATTTTGTTTTTGTACAGTGCTCTGTGTATTCCATCTTCTTTTGATGCTTCCTGCATCATTCAGTATTTTGCTTATAGAACCTTTCAATATTCCAACTTGAGGCTTGAAATTTTTCTTCAGTCCTTTCAGCTTGAGAAATGTTGAGTGTGTTTTTCCCTTTTGATTTTCTAATTCCAGGTCTTTGCATGTTGTTGTTGTTGTTATATGCCATTGAGTCAGACCCAACTCACAGCAACCCCTACTTCTGAGGCAGTATCACTATGGAAGTAGATTGCCCCATCTTCCTTCCGAGGAGTGGCTGGTGGGTGTGAATCGCCAGCCTTCTGGTTAGCAGTCAAGTGCCTTAGCCACGTCTTTGCATATTTCATTATAATAATTGACTGTGTCTTCTCAAACTGCTCTTTGAAATCTTCAGTTCAACTCTTTTATCTTGTCATTTCTTCCATTTGCTTCAGCCACTCTCCATTCAAAGGCAAGTTTCAGAGTCTCTTCTGACATCCATTTTACTGTTTCTTCCTTTTCTGTCTTTTTAATGATCTTTTGTTTTTTTCACAGGTGATGTTCTTGATGTCATCCTACAATCTGTCTGGTTTTCAGTCACTGGTGTTCAATGCATCAAATCTGTTGTTCAGATGATCTCTAAATTCAGAAGGGAAATACTCGAGGTCTTATTTTGACTCTCACAGACTTCTTGTCTTCAGCTTCAACTTGAACTTGCATATGAGCAGTTGATGGTCTGTTCCACAGTCAGTTCCTGGTCTTGTTTTGGTTGAAGATACTTAGCTTCTCCATTGCCTCTTGCCACAGATGTAGTCAATCTGATTCCTGTGTATCCCATCTTGCAAGGTCCATGTGTATAAACACTGTTTATGCTGTTGCAAAATAAGTCGTTGGTCTTGCAAAATTCTATCATGCAATCTCCAGCATCATTTCTATCACCAAGGCCTTATTTCCAATTACTGGTGATTCTTCTTGGTTTCCAACTTTCACATTCCAATCACCAGTAATCATCAATAAATCTTGAGTGCATGTTTGGTCAATTTCAGGTGGCAGAAGTTGGTAAAAATCTTCACATTCCTCATCGTTGGCTTTAGTGGTTGGTGTGCAAATTTGTGTAACAGTAGTATCAACTGATCTTCCTTATAGGTGTATGGATATTATCCTATCACTGACAGCATTGTACTTCAGGATAGATCTTGAAACATTCTTTGTGACACGATTCCTCTTCAATTTGTCATTCCCAGAAAAATAGATCTGTGGTGGCATAATGCGTAAGGCATTTGACTTCTAAACAGAAGGCTGGCAGTTCAAACCTACCAGCCGCTCCTCGGAAGAAAGATTGGGCAATCTACTTCCAAAGTGATATTGCCTCAGAAACCCAAGGAGGGGTCACTATGAGTTGAATCTGAGTCACAGGCAGTGAGAGTTTGAGCATAGTAGATCATATGATTTTCTGATTCAAAATAGCCAAAACCAATCCATTTCAGGTAATGCCTAGGATGTCAATCTTTATGCATTCTATTTCACTTTTGACAACTTCCAATTTTCCTACATTCATATGTCATACATTCCATGTTCTGATGAATAATGGATGTTGGCAGCTGTTTCTTCCCATTTTGAGTCATGCCACATCAGCGAATGGACGTTGCAAATGCTCTACTTCAGCAACATCATTAAAGTGTACTCTACTTTGAGGCAGCTCTTCCCCTGTCATATTTTGAGTGCCTTCCAACTTGAGGGGCTTATCTTCCAGCACTAAATGGGACAATGTTTCAAGGCTGTTCAAAAAGTTTTCCAATACTATATCAGACAAGGAGCTCTGGTGGCATAATGCCTAGGGTATTTGACTGATAACCAGGAGGCTAGCGGCTTAAACCCACAAGCCACTCCTTGGAAGGAAGGCTGGGCAATCTACTTCTGTAGTGATACCACTTCAGAAACCCAAGGAAGGGTAGCTATGAGTTGGATCTGACTCCATGGCAATGCACACCACACACATATCAGACAGTGTTTCACTGCTATTCATAAGGTCTTCACTGGCCAATTCTTTTAAGAAGTGGATGTCCCCCTTCCTTTTTCCCAGACTGTCTTAGTCTAGAAGCTCCACTGAAATATGTCTACCATGAATAACCCTGCTGGTATTGGAAATACTGGTGGCATGACCTCCAGCCTCACAGTTAACAAATAGCCACCAAAGTATGACAAACAGACAGATAAGTGATGGAGGGTTGATGAAAAGAAGAGAAAATACCCTAAGTCTCTATTTCCCTCCCTTCAGACTCAGCTACTGGCCCCCACTGCCCAAACCCAGCTGACATGGAAGCCTTAGACATGCAGCTGGTAGGAGTCAGCTTCCCTGAGAGAATAGAGCAGGGGAAGGGTCAGGAATGGCTCCAGTGGCAAACAGGCCCATCCACAATTACAAATGAGAAAGGCACCTCCTACGGCTTATATTGTCAATGCCAGTCCCCTCCCTTGCCCCATAAGAAACCATTACGATCGGTTAATGGTAAATCCTCCCAAACCTTCTTACGTGTACCATGAAAAACATATGACTTGATTTTAGTTTTTAATAAAACAAATGGTTTCATTTATTAATTTACCAATAACAAGTTATTAAGCATTTACAATGTATTTTGCATTGATTTAAGCATTTGGGAAATAGTGGACCAAAATAAATCAAAATCTGTGTGCTGATGAAGCTCACATTCCATAAAAGAACCAGACTATAAACAATAAAATAAATAAAATCATATTTTAGGTAATAAATCTCATGAAAATATTATGAATAAATATTGTATTTTAAGTAAAAATGCTATACAGTGTTATCCAACAGGACTTTTTGAGATGAGGGAAATGGTCTATATTGAACTGTCCAATATGGTACCCACCAGCTATATTAAGCACATTAAATGTGATTAGTGCAGACGAGGAACTAAGTTTCAATTTCATTTAATTTTAGCTAATTTAAATTTAAATAGTCACTTGTAGCTAGTGATTACTGTACTGAACATCACAACTGTATGGAAAAACATAGCAGATTAACAAGGATTAGGTACTGAGTGTGTGGATGAGAGGGATCAAAAAGGTCTTATTCTAGAAGGTGCTGTTTGAATAAGCACATGTAGGATTTAAGCAATTCAAATATCTGGAGGAAAAGCATTCCAGGCATAAGGAACAAATCCTAATGCAAGACTATGCCTGGTAAGCTCAAGAGACAGCAAAGAAGAAGGAGACTTCTGGTAAAATGGCAGAATAGGCAGACAAACTACAACCCTTTTCAACAAAGAAAAGAGAAACCAATTGACAGACATACAGGAGATAATCCTGGAGCCCTGAGCTTTGAAAGCAAGTATACAGAAGTGGTTTAAGTACCAACTAGCAGGGAAAAAAAAAAAAAACCTGAACAAAAACTGAGTACAGAGGCGGTCAGAGCAGCGTACTG
The DNA here is from genome assembly GCF_000298275.1 of Orycteropus afer afer. Lineage (NCBI taxonomy): Eukaryota > Metazoa > Chordata > Mammalia > Tubulidentata > Orycteropodidae > Orycteropus > Orycteropus afer. Next base: position 11,067,884 of record NW_006921604.1, read on the forward strand.
TCAGCTACTCTGACGGGACTAACAGCCTGAATATTTCCAAGTGGTGTTGGACCTGAGAATTGGCCTAAAGATCAGCCCTGGTCACCAAGGGTTGCAGGGACGACTGCACTGATGCCCTAACTAGGAAGGGAAACAGCAAAGAGGTAGACAGCCTGAGCTGTGGACTTTTGGCTGTCATGAGGGCACAGCCATTTTGATTGTTTTTAAGTGGTGGCCATTTTGTATATTTAAAGTGACTGAGGGCACAAGCATTTTGAATATTTACAAGCAGCAGCCATTTTGGATATGTAAAATGACCGAGGGTGCAGCCACTTGGAATGTTTACAAACGGTGGCCATTTTGGGTGTTTAAAGTGACACTATTCTCATTTGGATTCCAAGGACCTAAGAATAGGCTCCATTTGCCAAGGACATCAGGGACAGAAAGGAGACTGACAATGGGAAAGGAGACAGGTGGTGAATATAAGTGCTGCCAACTAGCAAATAGAGGAGCACAGCACAATACCCTGCTTACAAAGCTAACATACAAGCAAAATAAAGAAAACAAAAAGTGTGGGCAAGTCACTCCAACATACAATCACCAATTAAATATAACACAAAAACACCACAATGCCTCAGAGACAGCAGAGCATCACAGTGCACACAAAGAAGGAAGATAAAGCAGGAGAAACAAGAGACCAAGATACAGACCCAAAACAACATCCCTGAGGAAGATGCAGCAGTGGAACTCCCTGATAAGGAATTCAAAAGAATTATATTTAAGTATCTTCAATGAATCAAGAGACAGATCAAGGAAAATACTCACAAAATTGAAGAAACACAGAGAAAATTGTAGAGCAATTTTAAAAGACAATACAAGAAAAAAATGGAAAAATTAGAATGATACAAAATCTACAGAGAGAAATCCAGAAGATTAATACAAAATTTTCAGAAATAGATAACACATTGAATGGGCAAAGGAGTAAAACTGAATCAATGGAAGACAGAATTAATGAGATTGAAGGCAAATACCTCAATAATTTTTTGGAAAAGCATCAATCAGAGAAAAGAACAAAATAAAATAAAGAAAGCCTAGGTTCATGTGGGATATACCATCAAAAGGAATAACCCACATGTAATCAGAATCCCAGAGCAGGAAGAGACAAACAAAACCACAGGAAAAAATTCTCAAAGATTTATTGGAACAGAATTTTCATGGTATGATGAAAGATGAGAATATATCCATTCAAGAAGTCCAACGAATCCCAAACAGAATAGACCCCAAAAGAAAATCACCAAGACACATAATCATCAAACTCACCAAAACCAAAGACAAAGAAAGAATATTGACAGCAGCACGGGAAAAACAAAAAATTACCTACAAGTGGCAACCAATAAGACTAAGCTTGGATTTCTCAGCAGAAACCATGCAGGAGAGAA
>NW_006921604.1:11069741-11077488 GCF_000298275.1 Orycteropus afer afer
GCAAATACTAAAACAATAGCAACAAAGGAAGTGATAACACAATTCATAAACAAAATGAGCTCAGCATAGAAAATTATATGGAACAAAGAAATCAGCAACACCTTGAAAAAGAACTTAACAAAATGACAGCAACAAATTCATACCTGTCAATAATTACATATCTGGCAAGGGACTTATCTCTAAGATTTATAGAAAACTCCAGTGCCTCAATAGGAAAGGGATTAATAATCCAATTGAAAAATGGTCAGAAGACATGAATAGACACTTCACCAAGGAGGCTACTCAGGCGGCCAGCAAATATATGAAGAGACTCTCACGATCATTGGCCATCAGAGAGATGCAAATCAAAACAAAAATGAAATACCATCTCACCCCAGCACTGATGGCAAGGTTCAACAAGACAGAAAATAACAAATGCTGGCGGGAACGTGGAGAGATTAGGACTCTCCTCACACACTGCTGGTAGGACAGTGAAGTGATACAACCACTGTAGAAAGCAGTATGGCAATTCCTTAGAAAGTGGGAATTGTAGATACCATTTGACCCAGCAATCCCATTACTAGGTATATATCCTAGAGAGCTGAGAGCCAGGACAGGAAAAGATATATGCACACCCATGTTCATCACAGCACTATTTATAATAGTAAGAAGATGGAAACAACCTATGTGCCCATCAACGGAAGAGTGGATGACCAAACTATGTTACATATACCCAAAGGAATGCTATGCAGCACTAAAGAATAGTGTAGAGTCTGCATAACACCTCATAACATGGACGATCTTGGAGGACATTATGCTGAGTGAAATAAGTCAATCACTGAGGGACAAATATAGTATTAGTTCATTTTTGTGGAGGGTCAAGGAAAGGTTTATATATGGAGGGAAACTTTCTTTGTTGTTTGCCAGGGATGGGAGGGGAGGGCAGGGAACATTAAAAAAAAAAAAAAAAAAAAAAAAAAAAAAACACTTCAATGACCCATGTCACTTTAGTTTTGTGTATATCACTATACATAAATTATATTTCAACAAAATGTATTTAAAAAGAGAGAGATAGAGAGAGAAAGCAAGAGAGAGATATCAAGGAGGCCAGTGTCGATACAGAGAAAGAGGGAAGGCACTACAAGAGGTTGAGGATTGAGGGAGAATACAGTACTTTGACTCTTACTGAATAAAATGGGAGCCACTGCAGAGCTCTGAGTAGAAGAGAGACATGCTCTAGTTTAGGTTTCAAATGGACCACTCTGGCTGCTGCACTGAGATCAGACTGCAGGGAATAAGAGTGAATGTAAGGAGACCACTTAAGAGGCTACTGCCGTAATTCAAACTAAAATAACTTTTGTCTTCGTAGGGTGGTAGACATGGAGGAGGTAAGCAGTACTTGATTTTGGATATATTTTTAAGGTACAGCCAAGAGATTTACTGACAGATTGGGTTGGGTTGTGAGAGAGAGACAAGACACAAAAACGATGCCAAGGTTTCTGGCCCAAGTAATTGAGATGCAGAGGATGTGGATAACGTAGATTTGGGGGGGAGAAGATCAGAAGTTCACTTTTGTACATGTTAATTTTGAGATGTCACTTAGACATCCAAGAAGAGGTATCAAGTAGACAGTAGGATGGATATGCAAGGTCAGGACAGAGAATGGGGTGGAGACATATTTGGAAGTTATCAACACAATGTCGTCCTTAAATAACAGTTAAAGTCTTACAGCTGAATGAAATCAACAAGGCAGTAAGTGCAGATAAAGAAAGGGACTAAGAACTAAGCATTGGGCAGTCATATTAAGAGATCAAGGAGAAGAGAAGGAAACAGGAAGAACAGTGAGGAGAGCTCAGTGAGGCAGAGGAAAACCAAGAAACCACCGTGTCCTGGTAACCAAGTGAAGAAGGTATTTAAGAGAGGAGGAAAGTGATCAGTTGTGTCAAACACGACTCATCAAGTATGATAAATACTAAGAATTGACCATTGGATTTAAACCACCTGGAGCTTCATGTTTTGGTGGAGTAAAAAGGCAAAGCCTAACTAACTAGAGTGGACTTAAGAGGAATTAGAGCAAGTGTAGACAAATTTTTGGAAGATCTTTTTCAGAAGGGGTAACAGAAACAAGGGCAGTATGTGGTGGTGGTAGTGGAGTCAAGAGATAGAATAATAAAACATGTTTTATGTGTGTTAAAATAATTCAGCAAAGAGGAAAAGATAAACACTGCAAGAGAGGGAGGGGAGAACTGCTAGAGAGATACCCTTGAATTGGCCAGAGAAGATAAGCTGTTGAGCACAAGTAGAGGGAATGGCTTTTAGACAGGATCTTGGATGGCTTATTCAGTAACAGAAGGGAAAGCTGAGTGTATGAGTGAGATGTTGGCATGTGGGTGGAACTTCTCTTCTGGCTGCTTCAGCTTCCTCAGTGAAGCAGGAAGTTAGATCATCCACTGAAGGTGAAGATGAGGAAAGAGGTGCAAGAGGTTTCAGGAAAGAGAGGTGTCAGTTAGTCATTCAGAAGAGTGAGACTGTAAACAGATGAGGGAAACATAGTATGACTGCCAGGCAGCACTGAGAACCCTCCTGCCATTCCTGGTTATGTACTTAAAGGCAGTCAACATGGTTGTGGAAATTCACATGGAAGTCTGCTGGATCCAAGAGCAAAGTATACAGACTATTAAATTTAATAAGGGTTGTGGTTTTCCCAAGCAAAGACAGTGAGATGAGAGAGAGAAGGTAAGTAAGGATGTTTTTAAGGAAGCGATATGGGTTGATCACAGAACTGAAACAGGGTAGAGAGGGATATTGAAAAGAAGACCCCAGAGGGTCAAAGAATTGTTGGAGTGAAAGTATAAAACAAGAGTGAGGTGAAAAGACAAGAGATGGTGGTTGGAGTGGAATGCAAGAAGTTGAAGTTAGGAAGGGGCTGCTATTGTTGATGATGACAAAGTCTGGATGGAAACAAGTGCATAAGGATGAGGAAACAATCATTGGAGAAGACCAATTTAAGGAACACTAATACATACTGAGGGAGCTCTGGTAGCATAGTGGCTAAGACACTTGCCTGCTAACCAGACGGCTGGCGGTTCAAACCCACCAGCCACTCCTCGGAAGGAAGGTTGGGCAATCCTACTTCCGTAGTGATACTGCCTCGGAAACCCAAGGAGGGGTCGCTATGAGTCGGGTTTGACTCGACGGCACATAACAACAACAACAACAACAATACATACTGAGGGAGTAAACGAGTGGTGAAAACGGTTTATGTGCTTGGTTGTTAAGAGAAAAGTTGGAGGTCCAACATACACCCAAGAGTGACTCAGAAGAAAGGACTGGTGGTCTAAAAACAAAATCAAATCCACTGCTACCAAGTTGATTCTGACTCATAGGTCCCATGGAGTTTCTAAGACTGTAATTTTTTTTTTTTTTTTAATTGTGATTTGGGTGAAAGCTTACAGAGCAAATTCAACAGTTCATATACATTTTGTTTCATGACACTGATTGCAATCCCCACAATGTAACAGTTCTCTTCCCACTTCTACCCTGTGGTTACTTTCTCCTTGAATCCTCCCTTGCCATGTATTCCTGCCCTATAAGCTATCTCCCTGTGCAAATGCTGCTCTTTCCGATCTCCCGTGATTGACGGTTGTAAGGAGTGACCTACTTCTTGGTATTGTTCACCTCATAGGTCTGTCTACTGTTTGGCTGGAAGCCACAGGACTGAGTTAATTCCAGGCCCACGGGGTGACTAGGGACCATAGTCTCAGGGCTTTCACTAGTCTCTCTCAGACTGGTAAGGCCCCAAGACCATAATCTTTAAAGAAGTAAACTGCCACATCTTTCTCCCACAGAGAAGCTGGTGGGTTCAAACTGCTGACCTTCCTGTTAGAAGCCAAGGACTTAACCAATGGGTGACCAGGGCTCCTCCAAAAACTCAGCCAATGAAAATCCTATGGAGCACAGTTCTATTCAGAGACACATGGGATTGTCATATGTCAAGAGTCTACTCCATACAACTAGTTTGATCTATCTCTTCATATTAATTGTTGGAACACCAACAATTCTCACTGTAGTACAACATCTGGTAAATTTCCTTCTGTTGTTATACATAAGGGAGCCCTTGTGGGGTAGTGCCTAAGGCCATTTGACTGCTAACCAGAAGGCTGGTGGTTCAAACCCACCAGCCACTCCTCCTTGTAAGGAAGGTTTGGCAATTTACTTCCGTGGAGATACCACCACGGAAACCCAAGGAGGGGTCGTCATGAGTCTAATCGATTTGACGGCAGTGAGTTTGTTTTTTGGTTTGGTTATACATAAGGTACCTAACAACACTGCAACACCATGCTTCTACTGTTCTTCTCTAACAGACACTTAGGTTATTATTCCTTTTTCTCCACTATACAAATGGTGAAGTAAACATTACTGTGCCTATCTCCCAGTACATATGCATTTTCCTAGGATAGGCAATGAGGAGAAACATTTCTCACACTAAATATACATACTAAAAATAAATGTTAAGTTTCCCTCCAAAGTTTGCTGTCAGTGCCCCACCCATAACCTTTTGACCTTAACCATTTCCATGTGCTCCCGCTGACTTTATGTACCTGAAAGTTGCTGCTACTTTTTTTTTTTTTAAATGACAGACAGACTGCTGGGAAGGGCCGGAAAATTAACACCATACCCCCAGCAGTCTTCAGTTAATGATTCTGTAGAGTTAGTATATAAACACCCAAGCCCCTCTCACCTGAGGCTTAATTCCAACCCCCTATTGTGGTAGTCAGCTTAATAAAAAAAAAAAAAAACAGTTGCCTTTAAGAGTTAATTCTGATTCAAGGAGAGCCCATATGTGTCAGAGTAGAACTATGCTCCACAGGGTTTTCAATGAATGATTTTTTTGAAACTAAGATCACCAGGCCTTTCTTCCAGGGGGCCTCTGGATGGACTCAAACGGGAATGTTTTGGTTAGCAGGGAGCACATTAACCACAGCACCTAGGGACTGTTAGCGTAACAATACGTAACACACCCTTTATTAACTGCCTTCCCTTCCCTGTATCACTTCTCTACCCTGCAGCAGTGGCCTCTACACCTCCAAAACTGAACTACTTGCACTCAACTCCTTGTCTCAGACTCTTCTTCCAGAGAAATCCAAACTAGGACAAAGGCACTGCTAACTGCTCTCCAAAACAGCCGCATACGTATCCCGGGCACTACATGAAATCTCCCATTTCCCCATATTCTCATCAATATTTGATATTCAATTTTAACTTTTCCATAGGTGATTATGTGCAAAAATTAAGTTACTTAATTAAACTTATTTGGTGTTTTAATCCACTCATATATGTGACTTACATGCTCTCCCTGGTCCACAGTGCCCTTCTCTTGTGCTGTCATCCTTTGTCTTGGCATCACATTATGTTAACCTTTGGAAATGAGTTGGGCAGATTCCGTGTTTTGTTTTGTTCCTGTGTCATTTTATAATTTGCAAAGATGGAACTGTCAGTTCTTGAAAGTTAGGGAATAGTCATTATTGAACCTGATGCCCTCAGGGAGTTAAGAAAATTTTGAAACTATTCTCCATGTGATGAGAATAATATAAACTATCAGTAGATTTTTATGTAACAATCAGTAATTGACACTTGTTGATTTTTGGTATTTGTCGAGAGAAAAATGAATCCACATCTATACAAATAAAACCAAGCCCACTGACATAGAGTTGATTTCCACTCATAGTGAGCCCCACTGGGTTACCAAGGCTGTAAATCCTTACAGAAGTAGATTGCCTCATCTTCCTCTCAAGGAGCAGTTGATGGGTTTAAACCACTGACCTTCTGGTTAGCAGCCAAATGCCTCACCTACTATGCTACCAGAGCTCCTTCTCTATACAAATATAAAACCAAAAAACTAAACCTCACTGCTGTTGAGTTAGATCCAACTCATAATGACCCCTCCTAAGGTTTCCCAGGCGGTATTTCTCTGGAAGTAGATTGCCCAGTCTTCCTTCTGAGGAGTGGCTGGTGGGATTGAGCTGCCAGCCTTCTGATTATCAGTCAAATACCTTAGGCACTACGCCACCAGAGCTGTTTATTTAACATAAATAAGTTCCTCTGTAGCTAAGAAAGGTAGCTGGAAAACAACTTTCTCAAGCTGTGACTAACAGCATCTCATTCTTTTACTATGAAAACACTGGTAATTCTGCAAATGTGATGTGCCGTTCCTATACATGTGAATTATTTTATCAGGCACATTAAGTTTACAAAAGAAAGATTAATGAATAAGTAAAAAACTGTATATCCTCAGTAATAAACAAATGCAAACCAAATCAATATGAAACTTACTCAACTGTAAACGATTTTTTAAAACTAGCTTGAAAGATCATATCTGATACCTGTTAAGTGTTGGGTAACAGAAGCATTCTTCACCATGGATGGTGGGAGTGAATATTAGAATACACTTCCAAAAGACAGTTGTGCATTTTGCGATACACATTCAGAGCCTTTACCTTGCTAAGCCCCATTTAGAAATCTGCCTAAAGAAAACCGTCAGAAATACAGAGATAAATGCACATAAATTTTCATCAGAGAGCTATATATAAGAGAGGAAATTAGAAACAACCTAACGCACGATAATCGGAAAATAACTAGACCACTACACAGCCACTAAAACTCATATATTTCAGTAGTATTTAATTACACAGTAAATGCTCAAAATAAAACACTAAATGGAAAAAAGGAAGATAAAAACATATAAACTATTATGCTAAAAAATTTTGTCAAAAATATACAAAGGCATACGTGTATGCACGTGTGTGTGTATATACACACAGGGGGAAAATGCTAAAAGAACGCAAAAATGTTAATACTGCTTATACCTGACAAAAAGAAAAAACATTTTATTTTTCCTTTATTATTTTTTATGTAAAGCTCATTACAAAAAGCATTTACTATTTTAGAGTAATAAAGGTTATATTTCAAATACTAAAATACTATATTTGTCATTCTCCTCACAAGTTATCAGAAGTACAAATAACAGTGTTCTAGGAGTTCATCCCATTTTGCTCCCACACAGTCTTTCCTAGTTGAGTAAATGGTGACTCCATTCTTCCCTGGCAAAATACCTTGGAATCAACTCTTTTTTTTTACATCCCACATTCATCAGAGGAAGTCCTATTGGCTATGCTTTCAAAATACATTCAATCACTTCCCTCCACCTGCTCTGGTAACATTCTGGTCCAAGCCACCATCATCCCTTGGCTGGGTGGTTGCATTAACCTCCTAACTAGTATCTCACAATTGCCACCATTCATTCTGTTCTAAATCTAAGAGCCAGAGTGACTCTGTCTTGGTTCTCTAGTGCTGCTATTATAGATATATCACAGCTGATGGCTTAACAATCAGGAATTCATTCTTTTACACTTTAGAAGGCTAGAAGTCCAAATTCAGAGTGCCAGCTCTAGAGGCTGGGTGAAGGCCCCTCAATCTTGGGCTTTCAGCTCTGACTCTTATGCCAGGCCCACTGGAGCTAGAGGCATCTCCTAACTCAGGCAGCTGCTGACTGCTGAGGCTGATGAACCTAAGATTGGCAAGTAAAACGGCAGAGTCCCAAGATTAGCAGGCAACACAGCAGGCCACATGTCTGAGACAAGGAGCTCCAAAAGAGTACAATCTGGAGGCGGAACAAGATGGCGGACTAGGCAGAAGGATTGCACAGACCCTCTTCAACAAAGAAAAGGGAAACCAATTAACACAGACACAGAAGATAATCTTGGACCCC
>NW_006921604.1:11085708-11124638 GCF_000298275.1 Orycteropus afer afer
TGGTCAATGACATGAGACAAAGTATATGTGAACTGCTGTATGAAAAGTGAATTTACTCTGTAAATCTTCACCCAAATCCTAAAAAAAAAAAAAAAAAAGAGTCCAATCTGGAACCACCAACAGGCAGAGAGAAATAAAGCCCTACAAAAAGCCTTTCTGGCTAACTGACTAGGAAAGAAGGTGGCCTAACAACAGTAAACCTTTTGATAATACTGGGCCTATTCCAACCAAATATCAATGGAAAAACTGCAACCTTCCAACCCTGCAGTTTCAGTGGAGCCAAGCAGAAAGCTGACCCACTACCACCACACCCACAGTGTAGAAGCAGGTTTTGCACCCAAACTTCCCTATCGCATGGTATCAGTGTCAGTGGGTCAAGGCAGAACTGATTTTCCAGGGAAGTGTCAATCTGATTCCCCTGACAGGGTACGTCACAGTACGGTACTGGCAGAGGAATGGGCACACAGACAAACCAATGGAACAGAACATTAAATTAAGAAATCCATACAATTATGTTCAACTGATTTTTGACAAATGTGCAAAAGTAATTCAACAAACGTTGCTAAAGTGATTAGAATCCCTAGCCAAAACAACCCTCAACTTAAACCTTACATTTCCTATAAACATTAACTAAAAATGGATCATAGACTTAAACGTAGCAATGTGAAACTGCAAAACTTTCAGAAAAATGCATCAGAGAAGATCTTCAGGACCTAGGGCTAGGCAAAGAGTTTTTTGATACCCCATCAATCACAATCTATGTAAGTAAAAAATGGTAAATTGGACCTATCCAAATTTAAGATTTTTGGTCTGTGAAAGATCCTGCTGAAAAGATTAAAAGATAAGCTACAATATACAAAGAACTCTTAAACTCAACAATAAGAAAACAACTCAATTTCCAAAAAATGGACAAAAAATCAGGGCACCTCATGAGAGAAGATGTACAGATGGCAAACAAGTTTGTAAAAAAGATGCTCAACATAATTTTTCATTAAGGAATTGCAAATTAAAACAATGAGATACTATTATACAGCTATTAAAATAGATAAAACCCTGAAGGCTGACAATATCAACTGTTCACAAGGATGCAGAGCTGACTAGAATAGAAAATGGTACAGGCACCCTGGAAGACAGTTTGGCAATTTCTTACAAACTAAACACAATCTTACCATATTACACAGCAATCACACTTCCAGGTATTTACTCAACTGACTTAAAAATTTATATTCCCACAAAAACCTACACATGAATGTTTATAGCAGTTTTATTTATAATTGCCAAAAATTGGAAGTAAGCTATCCTTCAATAGGCAAGTGTATAAACACTATGTGTATACCTATACAATGAAATATTCAGCAATAAAAACAAATGCACTTCCAAGCCGCGAAAAGACATAGAAGTAGTTTAAATCATATTGCTAAGTGAAAGAAGCCAGACTAAGAATGCTATACTTATTCTAATTATGTGACATTCTGGAAAGAGCAAAACTATATAGAGTCAGTAAATTCTTAAAATAAATGTTTTCTTATTGTTGAGTTTAAGATCGGTGATTGCCAGGAGTTTAGGGGGTTAGGAAGGTTTAACAGGTGAACCACAGGAGATTCTGGGGGGACAGTAAAACTATTCAGTATGATACCATAATGGTGAATATAAGACTTACGCATTTGTTAAAATTCATAGAACTTTACAACACAAAGAGTATACCTTAAATCTCATTTAGAAAGTCAAGTAGTCGCAAGAAGGAATGCAGAATGTGACAGAAGAATCTGAAGATACTTCAAATGTATGAAACCACTTCACTGAAAAGGATGCGGGAATAAAGTGCTGACCTAGCCCTGGTGGCACAGTGGTTAACGCTCAGCTGCTCATCAAAAGGTCAGCGGTTCAAACCAACCAGCCACATCATGGGACAGAGATGAGGCAATCTGTTTGCATAAAGAGTGCAACCCTGGAAAATCTACGGGGCAGTCCTATTCTGTCCTACAGTGTTGCTATGAGTCAGAATTGACTAGATGACAACAGGTTTATTTTCTGGAACTGCACATAAGGACTATAGTCTAGTTGATAAAGTTGTTTCTTAAAGGGTACATGGGTTAATAATTCTGAAAACACTATGCATGTATAATGGAATAGAAGCATTACATAAACAGGTGGCGGATGACAAGAGTTGAGTTCCTCACTGTTGAAGTTAGAGGTTACAAAGAAGCAAGGGAAGGAAGGTAGAACGATCTTGTGATAAAGGCCTAAAATTGTAGACATCAGTAAGAACTCATGTTTAGCTTAATACAGATAAAGATCACGTAACAGAGCTGTGTGTCAACTTGACTGGACCACAATTCTGCGTGGTTTAAGCAATTGTGATGTGGGTTATTCCCATGATGGGATAGGATGTATATGTTTGGAGCAGCCAATTCATTGAAAGGGAGTTTCCCTAAGGGTGTGGCCTGCTTCCAGTATATTTATGGACATCCCGGGAAAAGAGACACTCTTCTGTGGATCAGGATCCTGTTGTGCTGCCTACAACGGTCCCCAAGCAAACAATCCACCATTTGGCCTGGAGATCTTGGATTTGTCATTTGTTGGAGTCAACAGCCGGTATACTGCCTGCCAACCTTGAGCTCCTCAGCCCCTGAAGCTGCATGAATTGGGAAAAGGCTCCAACTTGACATTTAATCCAAGAACTCGGGACTTGCCAGCTTCTATAAGTGTGTGAGCCATTTTCCTAAGATAAATTTCTCTTTCTCTATATGTATCTATAAGTTTTACTGGTTTTGCTTCTCTAGAGAACCCAGCCTAACACAGACAGTTAGATACAGAAATATTTATGTTGCTGTTAGGTACCACTGAGTTGCTCTTGACTCATAATAACATGCATATACACAGGTTAATATTATACACATATATATTTCCTTGCTTTGTTGACTGAGAGGAATTAGAAACAATGATACTTCAGTGATAACAAGCACAACTAAAACCTGCATCTTGGTTTCTAATACCATTATCCAATAAAAGAAACCAGAAATTCTGGGAGAAATGGCTGGGGTGGATACAAGATAAGCCTGGTGCATCTTATGGTTCCAGAAAACAAGAAAGTGCTCAAAGTAAACGCACATAAAATGACAGAGTATGTCAAGAGGATACAGGATCCAACTGAAAGAGTTACCCATGGCCAAAGCTGGAATAATTCGAGAAAAAATAACTTAGCACTGGATTATGACCTGGAGTATAAAATAATTACCTATGAGTCCATACTGATATAAGTAAATAATTGAAAAAAAAAATACATAAATGGGAGAGAATAGACAAATATCACATGCAGAAAATTTCCAAATATTTCCTTTAAGGAGATGAAGCATAACACCCTACTCTAAGAACGATAGCTATATGCAGCCACATAAATTTATCTCACAAACATAATAGTGAGTGAAAGAAGTAATTCAGAGATGAATACCTACTATACTTATCTAAAGGAAATCTACTATGTAATTCTACTTTTACCAAAACAAGAAAGTTTAAACTATAGTGTTAGAATTCAGGACAGTGGTTATTTCTGGACAAAAGGGAAAGGGTAATGATTTTGAGAGTATCCAACTAAGATTTCTGGGGTTCTAGCAATTTCTAGAGTCCCTGAAAGGTGTCTATGGTTAACCTGCTCACCTCAGAAAAAAGCCTAGTGATTTACTTCCAAAATAAAAATCATAAAACCAAACCAAACTGACAACCATCAAGTCAGTTCTGACTCACAGCGACCCTTCTTTGGGTTTCTGAGGTGGTATCTCTATGGAAGTAGACTGCCCAGTCTTCCTTCTGAGGAGTGACTGGTGGGTTTGAACTGCCAAACTTCTGGTTAGCAGTCAAATGCCTTAGGCACTACACCACCAGCAGCACAGTTCTATTCTGACATATATAGGGTCACCATGAGTTGGAGTGGACTCTATGGCAACTAGTCGTGGGCAATGTTCTATTAAACTTGATCAAAAATTTATGTTCTGGCAATGTTCTAAAGAACCTTGATGAATTAAACTTGATTCTTCCTATCTCATACTATACTCAAAATCAATTTCAGTTCAGGGGGAAAAAAAATGAAACTGATTTTAATGTGAGGTTGTTGTTGTTGTTGTTGTTATGTGCCGTCGAGTCGGCCCCGACTCATAGCAACCCCTCCTTGGGTTTCCGAGGCAGTATCACTATGGAAGTAGGATTGCCCAACCTTCCTTCCAAGGAGTGGCTGGTGGGTTTGAACCGCCAGCCTTCTGATTAGCAGTCAAGTGCTTTAGCCACTATGTTGTTTCCATATGGGATGTCAAATTAACCTAGCACTATTAGTTGAAATGACCATTATTTCCCATTACTCTGCTCTGTCACATGTTGCTGTAAATCAGTCTGTCTTACATGTATGATTCTCTTCCTGGTTCTCTTCAATTCCATTTATCTATCTGTCTATCCCTGTGCCAACATTATATGTCTTAATTACTACAGTTTTATAAGAAGGCTTGATATCCAATAGAGTAAGTCCTACAACCTTTTTGTTTTTCAAGATTGTCTTGGTATTACTGGCCCCTTGCATTTTTTGTATATATTATACAATGTCATTAATATCACACACAAGTAAAATCTTGCTGAAGATAATTCAAAATGGTTGTAGCAGTATATTGACAGGGAACTTTCAGAAATGCAAGCTGGGTTCAGAAGAAGATGTGGAACAAGGGATATCATTACTGATGTCAAAAGGATCTTGGCTAAAAGCAAAGAATAGCAAAAAGATGTTTACTTATGTTTTACTGACTATGCAAAAGTATTTGACTATGTGGATCATAACACATTACAGATTAACACTGAGAAGAATGAGAACACTTCATTGTGCTCATGGGGAACCTGTACAAAGATCAGGAGGCTGTCATTCAACAAGAACAAGGGTATACTGCATGGATTAAAGTTAGGAAAGGAGTACATCAGGGTTGTGTCTTTTCAACATAATTATTCAATGTGTATGCTGAGCAAATAATCCGGGAAGCTGAACTATATGAAGAAGAATGTAGCATCAGGGTTGGAGAAAGACTTATTAACAACCTGTGATATGCAGACAACACAACCTTGCTTGCTGAAAGTGAAGATGACTCAAAGTACTTACCAATGAAGATTAAAGACTACAGTCTGCAGTATGGATTACACCTCAACATAAAGAAAATGAAAATTCTCACAACTGGACCAATTAGTAGTAGTATCACGATAAATGGAGAAAAGACTGAAGTTGTCAAAGATTTCGTATTAACTGGTTCCACAATCAACACCAATGGAAGCAGCAGTCAAGAAATCAGACGACATATTGCAAAGCAAAGTTGTCTCTTTGAAGACTAACGTGTGCCTCACAGAAGCTATGGTATTTGCAGTCACCTCACATGCATGTGAAAGCTGGACAGTGGATAAGGAAGATCTAAGAGGAGTTGATGCTTTTGAGTTGTGGTGTTGGTGAAGAATACTGAAAGTACCTAGGACTGCCAGAAGAACAAACAGGTCTGTCCTGGAAGAAGTGAAGATGGAATGTTCCTTGGAAGTGAGAATGGCCAGACTTTGTCTCACCTAATTTGGTCATGTTGTTAGAAGAGACCATTCCCTGGAGAAGGATGTCATGATCGGTAAAGTTCAGGTCAGTGAAAAAAGGAGAAGACCCTCAATGAGATGGATTGACACAGTGTGTACAACGATGGACTCAGGTACAGCAAGGATTGTGAGGCTGGTCCAGGGCCAGGCAATGTTTCATTCTGTTGTACACAGGGTCACTATGAGTCAGAGCTGACTACACAGCACCTAACAACAACATTTTACAATCAGCTTACCAATTTCCAAACCCATGTTGAGAGCGAGGCTACAAGTTGCCATCTCCCTTTTCCCTCCCTTGGCAAGCGTGGGTCCTTTAATGAAGTCAACACAGTAAAGAGCTCCCACCTTCTACCCTCACTGATGCATTATAAACATGTAATGTGAGCAAGAAATAAATTCAGTTACTAAAAAAACAAAAAAATTCTATGGCCCTAAAGCTTGCGGTAGGAGGACTGCTTAGAAGACAAAGATTTAAGATTAACTGCAAATATATTTTAAATATTTGAGCTATGATAAGTTTATGCACATACATATACATACAAATGTGAGCTACATGAATCGTTAATTCTGTAAGGAACATCTGAGTTACTTGCAACTCTCTGAAATTAACTCAAGCCATTTGCCAGATGGTAAATTATGGAAATAAATTTAAAATATGTAGAACAATACTATCTAGCTTTTATATGAAGCAAAGAGCACCTAACTGCAACTTCATATTTTAATTTTGAAAAATACAGAATTTTTTTATTAGAAATGAAAAATCAGTTTTGAATGATCATTGATTCTGATTTACAAAAGGTCTATGTTTTTGCTCAGAAATCAGTATTTTCAACTTGCTATTTGTATAGGACAATAAAAGCCACATGGACTAAGAATTCATCAGGATCATTAAAAAAAATAAAAGATGTAAATTTTTAAAATACAATGTTCCACTAAACATTTTAAAAAATGCAATGGCTTTTGGTGTATATCAAATTAAGATTTACTACACAATTTTATTATGTAATGTACCACCTTTATCTAAAGTCATATGATTCTTTAACATTTATCCCCTGTTACACTGTAACACATCAATCATACTAGGGAATTCTAACAAGATTATATATGGCACAAGATTATTTTGATTTAATTCTCTGTAACTAGCAAAACGGTAACTTGTTGCTGAAGACTGGTAAGTCAATATCAAATGCTTGTTCTAAGATTGGTTAGCACTTTAGTCATGCAAGTAGCTTGAAAAACTGACACATTAGCATTGACAAAAGGGATTGCTCTACTAGTTTTCCAAAGGCTTTGCTCATTATTCCATACTTACTTTTATGCCAAAGGAAATCAATTTCTTTACTCAACTTGTCAATCAGAAATACCAAAACAATGATTTTACTGCAACACATAAAAATACATTGAATAATAATGTAAGATAAAATATAAATTTTAAAAAAATTATATATAAAAATATACAAATAGAATTAACATAAATATGAATACAGGCTTAAATGTAATAACAGAATTAAATATAGAAATTAAAACTGATATAAAAATCAGTCAAATAAACTTATTCTCATCCTTAGTTTCCAAATACATCAATCTCTTTTCAGTTCAGAGTTTTTTAGAAAACATTTATCATTAGAAAGCCTAGCTTCTTCTAATACAATGAAAGTCTACAGGGACCTAATTTTCCTTCCTCTTTATTTGCAAACACTAAACTTTCTAGAGGGAACATTTACATTAGAGTCTCAATGAAGAAAATATTTCTCTTTTAAACAAAGATTCTGAATGATTCTAAATTACACTTTATATAGCAAAGAACTGAGAAACGTAAATGTCTGGCTATTGATCTAGTACCCATACAAAGAGCCCCAAAAAAGTATACATTGCATGCCAAGGTAGAAAGCAACATAATACATTGATCTAATTACCTCCTAAGTTCCCTCATTCCATCAAGGTCACTCAAGCTCCCCATGCATGAAGTATTAAATGTCACCCACATTAATTGCCTCATGAAGGTTTTCTTTTATGTTAATGGATAGGTATTGTCAAGACCCCGGGCCTGGCTTTAAAGTGAAGTTCAATCAGGGAAAGGAGTCAGACCCTTCCATGTCCCAGTGCCCACTCCACCAGGGATCACCATCCACCTCACCCCCAGCCCTCCGCTTCCCTCATCCCAAAGGCCACCAACAAGGCAGTGCACTGTTCCACACCATCAAGTCATGAACAGTCATGCCTGTGACTGAAACACCTGTATGCCAGCTATGACTTTCTTCACTATGCTTATCTTCAAAACCCTTCAATCACATTTTAGGTTTCAAGGACCTGTTGACCAAAGACACACATAAAATAAGAAATGCCTTGAGAATGCTCAGGCCAAGAGCTGGTATACCAGATCTGTCAAAACAAGGATGCCTCTAAGGCACATTTCACCCAAGTATCAGCACACTGTATCAGCCTTTTCCTATGCTAAAGGAATCCTCACTGAATTAACCAGCCTTGATCTCTACGAACAGTGTTGCTGTGAAAGGAGCCTCCTGGTGTGAATACATCCTACTTCCTGAATAGGAGTATCCAGACCATACCAATTACGAATATAAATGATTGCTGCAGGGTATGACAACTCCTCAATGGATAAGGATGGCCATCAAATCCCTATAAATGAAGCAATCTAATCACTTTGAGAAAACTCAATCACGAGGCTTGATGGAATGACTGGAAGAATGGTATACACCTGTTGGTTTGTCATACTGTGGTGTCTTGCATGTTCCTGAGATGTTAAAAGCTATGCCATCAGTATTTCAAATATCAGTAAGGTCACTCATGGTGGACTGGTCTCAAGAGAGCTCCCAGAATAAGAGACTAGGAAGAGACATCTGGTGAACTACTTTCAAAAATGTGCCAATGAAAACCTTATAGACCACAACAGAACACAATCTGACTCGCTTGCTTTGGAGAAGTCTTTAGGAGGGATTAATCACTAGAGATGGAATCATGTTTGGCAATGTAGAGGGCCAGTGAGGGTGAGAAAGACTCTCAGGAAGATGGGCTGGCACAGTAACGGCAATAATGGACTCAAATACACTGCAATGGTGAGGGTAACACAAACAGGTAATGTTTCGTTCTGTTGTACACAAGGTCCCTATGAGTCGACTTGATGGCATTTATCCGTTTACCTGAGCTTTGGTAGCAGAGTGGTTAAGCATGTGGCTGCTAACCAAAAGGCCAGAGATTCAAACTCACCAGCAGCTCTATGGAAGAAAGATGAGGCAGTCTGCTTCCATAAAGATTTACAGCCTTGGAAACCCTATGGGGCAGTTCTACTCTGTCCCAAAAGGTCACTATGGGTTGGAATCAACTCAATAGAAGTGGGTTTTATCTATCTATCTACCCACCCATCTGTCTGTCTATCTGTCAGTCATATAATGGAAAAGCACTGTTTTCTATTGCCAGCTCTGCTCTTACTTTACTTAAAGACTTCGTGAGTAAGTCTTGCTTTTCATCTATTTAACATCAGTACCTAACAGTGTCTGACATACTACGGGCCCTCAGTGAATATCTAAAAGAACAAGAGAACATAAAGATAGCACCCAATGTATAACACATTCACGTTACAACAAACTGCACTTAGGACTGTCAGTGTATCTGGAACAATGCATCTTCCTGGCAGGAAGTTAAAGGGAAAATGCATGCAAGGGATATGGGAAAAAAATGTTGAGTTATGTGAACACACTCCAAGCATTTGATCAGGGTAATATGATGGAAGAGATATCGCTAATGGGGAACAGCTCATAGATTACTAAGAAGGGGAATTGACAGATCAGGACTTAATGGATTTTGAAGAGTAAAGAAATGCTGAAGAAAGAAATAATGAGGAAGAAGAAATAGAGAAGTTGCCAAAAAATTTTACAGTGAAAAGATTAGCTGGAGTTTTTTCTAAACTAGATGAGGGACTTCAGTTGCTTGAAAACATGGATTCAAATGCCATTCACTTCGCTAAAGTCAATAGGTAGATTCAGGAATCAGTGAGATGTTACCACAAAATTCATACATAAAGAAAGAAAAGGACCATAAAGACTAGAAATGCCATCCTCTTTTACAGGGATAATCCAGAAGATCCAGAGCCTTCCACAAGTGGAGTTATTACTGCAACTGATAAAAGACCATCATCATCCAGCTCTTGTTCATTGTTGGGAGATTTATTTTTTTATGATTTGTATATTTTTATGTATGTATTAAAATATATCTGTAAGTTTATATGTATGTTTCCAACCCCCAAAGACAAAGATTGGATTTCTAAGATATTGATACCAAAAAAAAAGAAAACCAAACTCACTGCCATCAAGTCAGATCCGACCCATAGCAACCCCTCCTTGGGTTTCTGAGGCAGTATCACTACGGAAGTAGATTGTTCAACCTTCCTTCTGAGAAGTGGCTGGTGGATCAGCAGTCAACTGCCTTAGGCACTACGCCACCAGAGCTCCAAAATATTGTTAAGTAAAAAGCATTAATAATGAAAACTTGGGGGAAAAAAAAAGATATTCAACTTACATCAAAATCAACATAGGATGGAGTCATTGGAACAGAACTCCACCATAACTTGGGGTCTACTCATATATTTTTTGTGCCAATGTCACCTAATGTCTTTGGGCATAAGTTTCCAAATCTTGAAAAACAGGACAATTATAACGCATGTCTTATCTTCTACTTCTACATTGGGTTGCTGCAAACTTAAATTTAAGTTATTTGTTAACGATAAATAAGTTACAAAGGTAAATTGTACACAAAGATCACAAAATATTTTTGAATGCAACAAGGGGACTTCAAAGAACATGACCTTCAAAGGTCCAGGATTCCCTTCTGTCCTTAAATGTACCAGTTGGTTGACAAAAAATGTTCAATCCCGAGAGAGACAGATGATATGGCTCTAATCAAAATTGAAAGTATGTGCCAACCTCTGAGAAGTAAGTGTTGAAAAAAATATATCCCACTCTCCTACTAACAGTCTCCTCTGATGAATTTCCCCACTGATACATTCGGCACTACCACTGTCATGAAGCCTTATGTTTGATGTGCCTTTTAATTATTACGGCCAGTTCCTTATATTCCTATTACCCTAGCTCATTATCTTATCAAATTTTCTAAAATCTAACTCCATGTCATTACAAAGAAGAAAAGTAGACAATTCACTAAATATTTGTGGAGTAATGGGTTAAATATTTTGGGGAAAAAAACATATTTTGATAGTGGCTAAGACACTTGACTGCTAACCAGAAGGCTGGCGGTTCAAACCCACCAGCCACTCCTCAGAAGGAAGGTTGGGCAATCTACTTCCGTAGTGATACTGGCTCGGAAACGCAAGGAGGGTCGCTATGAGTCGGGTGCGACTCGACAGCACATAACAACAACAACACAACCTTGTAACATATTCAAAAACATATTCCAATGGATTAAAGAATAAAGTATTTTAAAATAAAGCTATCCTTTAAGTCTTAAACCAAAAATAGCCCCTGAGTCTTCTTTAAACAATGTTGTTGTTGTTGTTATTTGACATCTAGTCAGACCCAACTCATAGTGATCCATCCTTGGGTTTCTGAAGCAGTATCACTATGGAAGTAGATTGCCCAACCTTCCTTCTGAGGTGTGGCTGGCAGTTTTGAACCGCCAACCTTCTGGTTAGCAGTCAAGTGCCTTAGGCACTATGCTACCAGAGCTTCTAAACCGAACAATCGTTTAGCGTAATTAATAAAGAATGTCTGCCTTGAGCACTGTGCTTTTTTAAAATCTATCTGTATGGGATCAAATTGACAACAGTAACTCAAAAATTAGACAGAAAACTTAAGGGGCAGAGAATTAATATGGGAGGAACAATTCAGAAAGGGAGGGGTTGCACAACTTGAGGAAAGTAATCAATACCACTGAATTGTACATAAACAAATTGTTGACTTAGTGTATATGTTGCTGTGTATATTTTCAGTAACAGTAACTTAAAAAAAAGCCTTAGACAACAAAAAGTAAACATAGATAAATATTTATATGATCTTGGGGGAGAGTGGCATTCCTAATAATTAAAGCAATGAAATAAAATACTATACACACACACACACACATATGTATTTGACCATACAAAAAATATACATTTCTATACAACACAATGCCTTGTGGCACAATGGTTAAAGTGCTTGGCTGTTAACCTAAAGATCAGCAGTTCGAAATCACTACCTACTCCATGGGAGAAAGATGTGACAGTCTGCTTCCATAATGATTTACAGCATTGGAAACCCTATAGTTCAGATTCTGTCCTACAGAATCTGAATGAATCAGATTAATATGGGTCAGAATCAACTCGACAGCAGGGAGGGTTTTTTGTTTTCTATACCACAAAACTTTTGCCAAGTTAGAAGATGAAGGATAAACTAGGAGAAAGAAATACAATATGCAGGGCAAGAAAAGGGGTGAAAGGACTTTATAAAACAATCTAAAGATATTAATAACCATCCAACACAAGGTACAAATGTGGACACATCAAAAAGGGTGGAGGTGCACAGAGCAAAAAGTGCTTTACAGAACGGCATAGAGGAGAGCTAACAGGCACAACCATTTTGTAAGCTAGTAATACAAAGAGGGCTTTTATTTTATTTCTCATATGTTTTATAAATGCTGGAGAACAGGAGTGAAAGACATCACGCGGCCTGCAGTTGGGGGGAAAGAGGCTGGGCACCAGTCCAAAATATTCCCTGATTTTACCCGTGACACATATATATGCACAGAAAAGACTGCAATGTAATAAAACATAAAAATGATTTAATTTTTATCTATGGATCATGGGACTATGCAGCATGTTTATTTTCTTCTTAATAGTTTTTCTCCTCTCAAAATTTTCTAAAATTAATGTATTTTACTTTTACAATCAGAAAAAGACATTTTGAAAGTGTTTAAAATTTTAATTAGTTAAATAAAATACCACCTTCATTATGTCACTTTCCTGCTTAATATCCTCTAATGGCTTCCTAGCAGCTTTCCTATCAAATTCACACTCCTTAATATATTTCAACCAGACTTGATGATGTCCAGAATCCTTCAAATAAAACTTGTCCCTAGACCTAACCTGCCTCGCTTATTAACTCTATCTAAGTTACCGTCCTCCACACGTCTGTATTCCCGATACAGAGGACTGCTCCCCGATGTGCCGTGTTCCTTTATGCATGCATGCTTTTGATAACTTTCTAACTTGGCTTGAAATTCCCCTTCTGTGTCTGCTCCCCACATCCCCCTGACTGCCTGGCTCTGCTCAAAGGTCTCCATCTTCCAGCCCTGACATAAGTAGCTGCTGCCCCATTCCTGTTCTCAGGTGCACTATGCTTTCATCTTACATAGACTATTTTTCATTTTCTTTCTCCCCCATGAGACTGGGAGTTCTTAGGCAGGCACTCCTCTTGATTCACCCCAGCACCGAGTTCAACGCCAAGCACAAAGAGACACTGAATGAATGTTTGTTAAATTGAGTTTTCATCTTAACCACTTTATTTCTTACAAATCTCCAATACAGATTTATGATCTGCAGCCTAGCAAATGCCAACTGATTTAAATCCCAATGACTACATATGCCATGCTTTTCTACCTAGAATTTCATCAACACTAATAACCCACAACTTGTCTGTTTGTGTAGTAGTATGGTGGCTTGCATGTTGCTGTCAGGCTGGAGACTATGCCACTGGTATTTCCCATATCAGTAGGGTCACCCATGGTGGACAGGTTGCAGTGGAGCTTCCAGACTGAGACAGACTTGGAAGAAGGAAGGGGCCATCCACTTCTCAAAGAACTGGACAGGGAAAACCTTATGAATAGCAGTGAAACACTATCTGATATATTACTAGAAAACTTTATGAATAGCCACGAAACACTGTCTAATATAGTGCCTGAGGATGAGGCCCCTCAGGTTAGAAGGCACTCAAAATACAACTAGGAAAGACCTGCCTCCTCAAAGTTGACTTGACCTTAATGATGTGGGTGGAGTAATAAAGCTTTCAGGACCTCCGTTTGCTGATGGGACACGACTCAAAATGGGAAGGAACAGCTGCAAACATCCATTAAATACTAGAACATGGACTGTATGAAGTATGAATGTAGGAAAATTGGAGGTTCTCAAAAACGAAATGGTACGCATAAAGATCAATGTCCTACGCAGTAGTGAGCTGAAACCGACTAATATGGGCCGTTCTGAATCAGACAATCACATGATCTACTCTGCTTGCTGTTGTTGTTGTTATGTGCCATCAAGTCGGACCCGACTCATAGCAACCCCTCCTTGGGTTTCCAAGGCAGTATCACTACGGAAGTAGATTGCCCCATCTTCCTTCTGAGGAGTGGCTGGTGGGTTTGAATCGCCCACCTTCTGGTTAGCAGTCAAGTGCCTTAGCCACTATGCTACCAGAGATCTACTCTGCTAGGAATGACAAATAGAAGAGGAATGGCATCACATTCATTATCACAGAGAATGTTTCAAGATCTATCCTGAAATACAATGCTGTCAGTAATAGTATAATATCCATATGCCTACATGGAAGACCAATTAATACCACTATTATTCAAATTTAGGCACTAATCACTAAGCCAAAGATGAAGAAATTAAAGATTTTTACCAACTTCTGCAGTCTGAAATCGATCAACAGACAATCAAGATGTATTGATGATTACTAGTGATGGAATGTGAAAGATGGAAATAAAGAAGAATCATCAATAGTTGGAAAATATGGTGTTGGTGATAGAAATGACACCAGAGATCACATGATACAATTTTGCAAAACCAATGACTTACTCACTGTAAATACCTCTTTTCAAGAACATAACAGCAGCTATGCACGTGGACCTCACCAGATGGGAACACACAAGAATCAGGTTGACTACATCTGTTGAAAGAGGTGATAAAGAAGCTCAATAACATTAGTCAAAACAAGGCCAGGAGCTGATTGTGGAATGGACCATCAATTGTTCATATGTAAATTCAAGTTGAAGCTGAAGAAAATTAAAATAAGTCCACTAGAGTAAAAATATGACCTTGAGTATACACCTCCTGGATTTAGAGGCCATGTAAAGAATAGATATGATGCACTGAACACCAACGACTGAAAACCAGATGAGCTTATGAGATGACATCAAGAATATCATGAATGAAAAAAGCCAACAGTCATTAAAAACACAGGAAAGAAAGAAAACACCAAATTGGGCGTTAGAAGAAACTCTGAAATTTGCTCTTGAATGGAGAGTAGTCACAGCAAATGGAAAAAAATGACAAGATAAAAGATAAACACAAGATTTCAAAGAGCAGCTTGAGAAGACAAAGTATTATAATGAAACGTGCAAAGACCTGGAGTCAGAAAACCAAAAGGGAAGAACACGCTCAGCATTTCTTATGATAAAAGAACTGAAGAAAAAATAAAAGAATTGAGTTGCAATATTGAGGGACTCTACAGGCAATATATCAAATGATACAGGAAACATTAAAAGAAGATGGAGGGAATACAGAGTCACTGGACCAAAAAGAATTGATCACTGTTCATTTCAAGAGATAGCACATGATCAAGAACTAATGGTAATGAAAGAAGTCCAACCTGCACTGAAGAAATTGGTGAAAAGACAAGGCTCCAGAAACTGACAGAATAACCACTGAGATGTTTCAACAAACAGATGCAGTGCTGGAGATGCTTACTCATCTATGCCTAGAAATTTGGAAGACAGCTACCTGGCCAACTGACAGGAAGAGATCCATATTTGTATCCATTCCAAAGAAAGGTGATCCAACAGAATGCGGAAATTATCAAACAACATCATTAATATCACATGAAGTAAATTTTGCTTCAGATAATTCTAAAATGGTTGCAGGGAACTTTCAGAACAAGCTAGATTCAGAAGAGGATATGAAACAAGGGATATCACTGTGGATGTCAGATGGATCTCTGCTGAAAGCAAAGAATACCAGAAAGATGTTTACTTGTGTTTTATTGATTATGCAAATGAATTTGACTGTGTGAATCATAAAAAATTATGGATAACACAGAGAGGAATGGGAATGCCGAAACACTTAATTGTGCTCATGAAGAACCTGCACAAAGACCAAGAGGCTGTGGTTCAAATAGAACAAGGGGATTCTGCATGGTTTAAAATCAGGAACGATATGCATCAGGATTGTATCCTTTCACCGTACTTATTCAATATGTACACTGAGCAACTAATCAAAGATGCTGAACTGTATGAAGAGCACAGCATCAGGACTGGAGGAAGACTCATTAACAACCTGCGATACGCAGATAATACAACCCTGCTTGCTGAAAATGAAGATGACTTGAACTATCTTTGGTGAAATTCAAAGACTACAGTCTTCAGCATAGATTACACCTTGACATAAAAAAAAATTAAAATCCTCACAACTGGATCAATAAATAGCATCACAATAAGTGGAGAAAAGATTCAAGTTGTCAGGGATTTCTTCTTACTTGGATCCACAATTAACGTCCATGGAAGCAGCATTCAAGAAATCATACAACATACTGTACTGGGCAAATTTGCTGCAAAAGACCTCTTTAAAGTGTTAAGAAGCAAAAATGTCACTGTGAAGACTAAATTGTACCTAATCCAAGCCATGGTATTTTTCATCGCCTCATAAGCATGCGAAAGCTGGACAACGAATAAGAAAGACCAAGGAAGAGCTGATGTCTTTGAATTATGGTGTTGACAAAATATCATGGACTCTTGGCCACAGCCAGCTACCCAGAGCAAGTAGTTGCACCTGTAGGCTCTGGACCATGGCCACAGGGGACATCAAGCTCTATTGGCATAATACACTACACAAAAACATTGTTCCACATCCTACTTTGGTGAGTGGCGACTAGGACCTTAAAAACTTGCAAGCAGCCATCTAGATGAAACGATGGGTCTCTCCTCATCCAGAACAAAGAAGAATGAAGAAAACCAAAAATGCATTTAAACAGTTAGCCCAAGGGACTAGTACACCATGCAACCCTCACCCTATACGACTATGGGGCCAGAAGAACTAGATGGTGTCTGGCTACCACTGTCCACAACTCGAAGGGGGATCTATGTAGGAGACCCTGGACAGAGTGGAAGAACAATGTGGAACAAAACTCAAAATCATATTTTTTAAAAAAAGGGACCAGGTTTGCTAGTCTGATAAGAACCTGGTGGAACCCCTGAGACAATGGCCTTTAGATGCCCTTCAGGTCTAGAACTGAATCCACTCCTGTGGCTTCCAGCCAAACAAGACAGGCATATGAGCTGAACACTTACATTAGGTATATACATTCCTTGGATAGATCAATCATGAGAGAAAAGAAGGGCTGTGTATGCACAGGGAGACAGCTTGGGGGGCAGTAATGCATGGGAGGGAAAGACACAGGGAGGAGGTGGCTATGGGGAAAAAGTGGGAGTAGAGCTGTTGCATTGTGGGAGATTGCAGTCAATGTCATGTCATGTGAACTGCTGCATCAAAGATGAATTTGCTCTGTAAACTTTCATCCAAATTACAATCATTTTTTTCTACAAAAAATACCACAGACTGCCAGAAGAACGAACAAACCTGTCCTGAAATCAGTGCAGCCAGAATGCTCCTTGGAAGTGTGAATGGCCAGACTACTTTGGTTATGTGGTCAGAAGGGGCCATTCCCTGGAAAATAATATCGTGCTTGGTAAAGTATAAGGTCAGCAAAAAAGGGGAAGACCCTCAATAATGTGGCTGCAACGACAGGCTCATATAGCAGACTGTGAGGATGGCACAGAACTGGCAGTGTTTCCTTCTGTTGTACACAGTGTTGCTATTAATCAGAGTTGATTCGACAGCAGCTAACAACAAAACAATAACCCTGAAGAGTTTGTGGATGGTACAAACTGTTAAACACTCAGCTGCTAACCAGAACTCTGGACGTTCGAATCCACCCAGATATACCAAGAAAGAAAGGCCTGGAGATAGTCTTCGAAACCATCAGCCTTTGGAAACTATGGAGCACAGTCCTACTCTGTGCTCACCATGAATCAGAACTGACTCAACAGCAACTACTTTAATGACCCATAATCTCCACTCATTTTAAGACCAATAACACTGTTTCACAGGCAGCCTTCCCTCCTGGACTACATGCTACCTCATCACCCTCATATGTGCTTCTGTCCTTTACTCTGCTGGGTCTTTCTAAGTCTCTAGTAACGTGGACCCTGTTTTTTCAACTATGATCATTATTATAGAGCCCTGGTAAAGACCGGCAATCTGCTCCCATAAAGACTGAACCTCCAAATAGCAAACTCACCATCAACGAGTCCATTCTCACTCATATTGACTCTACAGGATGGAGTAAGAACTGCCCCAGAGCATTTCCAAGGCTGTAAATCTTTACGGAAGCAGACTGCCACATCTTTCCCCCTTGGAGTGGCTTGTTGGGTAGAGTTACTGACCTTTCAGTTAGCAGGCCAATGCTTAACCACTGTGCCATCAGGGCTCCTTCCATAAAGACTGCAGCCTAGAACACCCTAGGGGAAAGTTCTACTCTGTCCCATGGGGTTACTGTGACTTAGAACCAACTCACTGGCACCCAACAACATTATAATTATTGCTTACATCTTCCCCCATTATACTGTAATCTTCTTATAGAAAAAAAATGTGATCAATTATTTGGAGTTCCATTTCCCCTGAGTACCCTATACAGTACTTCTCACAAGAAACAGAGCCAATCCACTGGCAGCAGCATTCCTTTGCTCCAAGAAAGAGTTCCAGTCAGCTGAGATGTAATCATCTTACTAATTCAGACAATACACAGCAGTGAGTTTCAAAATCTCCAATCTTCCTAAAGGTTTCCCTTTTTCCAGTGAGAAGAGGAGGAAAAAAATATCATGGACCCTTTTCTAGACCTTAGTAGCTGAAGAAACAAAAATATCCAAGTTTTACATCCCTATCAGCATGAGCCCCTGATGGCAGGACAATGCGGGAGACAGTGGCTGTGGCTGGTGTTGTCATTACCAAGTGTCTGTTTTATCTACTCAATGAGAACATCACAGAGCAAGAGCTGTGAAGCACCTGCTTCTTAGTTCATCTCATATTTACAAGCCTTCTTTTTCTTTAAAGAATTTTCTTGTGGACCACTACAAGTCAAAGTAGAGTCAGAAAACATGCTTTCAGGGCTTGGGGAAGTGTTGTTTTGTAAGACTGGCTAGGAAGACTACAGGTAAAGGAAATCCCCTTGAGAGGACAGAGTCCCACTTGGCTGAACCCTACAAGAACAAGGAGGTGGGAGTAAATGGGGAATATGCTTTATGACTGGAGTCAGACAGATCCTGTGTCCTAGCTGTAGTCTGTCACATATTGTGGCATAGTTCTTAATGTCATTATTTTTTTCCGTTTGATTATAATTTAAAATGTAAGAAGTTGAGAATTTTTAGAAAAAAAGATTAAAAGTATAGATAAGAAAAAAATTAACAATCTTTCTTTACCCTTTCTCTCTATTCCCACCCTGTCCAATCAACCATCCTTCTACATGTCCTTGATTCAACAGGATCTAAATTTTATCAAATGGTAGTCTATGAATTCTGGAGATGTGGTAGTTAACATTGTATGTCAACTTGGCTGGGCCTGGTTGAGTGGCTGGGCAGCTGGATGTAGTTATTCCCCATGGTGAGACTGGTAATGAACTCCATGGTGGAATCTACTGGAGCAGCTGAGTAGCTGCTTTAGGGATGTGGGCTGTTTCCTGTACATAAGAAGCAACTTTGAGGAAGGTCTCTAGCTGATGGCATACTTGAACCCTACATGTAGCCGAGTCCTTGTTCAGCAGCCTGCCATGTTGCCCTGCCGATCTTAGTACTTTTAATGGACTTGAATTAATGGCCTGCCATGTTGTTTGATCATATCAAGACTATGCCTTTTCACTTGTCGACCTTGGATTTGTCAGCCTCAGCAGCTAGCAGCTGCCTGAGGGAAGAGATGCCTCTAGCTCCAGTGGGCCAGGAGCAAGAGGCAGAGCTGAAGCCCAAGGTTGAAGGGCTTTCACCCAGCTCCTAGAAGTCTGGTACTCAGACTTCTAGCCTCCAAAATTGTAAGAGAATAAACTCCTATTTGTTCAAGCTATCCCATTTGTGGTATTTCTGTTAGAGCAGCACTAGGTAACCAGAACAAGAGATGATAAACCTCAATACAAATAGCTCTTTATTCTATAAAGGACTGTATCTTTCCCAGTCACTTTCAACTCCTAAATAAATCAGTAGAAAAGAAATTTTAAAACATTTACACTCAGCTGCGAAACAAAAAGGTTGGAGGTTTGAACCCACACAGCAGTGCCACACAAGGCTTGGCAACCTGCTCCCATAAAGATTACAGCCAAGAAACCCCTGTGGAACTCAGTACTCCACTGTAACACAGGGGATGCCATGAGTTGGAACTGACTCAACACCAGCGGTTTTGGCGTTTTTTGATTTTATGCCTCCATTCTAAAGTGGAAAAATTAGTTGACTTTTACATTTAGCAACTTCTCCCTGCACATTCTGAAAGGCAGTGTGGAACACTGGTGGAGGGACTAGGCTTAGTATCAGCATATCTGGGTTGGGATCCAGTTCCACAATGTACTAGATAACTACCTTAGAAAAACTTTTAGTCTCTTTATCTGTAAAATGGGCATAATAATGTCTATGCTATATATATTTTTGGATTTTTGAAAAGGCAAATTAAGAAATTTCCCTGACACTTTAAAACATTATTCAAGTAAAAAAGCAGTACAGTTTAGCTATACAGTATCAGAAAAACTGGTACTAACACCACAACATTAAATGGAGTGCTACAGGTTCTATCTAGAGTTGTGCATATCTGTCTTAACTACTACTAAATTTTATTAGAGCTTC
This sequence comes from Orycteropus afer afer, assembly GCF_000298275.1. Lineage (NCBI taxonomy): Eukaryota > Metazoa > Chordata > Mammalia > Tubulidentata > Orycteropodidae > Orycteropus > Orycteropus afer. The sequence continues at coordinate 11,106,187 of NW_006921604.1, forward strand.
TTAAAATTTTGTCACTGACTTTCCAAATTTCAAAAATACATATAAATTAAATGTGTTAAAAAAAAAAAAAAACTCACTGCCACTGAGTCGATTCCAACTCATAGAGACCCCCTTTGGGTTTCCAAGTCAGTAAATCTTTACGGAAGTAGATTGCCCAGTCTTCCTTCCATGGAGTGGCTCGTGGGTTTAAACTGCCAGCCTTCTGGTTAGCAGTCAAATGCTTTAGGCACTACACCACCAGAGCTCCTTGAATATGTTAGGAGTGTTTTAGTAGCAAATCTATCTAACGAAGGTGAAATGGTTTGGATTACAAATTGGGAACCTTTTAAGGCCAATACATCTAATATTATTTCCTTTACTCCCTAGAGGTGAAGAAGGTGTAGACTTGAGCTCCAGCCTTTCAGGCAGAGGGCACCTCGTCCCCATGGGTCACGTGGCATTCAGGCTTACCTCTCTCTTCATCATCACCTTGAACATCTGAACCAGGTCCTTGAGTTATCCAAAACAAGGTCCACACAGAGATAAAGTATGTGCAAATCATAATCCCATGGGGATCAGTGAGATTTATGTTCTGTGTGTTCTACAAATAAGTCAGTAGGATTCCATATGTGCCTCCTAAGCATATGGTATTCTCCAATTTCACTGAAGTGGCAGATAGGATTTATATGGAAACTAAGAAATGGGCCAAATTACAAAGGTATGGCTTCAACCACAGTTGAATTTTAGGGAGAAGAGCGTGAAATGTAATTTGGACAATATCTCACTAGTAAATAAGGATCCCACCACCCATTTGTCAGTTTGTTGTACTGTGGTGGCTTGCATGTTGTCCTGATGCTGGAAGCTACAGAGGATCACCCATGGTGGACAGGTTTTAAGGAGTTTTCAGACTAAGACTAGGAAGAAAGACTTGGCAATCTGCTTCTAAAATTTAACCACTGAAAACGTTGTGGATCACAACAGAACACTGTCTGACTCACTTGCTTTAGAGATGCCATCAGGACAGATCAATTGCCACTGGCGGTCATCATGGTGAAGTAGAGAGCAGGGCATGGGAGACCCTCAGTGAGACAGACTGGCATCATGGCTGCAACAATGGACTCCAACATGCTGGCGACTGCAAGGATGATGCAGAACCAGGCAATGTTTTGTTCTATTATATACGAATTAACCATGAGTACGCATCAACTTGACAGTAGCCAGTAACAATAACAAGTAGTAAAGATTACAAAAGCAAGGGTGTAGTCAATGTTATCTAAAAGACAGTATGTTGTTGTTGTTATGTGCCGTCCAGTCAGACCTGACTCATAGCGACCCCTCCTTGGGTTTCTGAGGCAGTATCACCACGGAAGTAGATTGCCCCATCTTCCTTCCGAGGAGTGGCTGGTGGGTTTGAACCGCCAGCCTTCTGGTTAGCAGTCAAGTGCCTTAGCCACTATGCTACCAGAGCTCCCAAAAGACAGTATACTGCTAAGCAAAATATTCTGTTAAAAGTAAAATAAGCATCACAATTTTAATTCCAGAGTGTTAAGTCAACTAATCGTAAATGTTCTGTGTTCAGATGACAGGCAGGCAGCTGAAGCTACAGTTTATGCTTGTCCAATTAATCAAATAACCTCCATGCCACTTATCCTTGAAACTGGCATTAGAAAAGCCCCCACGTGCCCCCAAATCATATAAATTCCATGGTTTCCTATTCATTAAATCCAGGTTGGCCTATGCTGATATGTCATATTTTGACATGCAGCCACAAGGGATACACAATCAAAATTAAGAGAAGACCTTAGCTAAAATTGGCATGCCCTACTTGAATGCCCATGCATGAATAAAAATGCACATATTGTCTCCAAATAATGAATATTAAACTGCGAGAAACACAGATATATAATCCATTTATTCATTTTACATAAAATACTTCCTTTAGCATTCAACCAAACATATAGAACAAATACTTTCATCATACCATGTACAGGCTAGTATTAAACAGTATTACATACAAAACTGTTTCAATACTTCTATCATCATGGTATTTATTGAATAAACCTGTAGTGTTAACCAGATGCCATTTTCCCCTGCTTCAAACCTGCCCATGGCTTCCCCTCTGTTTATAACAAACTACAACCCCTTAGCGTTTCCTCCTAGGTGCTGTATGATGCAGCTCTTCCCTGCTTTTCTGAGACCATCTCCAAGTACCCCCCCATGCCATCCCACAACCTATCTTATTAAGCCTCTGACACACCAGTCTTCTTTCTTTGTTCTCTGTCCCTTGAACAAGCTAGGAAAAAGGCCCTTGTCCCTCCTGTTTCCTTTGTTAGAAATGCTTTTCCCCAAGACTGCTTAGCTAACTTCCTAGATCTCAGATTAAATGTTACCTCATCAGTGGCCTTCCCCAGCCACCTAACTGGTGATGCCTTCCACCTACAATCACCTAATCATGTCACTAACACTCACTTTGTGTATACCTCATATACATTTCAATCTGAAATTGTTTATTGATTATCTGGTCCACAGAAACATAAGCTCCTATTTCCTTTCATTGCAGTGACTAGAACTGTGCCTGGCACACAGTGGGAAAAGCCAAACTCATTGCCATCAAATTAATTCTGATTCATGGCAATCGTACATGTGTTCAGAGTAGAACTGCACTCCATAGGATTTTCAATGGCTGAGCTCTGGTGGCACAGAGCCTAAGGCATTTGACTACTAACCAGAAGGCTGGCAGTTCAAACCCACCAGCCACTCTGCAGAAGGAAGACAGGGCAATCTACTTCCATAAAGATTTACTGCCTCGGAAATCCCGTGGGGGCTGCTATGAGTCAGAATTGACTTGATGGCTGTGGGTTTGGTTTGGTTTTGGTTATCTTTTGGAAGTCAATCACCAGGACTTTCTTCCATGGCACCTCTGAGAGAACTCATTCCACCAACCCTTCAGTTAGTAGCTAAGCCCTTAACTATATGTGTCACCCAAGGACTCCCTAGCACACAGTAAGCACACAATAAGTGTTTGTTACATAAATGAGTACACTTACTCCTCACTGACTGATATGGTTAGGTGCCAAAGGCCAGGGCGTTATGCAAAAATCAGCATTATGCAAAAATGGAGGACTGTTTTTACCTGTTTTCAGACCATCCATTTGTCTATTTCTTTTTTATTTAGAAAATATGATCAAAGAAATAATACGAGCTAAGATTTACTCATGTGTTCATCACTGTGATGAGTCTGGTAGATTACTACTCTGCAGAATAGGAGGCCTGGAAGTAAAGCCAGGCTGTGTGACTGGAGGGCTCACAGCTCAACCACTTCACCTTCCTCCTGTGCTGGGTCAGAGTTTCCCTCAGGAAGCTGCTTCCAGGGCTCCACTTCCAGCCCTGTAAGCCCTGCGTTCACAATTCCAGAGCCTGCTCTGCCCTCCGAGCCTGGCAAGTCACTGAGGCTCAGGGCTTCCTGCGATGGCACTGGAAACCTAGATCATGATCCAGCCCCACAAGGCAGAGGCTTCATGTCCAGTTTGGCTCACTTTGTATGTCATGAAATCTACAAGCATTTCTTCCAAACCCTCTCTGATGCCTCTTTCTTTCCTTCCTTTGCACTCCACAGCAATTCTGAGAGGCAGGGCTGGGGCCCCAGAAGAGATGTCCACTGGCTCAGTGGTGCCTGTACATCCACCTGGAGGTCGTGGCCACAGAGGAGACCAGGCCACCTGGAAACCCTCCACAAGGGAGGGGACACTCTGCATCCATTGCCACCATACCTGTACTAATGTACAAAAATAGTCAGAAAGTAGTTTTTCACCATTGTCACAAATATGAAATGTTGGGTAACTGAGATAGTCGTAAGTGAGGAGTAGGTGGACGGTGCTGAAAGCAAGTTATAGGCACAGTGACCTGCCCCCCTTGGAACTATCTAACCACTGAGAAATCAATGAACAAATTATAGCCAAGAAATGCAGAAAACACATTTAGCAGTTGCATATTAACTGTTGTTGTTGCTGTTGTTGTTAAGTGCCGTCGAGTCGTTTCCGACTCATAGCGACCCCATGCACAGCAGAACGAAACACTGCCCGATCCCGCGCCAGCCCCACAATCCCTGCTATACTTGAGCCCATCATCTCAGCCACCGTTAAATAATCAAGGGTAAATGAATATACCCAATATGAGTAAGTTATTTAATAAAATAAAGTCAGATAGCATGAAAATGTAAGGGGTCTGGGCCGGGAAGGCTCTCTGAGGTTTCATAAGAAGAGTTTCTAATGACTTTCGAACATGATGCCTGGTATGGCACCTGCCTGGCATATCATGACTGCTCTATAAATACCTACTGAATTTTGAAATACTGAAACTAAGGAAACCTTAAAATATTATTTTAGTTTTCTTGGTGAATATTTTAAAAACTACTTCTCCATAATCTCCATTTTTATTTTTCTCCCAGCTTAAATACCAGTTATGTTGATATTAAAACTGTTGTTGTTAGCTGTTATTAAGTCGATTCTCATTCATGGCAACCCCATGTGTGGAAAGAAGAACAGCTCCACAGGGTTTTCACAGCTGTGACTTTTAGGAAGCAGACTGCCAGGACCATTTTCCAAGGCACCCCTGGGTGGATTCAAATCATCAACTTTTCTTTCAGCTACTAGGTGAGCACTTAACCAACTGCCACCAGGATGTTAAAAATAGGCAGTAGAGGAAGGATCCACAAATGTAGGTGGACACAACTCAAAATAATTTTTTTTAAAGTTGGGAGGATCCTTTTCAACCCTACAAGTTTCAGGGAGTTCTTTCACATTCCACATACCCAGAAACTGGAACATTAAAATGTCAGGAACCCTTGCGATCTCTAAACCATGTGATAAATGTGGAAGAAACTCTCAGACTTCAAGATAACTGCCTGAGGAGCTGCCAAAGAGCCAGATGCTTCTTTCAGAATAATATCAATTTGGCTTCAGAAAAAACCTGTGGCCTCAGCCCCAACCAGAGAGGGCAGGTGGAGTGGCACCATGTGTGATGCATGTTCCCCATCACCCAGAGAGCATCTTCCCCTGACAGCAAAACTTCGGTGTTGCCAGGTTTGGAGGCATGTGTAGAATGCATGGCTCTGTTGTCTCTGAGGAGAGGAAAAGACAGACTTGGTCTGTGGCCATGCAAAAGAATATTGTACAATTACAGAGAGAATGCAATATTGGGGAGAAAAAAAAGATGCAAAATAGCTTCATTGCACTTGAAATTTTTATTTTCACAGAAAATAAACATCATTGAAGAAAAAAATAGCTGCATTTTAGAAGCACCATGATATGGGATACTGGGAAATAACATTTTTTAACCAATACATACAACAAAGAGCAATTGTTTTTTTTTTTATTTTGGCCATCTACAAAACTATCAACTGTGTGATCTTTCTCCTTAATCATGAGCTTTTAAAAGGCCCTATTCTTGTTCATTCATCTCACAAACTCTTGTGAAACGAGCATGATAACTTGGCTTGAAATAATATTCAAAGGGTTTTTGGTGGTGTTCGTTTGTCAAGGCTTTTTTAGTGTTATTTAAAAAAAAAAAAAAAGCCTAGATTCCATTTCTACATTTGCAAGTCCTCAGGAGGTTCATCCAAGTTTAAATTTGCTGCCAAAATTATTTTTTCAGTATCTGTAATACCGGTTGGCCTCAGGAGAGCATTGTGTGCCCTGGGCTTTCATAATTAGGCAGCTCGCACCTGAGCATATCTGTCTCTGGTAATTAGATCTCAAGGCGCAGTCTCCTTCCCATCCAGCCATGAGGCCGGGGAGAACCTATTTAGGAATGGTAACTGTGGGCAGCATCACTGCCTCATCCTTCCTCTCCACACTTACCCCACCACAGTCGGTTCTCAATTACACCCCAAGTGCCTAAAAGGCAGAAAAAGCCTCCTCCATTTCTGTACTGTCAGCATCTACAGAACCCGCTTCACACGCAAGGCAGCTGATAAACATTAATTTAGCAACAGTAGCAGTATCAATCTGGTGATCTGTTTCCATACAGATTATAGCCTAGGAAGGAAACTCTATGGAGTTCCCCTTTGTCACATGGTGTCACCGTGAGTCAGAACTGACTGACCCAAAGAGGCAACTAGCAACAACATCTATATATCCAAGTACAGTTATAGGTTTTGAGTAGAACAGCACTTTCTATTTCATTTGTCACTGTCCACTAAGCCTCAAAGATTGGAGATGGTACAAAGAGAGACACTTTGTATGAAAACTCTGAATTTACTCATAATTAATCATCTTCTTTCTCCTCCATTACACTTAACTATATGAGCTATAGAGTGTGATGACCCTCAATATCTTTTGGAATAATTCTTTCATTCTCAACACCCAATATGACTTCCTTTCCTGAACCAATGCAGTAGCCAACAGGTAAAAATAAAATAAAATTCACTAAGTAACAGAAGGAGCTCTGGTAGCGTAATGCCTAAGGCACTTGACTGCTAACCAGAAGGCTGGTGGTTCAAATCTACCAGCCACTCCTCAGAAGGAAGGTTGGGCAGTCTACTTCTGTAGTGATACCCCTTCAGAAACCCAAGGAGGGGTCGCTATGAGTCGGGTCTGACTTGACGGCAAACAACAACAACAAGAAGTAATAAAAGAAACACATAATATCTCTTTTTTTTTTTTTCTCTGTAGGTTGTCCTATTCTTTCTGGTTCACTGCCCACTGGATATCTGGCCTCACACTGAATTCTGGGTTGATCCTTGAGATTCATTCAGTTCAGGGGTAGTTGATATGCTTATATTCTTTCAAAAATAATCCACAGATGTACCTAAAAGGAGAACAGTACTGCTCATTCTGAGGCCGTGCCAACCCTGTCTAACACTGGGGTAATTCCCCTGTTGCCTGTCGTCCAGCAGGTCAGACCAGCACACTGAGCAATGAAGTGGAAGTGAAGAGATTGATCGGAACAAGTCGGGGGAGACATGAACAAGATAGCAATCTGCTTTGGGAGAAAAAGCCTCAGCCCAAAGGATCATTTTCAATCTGATCAGCAGAGGTTACTAAGCACCACTCCACTCCAAACCAGCCACCCTAGCAAAACTTAGGTCTGTGATTGCACTGGTCAGAAAGGAGGGAGAAAGGAAGGTGGGAAAAACAAGCTGTGGCCATGGGGAACAGAGGAGGATGGTGGGACTAAGGCAAATGGCAAGAATTGGCTATTTTCTTTAATAATATGGCCAGCGGTAGCCACAGGAGACTGCGAAATCACCTCTGAAAAGCAAGTAACTGATGAGCTATGGAGTAGCTTAATTTACTATCCACCAACAACAGTCATGTGTCATGGGCATTTCAGAGAGTCCTTGTTCTGCCTCTAAAAGCATACGAAACATCTAAGCCACTACAGACAAATGTACTTCCTAATAACAACAGCAGCAGCCACCATACTGATGTCAAGAACATGCTAGGAATGCCTTAAATATTCCCTTTAAAGGCATTAATCTTGGCACCTTAATACATACATACACACATAGAGAGAGACAAATACATGCACATAGATGTATGACTTTTAATAACTCCCTGGGTGGCATAAATGTTTTGTGCTCAACTACTAACCTCAACGTTGGTTGTTCAAACCCACCCACCAGCACCCTGGAAGAAAAGCCTGGCAATCTGCTTCTGTAAAGATTACATCCAAGAAAACCCTATGGAGCACTCCTACTTGGTAACACATAAGGTCACCATGAGTAGAAATCAACTCAACAGCAATGGGTTTGGTTTTTTATGACTTTTAGTCTACCCTACAACACTACAACGTTGGTATTATTGGTGAAAATCTATAAAATCTTTATTTTGTAGAAAAAGCAACTAAAGATCTGAAAGGTTAACTAATTTGCTTGCAGTTACATATCTTATAAAAATTTCATGGCAGAGCCAGAGTTAAAATCTATGTACTTCAACTCCAAGGCCCTTTTGTTTTCTTCATTGTACCACACTGCTTCAAATTACTCACTTCCCAGCAAGGGCACAGTTGAGAAAATAGCCAGGGTTGACTTAAAGCAAGTCCCACTGGGAGGATGTAAGGGCAATAGCATCACTAGGACTGATGTCACCTCATGCAATAATTCATGGAGTCTCACACACCTCATGGACATAACAGACCATACAGAATTCCTACAAAGGTTTATTATCAATTTTAATGATAGAATAACATGTGATAAATTTAGTTCCAAATTGCTTAAATGTAGTATTTCTTAGATTATATGAATACCAACAACATAATTAAGGAGCTCTGGTGGCACAGTGCCTAAGGCTTTTGCCAGCTAACCAGAAGGTTGGCAGTTCAAACCCACCAGCTGCTCTGCAGAAGGAAGATGGGGCAATCTACTTCCATAAAGATTTACTACCTCAGAAACCCAATGGAAATCCGATTATGAGTGAGAATTGACTCAATGGGAGTGAAAACAACAAAATTATTTTACAAAATCTGTCTACGTTGAATTATAATATTTTTTTTAATATATGGGTTTTTTTTAATTGTGCTTGGGGTACAAATTTACAAAGTAGATTTGTCTTACATTCAACAGTTCACATACATTTGATTTCATGGCCCAAATTACCATCTCCAACCATAAAAAGCTCTCCTCCCCTCTCCTTCCTCTGACTACCTCCTTCCTGTGCCCTTATCTATGCCTTCCTGTCTGTCCAGCTTTCCCTCTGTGTGAATGCTGCCCCTCTGATGTGTCATGGCTGGTTGATCTAAGAGGTATAGCTCCTTCAAGTATTGCCCTGGGTTAAGTGTTCTGCATGTAAGTCTTTCTACTGGTGGGCTAAGATCCAATCCCTGGAAGTGAGTCTATTGCTAGGCCCAAAGGGTAACAAGGGGCCATAATCTCGGGGGTTCCACCAGTCTCTATCCAACCAGTAATTCTGGTCATTTTTGTGTTTTTGAATTTTGTTCCACATTTTTCCTCCTACTCTATCCAGGATCTCCAGTTTTGATTCCTTTCTGAGTGGTTGGCATTGGTAGCCAGACGCCATCTAGCTCTTCTGGTCTCAGGGTCATGAAGGCTGAGGTCCTCAAGGTCCATCTTATCCTTGGACTAATTGTTTCCAGGTGCCTTTGATTTTCTTCACTCTTCTTTGCTTCAGATGAGAGGAGACCAATAGTTGCATCTTAGATGGCCACTCAAAAGCTTTTAAGACCCCAATGGCTACACACCAAAGTAGGATGTAGAACAAGACTTTTATGTACCATGTTGTGCCAATTGAGCATGATGTCCCCTGAGGGACATCATGAGCTGCAGGCCCGGTGATTCTCTCTCTCAAGGTGTTTGGTTGTCTCTTAGAAGCTACTCCAACCCTGTCTTCTGTTGCTTCTGTAATGTACGTGACTAATTTTGTAGCACAAGTGCACATGTAAGATTATCTTCAGCCAAGTCAATCCTTGGTCTAGGGTATATTCCTGTTCACCTACCCCCACCTGATCTTCTCACCTGTCTATGCATTTACCTATAGCCTAGTGTTTGCTGCCAACATTATTACTGAGTGGAAGATTTTTTTTATTTTTATTTTTCTTGAATTGCTACTTCATTCTCAACAAAGTTATTGATACAGGTTCACAAACACTAATTATGACAATATTACAGTACAACACCAGAAAATTTGACAAAATCAGTAATTTGACAAAATCAGTTACAAAAACACCAACAGCACAAAAACAACAGTGCGTGCTTGTAGTACACGTAGACAAGACCACATGATTCGAAGCATCACTGTAATTGGGTAATAATGACAACTATGACAAGAGTCCATTAGAAGGTTCAAAAAGTAAATTAGCATAGTGCTTTAGACTTGTAGATATATTGATACATGTAAAAGCCGGGCTTGTGAAAAATGTTTGTGGGGTTGTTATAACTAACCACAGGCATATTTTTATTAAGAAATAATAAATTTCTGCTGAAACAGTGCACAAAATTTTATAGACAATCATTTTGGTGTCACCCCCTCTGACAGTATCACCCAGTGTGATCCGCACCTCCCGCACCCCCTCAGTGACACCACTAAGTATAGTGCAGTATTAAGTATTCAGGCTTTGAAAATATATATCCTCCTAGGTTTAATGGCCAACTCTACCACTTACTGATCACATGACCTAGGACAAGCAACTCAACCTCCAAAACCAAATCTTTCCTGATCTTCAAAATAAAAATACAAGAATTAATAATACATGTAAGGCTCATAACATAGTGTCAACAATGATTATCATAGTTATATTTATATAATCTAGGAAGGAAGGTTGGGCAATTTTACTTCCGTAGTGATACTGCCTCGGAAACCCAAGGAAGGGTCGCTATGAGTCGGGGCTGACTCCACGGCATACAACAACAACAACATTTACATAACACTACAGAATACTTATGAAGCTCTGGTAGTACAATGGTTAAGGCACGTGCCTGCTAACCAGAAGTTCAGCAGTTCAAACCCACTGGCTCCTCCATGGGAGGAAGATGAGGAAATCTATTTCCATAAAGATTTACAGTCTTGGAAACCCAATGCAGGTTGTTATGAGTCAGAATCGACTCAAAAGCAGTGGGTTTATAGAATACTTAGGTGCCCTCATGATGCAACAGTTAAATGGTTGGCTGCTAACTGAAAAGTTGTTGATCTGAGCTGGTTCTGCAGAAGAAAGATGTGGTGATCTGCTCCTGTAAAAAGGATAGCCAAGAAAACCCTACGAGGTCACTAGAGTCAGAATCTACTTGACGGCACACAACAACAACATACAATACTTACTATAAAGCAGGGCCTGGCTCCAGGCACACACAAAAACATTTAAACCCCACCTCTGGTGGTGTAGTACCTAAGGCATTTGACTACCAGAAGGCTGATGGTTCAAACCCACCAGCCACTCCTCAGAAGGAAGACTAGGCAACCTATTTCTGTAGAGATACTGCCTCAGAAACCCAAGGAGGGATCACTATGAGTTGGATTCAACTCCACGGCAGTGAGTTTGGGCTTTGGTTTGGTTATAAAAAAGCACAACTAAAGTTCAGCAAGTCACTCAGTTCCACAGCCAGTAAGTAGTAAAGCCAGAGCTAGTGAGGGAGTCTGGTACCAGAGCTCACTTCTTAACCACTGTACTACACTGCTTCTCTGTGAATATTCAATCAGTGGCAGCTCTAAGGCAGAGCAAAGAGTAAAAGAGAGGAAAACAACTGCAAGAGTGAGAGACAGCAGGCTAATTTTGAAATTAGGTTCTGACTGGTATCAACCCAAGCTAGGGTTTTGGTCCTCTCACTACTTTAGTCATACCACTAAACTCTTGGTGCTTTTGTTTTCCCATCTACAAAAGTGGGTTTTTATAAGTAAGTTTATAGTTATCTAACAGAGTGGGTTCTAAGGAGTAAAATAATCACATAGTAATGTTCCATTAACACTTGTAATATCAAAATATCAAAACTAGTATTTCCAGATAAATTATTTGTTCATTTTAATTATAACAACCCAGTTCTTTGTGTTTACTCTTTGGTCAAAGTTAAATAAAATATATTAATATATAAAAGTAAGTGATGGAAAAACAGGGCTCCAGTTAGACTCCCACATTTTCTCAGAGCCTGAAATCTTTAATGGAGACCAGTCACCTTCTTTGACAATTATGGAAGAGGGAGGGCAGAAATCCGCCTGAATTTCTTGAGACAACGTAGGGCCTTTATTTTATCACTGAAATCTTGGTAAGTAAAGTTTACCTGTCTAAATTCTTATTGTTGCTGTCAGCTGATGTAGAGTCAGCCTCTGACTCATGGTGACCCCGCGCATAATGGATAAAATGCTTCCTGACCCTGCATGGTCACCATGTTTGGTTGAGGATCAAATCACTGTGATCCATAGGGTTTTCCATGGTTGTTTTTTGGAAGTAGCTCACCAAGCCTTTCTTTAGTCTATCTAAGTTCAAAACCAAAATCAAACTCACTGCCATCAAGTCAAATCCGGCTCATAGTGATCTCTCCCCCTTGGGTTTCTGAGGCAGTATCACTAAGGAAGTAGATTGCCCAACCTTCCTTCCAAGGAGTGGCTGATGGGTTTGAACTGCCAGCCATCTAGTTAGCAGTCAAATGCCTTAGGCACTACGCTACCAGAGCTCTCCTGAAATTTGTTTACATCACAGCAACATGCAAGCCTCCACTGACAGACAGGTGGTGGCTACACAAGGTGCATTAGCCGGAATTTGAACCCGGGTCTCCCACATGGAAGATGTCAATTCTATCACTTATCCACCAATGCCTCATGTCTAAATTCTAAGTGCTCTTGAACAGAATTTCTCAGGGTGAAAAGAAACAAATCCATCGATAAAGGTTCCCCCTACTATCCAAAATTACAGCATCCCTATGAAATCTTTCATAACCCAAAATGGAGTAAAGTGAAGAAGCAGTTGCCATTAATTTATATGGAAAAAAAACTATGAGCATTCCCAGACCCCAAAAATAACCTACCAAATTATACCAAATAACACATAAAACCTAAAATAATACTAATATATAGTATTCAGACACAGTTCAGAGCTGTGGTGGCGGCTTGATGCTGAAAGGCATGGAAAAGCATGGAAAGGCATGAAAGGCATGGAGTCCTGAGGAAGAAGCATGGCAACACCACTCTCACTGCTCACGGTGTGAGCTGCCTTTTTAATGGCTCGCTGCAGAACAAATGCTGAACGCTAGTTTCACTTTTCACCTTTTTCTGTAAAAGCAAGTATCATCTTCGGATTTCTTTCTGTTAGTGAACCCAGGTACTAATGTAGGTCTTTCATCAAAGTGAAGCAGCATAAAGTGAACTTCTGAAGAGTAGGGGATATGTACTCCTTTTTTTTTTTTTTTTTTTAGTTTTTATTGTGATTTGGGTGACAGTTTACAGAGCAAATTCATTTTCCATACAACAGTTCATACACGTTTTGTTTCGTGACATTGACTGCAATTGTTTCATATGCCATTGACTGCAATTCCCCACCATGTAACAGTTCTCTTCCCACATCCTCCCTGTAGTTACCTGTTCCCTGTGCTCTCCCCTCCCACACACTCCTGCCCCCTTAGTTGTCTCCCTATGCAAACAATGCCCTTCTGTTCTCCCACGATTGATCGCTCAAGGAGTGTATCTACCTGATGTAAATATTCAGCCCATATGTCTGTCTATTATTTGGCTGGAAGCCACAGGAGTGAGTTCAGTTCCAGACCCAAAGGGTAGCTAGGGGCCATAGTACTGGGGGTCTCACCAGGCTCTATAAGACCAGAAAATCTGTCCTGTTTGTTCCCCACCGCCATGATTTTGAGTTTTGTTCCACATTGTTCTCCCACTCTATCCAGAATCTCCTACACCGATCCCCCTCCGAGTTGTTGACACTGGGAGCTGGGCACCATCTAGTTCTTCTGGTCTCAGGGTCATACAGGCTGAGGATTGCATGGTCTACCAGTTCCCTGCACTAACTGTTTCCATTCATCTGTGGTTTTCTTCATTCTTCTTTGTTCTAGATGAAGAGAGACTCATCATTGTATCTAGATGGCTGCTTGCAAGCTTTTAAGAACCCAGTTGTTACTCATCAAACTAGAATATAGAACCAGGTTTTTGTGTAGTATGTTATGCCACTTGAGCTTGATGTCCCCTGTGACTATGGTCCTGAGCCCATAGGTTCAACTACTCGCTCCCTCAAGGTAGCTGGCTGTGGGCAAGAAGCCTCCACAACTTTGTCCTTTGTCAGCTCTACTATACACCTGGAAATTCCTACAGCACATACAAATACACCTGTAGAAACACTGTCTACCAACACTACACATGGTCATGGCCACAGTCCTCCCTGCTTGGACATATCTGATCATTCAGCCTGTCTAAATGACAGAAACAAAATATCATGACATAATTAATGTAATTTTGAGTAGGGTTTTAAAAATATAGATCTATGTTTTTCATTACAGTAGCCACTAGCCATATGTGGCTATTTTAATTTGAACAAATTAAAATTTAATTACAAGCAGTTCCAATGTTAAGAACGAGATCCATTCCTAAGTGTGTCTATAAGTCAAGTCTGTAGATTAGCCAGAACAGATGCCTGTGGGTCTCATTTAGCCTTTCATCACAAGAAAAAGCAGCACCAGTGACACAGCAGGTAAGACATGTGGCTGCTAACCAGAAGATCAGCATTCAAACCCACCAGCTGCTCTACAGGAGGAAGATGAGGCACTCTACTGCTATAAAGATTTACAGTCTTAGAAACACAATGGAGGTCACTATGAGTTGGAATAGACTTGATGGCACTTACATGTGTTAACACAAGACTCCAAGTCTTTTCAATGATTTAAAACCTGCACCTGTAGCAAGTGAAAGGTTGATTAAGATGAAGAATTTGCTGGGAGTAAGAGTTGGTTCGATTCAAAGTGAGGGCAAATTTATATAACAGTAAAGGGGGTAAGTCCAAGTTGTCTGTAAATCAGAGGTTCATAATCCAGGGACTTACTGTAAATTAAAAACTCAGGTCCTCAGTCATGCTAGCCACATTTCAAGTGCTCAATAGTTATATGTAAGTAGTGGCAACTGTATTGGATAGCACAGATATATAGACCAGTTCCATCATTGCAGAATGTTTCATTGGGCAGCACTGTTGCAGATGCATTGTTGACAAGTAAGTTTTCCCTTAAAATGTGCTCAGTGTTGGCGTAACATACTACACAAAAACATTGTTCTAAATCCTACTTTGGTGAGTAGTGACTGAAGTCTTAAAAGCTCGCAAGTGGCCACCTAAGATCCAACAACTGGTCTCTCCTCATCTAGAGCAAAGAAGAATGAAGAAAACCAAAAACACAAGGTAACAATTAGTGTCCAAGGGACTAGTGGGCCATGCAAACTTCAGCCTACCTGACCCTGAGACCAGAAAAACTAGATGGTTCCCGGCTACCACTGTTAACCATTCAGAAAGGGATTAAAATAGTAGATCCTGGATAGAGTGAGAGAATAATGTGGAACAAAACTCAAAAATATAAAAAAGACCAGGCTTACTAGTCTGATCTCACTGCTGTCAAGTCGGATCCGACTCAGAGCGACCCCCTCCTTGGATTTCCGAGGCGGTATCATTACGGAAGTAGATTGCCCAATCTTCCTTCCGAGGAGTGGCTGGTGGGTTTGAACCACCAGCCTTCTGCTTAGCAGTCAAATGCCTTCGGCTCTACACCACCCCTGGAAACTATGACTCCTACCCACCCTTTGGGCCTGGGTTTGAACTCACTCCCATGGCTTTCAACAAAACAACAGACAGGCCTGTAACATGAGCATTTACATCAGGTAAGTAAACTTCTTAGAACAATCAACCATCGGACGTCAGAAGGGGAGGATGTGCACAGGGAGATAGCTCAGACGGCAAGAATGCATAGGAAAGAAGGACACAGGGAAAAGGTAACCACAGGGAGAAGTCAGAAGAGAGCTGTTACATTATAGGGATTACAATCAATGTCATGAAACAAAATGTGTATGAACTGTTGTACAGAAAATGAATTTGGTCTGTGAACTTTCACCCAAATCACAATTTAAAAAATAAGTAATGTGCTCAATGTACTGTATTTAATACATCAACTTCTTATAATATTTGTTACTACTGTATTAATTTGAATAAAGACACCAGCATCCAGTCTCCATCTGTGTGATCTCAAATTTCATCATTTAGACAATCCTTTGTTCTTTGGCTCTTTCACAGTACTGACTGCAGAGGAATATAATCACTGATTTACTTCTTTTGTCTGCCAACAAGACTATAAGCTCCAGAACGTAGTAGGTGCCATTTTTCCTTAAAATCTCCAAGTGTTACTGAACATCTGCTACGTGCCATTTAACAGAAGCACAACACACACTGCCTTTACAAACCATTCTTTACTTCTAGAATAAACCCTGAACATTCTAAACATACACACACACACAACTTGAAAATTAAATATTACCCCAAAAACACCCACAGTATATGTATATCCTTTTTTTTTTAAATCCAGTAAAAGTGATTAAAATCTTGAGTTTCTTAAAAAATAAACATAAAGCTCTGTGCCAAGGTTTATCAGTGCAATAATGCTTAAGTTCTTTATTCAATCATTAGTGCACTGATGAAATTCTCTGTAAGAGGGGAAACATGTCTTTTGTGACAAATTAAGCCACAAAGCTGTTTTCTCTGTCCTCTGGTTTCTGGCTTATATTAACTAACACCATAAAGACAGCCTTTGAGATAATATTTATTTGCAGAAACAAACATCGATTCAAAGCACTTAGAAGCCCATGTGTGCACTGAAGAGAACGCTCAAGGGAATCCTAATATTTTATAAGGTCGTATATATTATTACCATTGTACCTGCATATCTCCATATTCAACCCACTCTCAGTATTTCATGTCGAGCTGTCTCCCAACCAAAGCCATTCTGGTGGCACACCTGCATATTACCCACAGTCATCACACCAGTAAATATTGTGTTTTACCCTTTGTCAGAACTGTCTGAGACAACATAAACATGACATATTTTAAGAAGAAATGCATCTCTGTTGTTTACAATTTAACAAAGATAAGGCCATGACAAATACCACCAGCTATAAATAAAGACATCTACCATTGTACTGCACTTATTCATCTCCGGGTTGAACAAATGTTAATTACAGAGAATTTGAAAATGGGGCTTGTTAATGTCATTTTTAATTTAGCATTTTACAGTGTAAATGTTTTCCATTGTGTTAATTTACACCTGTTATCACAAGCTTCATTATTAGTTTAGAGTGGAGCAGCTCTCTGTGACTCTGAAATTTACTTAAAATGGCAGAAACAATTACTAATTAGAAGGGCATGTTTACTTTAATTATATTTATTTCCTACTCTAGTTTTATATGTAATGTACTATGGAAGAAGTGTATGATTTAATTAGTCAGACCCATTTATCTCGAGCAATTTCTCAAATGAGTATTGCTTTAAAAATAAAACAGATTCTTTCAGTGTTTCATGAATTCCTTAGATGATATTCCCACACAGAAACACATGCAGAGAGAGATCGTTCACATATGAGCTCAGAGCGCTTACTCATTTCTCTTTCAAATACTCCAATAATTACCTATAACAAGAATTCAATTCTAAGGATTTTTAACACAAAGTTTGAGACATGGTATACAAAACGTAGGAATTAACCTCAAAAAAAAAACTCTATTCAAACCTAACAATAGGTTTTTATTTATTAATATTCACCCTTAAACTTGTAAATTCAACATAAAAAATGTCTTTTAAAGATATAAAAACTGATTCCTTAATTCTTTTTAAATAAAAAGTTCATGCCTTTATTATCTTCACAGTCATTTATCTGATACCCAAAATACAACTGACTTTTTAAATTTTCTTTTCTAATACTGGGGCACACTAACTACCAATGCAATAATGGATTCAGGCAAAGATCATGAATAGATGTTAAAACTGCTAAGAAGGACTGTTACAGAATGGGATATTCACCTTGCTTCAAAAGATCAGCCCACAGGTTATTTATTAATCACAAAAGGAATAGACTACCTTTCCCATGGAGAAATCTGGTGAATATTTCCTTAACCAGCTGAGCAAACCTGATATCACTACTAATGGGACAGACTGATGTGTGCTTCCAGATGGCTTGCAGTGGCAAGTTGATTCTGTCCCTATGTATATTTTAGAATCTGGTAAGTGGAAACAATTGGACAGATAGAGAATGCAGAACATTCCACAAAACAATTAGCCTAGACTTTCTAAAACTGTCCAAATTAAATGAGACTAAAGAGATAGGGTGAGGGCAGTGGTGGTTCAGTGGTAGAATTCTAGCCTCCCAAGTGGAAGCCCTGTGCTTGACTCCTGACCAATGCACCATGTGAACAATCACCACTCACCTTTTGGTGGGGGCTTTTGTATTGCTATGATGTTGAACAGGTTTCAGTGGTGTTTTCAGACTAAGACTAGGAAGAAAGGCCTGGCAACCTACTTCCAAAAATCAGCCTCTGAACACCCTATGGATCATATCAGTCCAATCTACAACCAATCGTGGGGACAGCACAGGACCAGACACCGTTGCCTTTGGATGTACATGGGGGCTCCCTGAATCTGGGTCAACTCAATGGCAGCTGACAAAAACAACAAAGATACATGACAACTAAGTTTCATGCACAGTGTTTTATTAGATCCTAGATTCAAAACAAACAAACAAACAAAAGCTACAAGGCACATTATTGAGGTTACTGAAAGAATTTAAATATGCAGTGCTTATTACATAAGATTATTATATCAAGGTTAAATTTTCCCAGTATTTTAATGGTATTAGGTTATGTAAGAAATAAACTAATCCTTAAAAAAAACACCTGAGGAGGCGGGGCAAGATGGCAGACTAGGCAGAAGGATTGCACAGACCCTCTTCAACAAAGAAAAGGGAAACCAATTAACACAGACACAGAAGATAATCTTGGACCCCTGAGCCTTGAAGG
>NW_006921604.1:11131842-11163264 GCF_000298275.1 Orycteropus afer afer
AAGTGTGTGTGGGCTGCTGTGTGAAGGGTGAATTTGCTCTGTGGATCTTCACCCAGGTCCTAGTTAAAAAAAAAAAAAAAAACACCTGAAATCTTCAGGGAGAAATTGTTGAGATCTGTAACAATATTTCAAATGAAAACAAAGTGAGAGCAATAGTGTAGCAAAATGGTTGGTGAATCCTAAACAGAATTCCAGGGTTCATTGCATCATTTTTTTTCAACTTTTCCATGAGCTTAAAAAAAAAAAAAAAGGAGCTCTGATGGTACAGTGGTTACATTTGGCTGCTAACCAAAAAGCTGGCGGTTCAAACCCACCAGCCACTCCAAGGGAGAGCCACAAGGTTATGCCTCTGTAAAGATTTACAGCCTTGGGGCAGTTCAGCTCTGTCCTATAGGATCACTATGAGCTGGAATCAACTTGATGGCAGTGGATTTTTTTTTTTAATAAGCTTTTAAAAAATTTAATTAAAGTTGGGGAAAAAAAATAAGTAATTCAATGGATGGGGTACAGGGCCAAACTAGAAAACTCTTCATAAAACTTGTTATGTTCAGATTTTCAAGAAACATCAGCATACTATTGTGAATCTTAGCTATGTTAGCATTAATATTAAACCCATTAAAATGGTAGTTATACTTGCAAATGCCTTCACAGTTGTGTTTTATAATATTTACTCAAAATGTTCTCATGCAGTACACTGTAGCAACCTTACATTTTTTGTGCCCAGAAGCAGTTCATGCCACAGACCAAGAAGACATTTCCCCACAAAAACATATGCATCTTACCAGCCAAGAGGACTCCCCAGGTGGTGCAAACAGTTAAATGTTTGGTTACTAACTGAAAGTTTGGAAACAGAGTTCATGCGAAGGCATCTTCAGAAAAGTAAGCCATTGAAAATCCTGTGGAACACAGTTATACTGACATACATGGAATCACCATTAGTCAGGCTTCACTTGATGACAGTTGGATTACCAGTGTATGTAAGAGTTCTAATATCTGTCTTTCAGAAAAGATCTACAGTGTTTAATTTAAATATACTGTGAATGGTCAATCCAAGATGGTGGACTAGGCGACTATATTATCCAGACCCTCTACAACAAAGACCCAAGGAACCAAGTGAAATGGATACAGATCACATTCCTGGAACCCAGAGGGTCAAAGGAAAGGATAAAGAGATAGATCAATTATTGGTTAGAGGAAAAGACTGAACAAAAACAGAGAAAAAGGAGGCATATGGAGCAATGAATTGCCAACTGGCGCAGCACAGTGCAGCCATTTTGAATGATTGCAAACAGCAATCCGATTAGGTCAGGAACCAGATACTTGGCTCTTAGCCATAACCAATTACTTTGAGGGAATGAGTCACTGGGCCTGGGGGCTCAGGATCACAGTCTCAGGGGATACTAAGATCAACTAGCATAACATAGTCCACAAAGACAATATTCCATAGCCTACTTTGCTGAGTGGCAACTGGAGTCTTAAAAGCTTGTGACCAGCTATGGAAGGTGCAGCTATTAGTCTCTCCTCATCTGGATTAAGAAAGAGTGAAGAAAATCAAAGATGCAAGGAAACAATTGGTTCAAAGGACTCATGGAGCATGTAAACCCCAACCTCCATGACCCTGAGACCATAAGAACTGGATAGTGCCCAGCTACCATTGTTGACTGATCTAAAAGGGATCACAATAGGAGGTCCTGGAGAGAGTGAAAGAAAAATGTGCAACAAAACTCAAAATAATAATGTATATATAAAAAAAAAAGACCAGGCTTACTGGTCTGACTGAGACCGGTCAAACTCCCAGACTATGGCCCTTAGACACCCTTCATCCATGGAACTGAACTCAACCCAGTGACTCAACTTTTAGCCAAACAAGAGACAGGCTTATAAAGTGAACAGTAACACCAGGGGGGCAGACATCCCTTAGAACAATCAACCATACAAGATAAAAAACGGCAGTATGTGGCCAGGAATAAAGCTCAGAAGGCAGAAAAGGATAGGAAACAAGGAGAATGAAAACAGAAAACAGGGAAGAAGTGGGAAGAGTGCTATTACCTTGTGGGGGTTGCATTAATGTCACGAAACAAAATGTGTATGAATTGTTGAATGGAAAACGAATTTGCTCTATAAACTTTCACCCAAATCACAATAAAAAGTGTTAAAAAGCGAAGTAAAATAAGATGCTTACAGTGAGTTCCATGGCACAAGTATTCTATACTTGTAAAAATATATTTTAAAAAAAGAAAGTGAACATCATTAGACTCCGTCCCTATAAAACATTCTTGAATCATTTTTGCTGGACCAATAGAAATATGCAAGAACCCTCAAGCACAAAACATCCTCCCTTCCCCTCTGGGTTTGCATTTCCCTACTGCTCCTACCAGTGCAGATCAGCTGGGCTGTGCTCACTAATTTACTGACAGCAGTGTGATGCTGACAATCTCTTCTAAAGGGATGCCCCATTGCAGTCTGACTAATGTGGATTAACAGCCAGAGAGAAGACAGCCCCACTGAAGGACAACTTGCAAGAAGAGCATTGCATACCAAGTCTTTTGTCACTCTAATCCCCCCACTGGGAGCTCTGGTAGTATAGTGTCTAAGGCACTTACTTGACTGCTAACCAGAAGGCTGGCAGTTCAAACCCACCAGCCACTCCTTGGAAGGAAGGTTGGGCAATCTATTTCAGTAGTGATACTGCCTCGGCAACCCAAGGAGGGGTCACTATGAGTCGGGTCTGACTCGACAGCACATAACAACAACAAAATCCCCCCACGAACCAAGACAGAAGATATGCATTGTTTGCTATCTACTACTCCTCTGTGTTGGACACCAAGGAGTCCAGTAACCTGTGTCATGGTTAAGAATGCTGGGAAAGTTATTTTGTAATTAAATTTCTATTTTCTCTACAAGACAGAGAATTATTAATTCCAACTCAAGCATTCTGGTAGTCTTATTTAAATATAGTCATCTGATGGTTAGGTATGTATCAAGCCACTCCATTTAATGTCCATCCACTCCCAAGTCAGTCCTGGATTTTAAAATGTAGGGTGAAAGAAAAAAAATACTCAGTTGCTGTCAGGTTGAATCATGGAGACCCCATATGTGTCAGAATAGAACCATGCTCCCCTCTAGGATTTTCAACCCCTGATTTTTCAGAAGTAGATCACCAGGCCTTTCTTAAAAGGCCCCTCTGAGTGGACTCGAACTGCCAACCTTTCAGTTAGCAGTTGAGAATGTTAACCATTTGTACCAGTCCCAGGGACTCCAACCTCTAGGGTAGATAAGGCCTAACTAAGGAAGTACAAAGTTATCTTGAAAAGCAGCTAGAAAATACAAAAAAAAACAAAAACAAAAGTCATGGCTATCAAGTCAAATCTAAACCATAGAGACCCCTCCTTGGGCTTCTGAGGTGGTATCTCTGTGGAAGTAGATTGCCCAATTTTCCTTCTGAGGAGTGACTGGTGGCCCTGAACTGCCAGCCTTCTGGTTAGCAGTCAAATACCTTAGACACTATGCCACCAGAGCTCCTTGGAACATATAAGCTGAGCCCATTTAAAGCCCTCCCAAAACCAAGAAACAAACTCACTGCCATCAAGTCGGTCCCACTCATAGTGACCTTCCTTGGGTTTCTGAAGTGGTGTCTCTACAGTAGATTGCCTAATCTTCCTTCCAAGGAGTGGCTGGTGGGTTTGAACCACCAGCCTTCTGGTTAGCAGTCAAATGCCTTAGGTACTACACCACAAGAGCTCTCAATGCCCTCTCCGGAAGGCTAATTCAAAATACCAGGAAGGGGCTGACCTGGATATTAGATCCACAGGTAAATCTGTAGCCCTGCTGCTTTCAACTACAGTTCCCAAACAGCACTACTCTTGCAATGCTCCAACACTGAAAAAAGATCTATCTTCAGAAAACGAAAGCATTAGGATGAGGCAAAGCCTGCTACGAAAAACGAGAGAGGCTGATATTGAATCTGATTACACAAGTAGCATCTTCCCTAATCCCCTTGACCAATCTGCAAAACATTAAAAACAAACAGGAATTGCATTTCTTACCTACCATTTATTTACAGAGTCAAATTTTAAAGGCCAGTGAGCTTTACAGGGGTAGGTTATTTGTATATGTCTTCGTGGATGTGCACCTCTAAATTTATGGGTGTGTAACATACACTATATGTGTGTGTTTCAAGAGAGGAAAACTAGGATAAGGAAAGATTACTGAAGCAGGGTAAGTTTCAGCAAAATGTAACCATCACCTCAGAAACAGGGAACTAGAGTAATTAGATTACAATCTTTCCAACACTGTGGGAGAGATTTGATCAATTAGAGCCTAGATCAGTTACATTATTTGGTTTACCTAAGTAATGGACCCTTAACTGCAATCAATACTTCTCCAGAGGGCGAGTCCATAAGGCCTGATATACATTCAACAAAAGGCAAGTAGATTTTCAGATGGTCTTAGAATTTTTATTCACAGGCTGTCGGAAAGGGATTGGAGAGGGTGGAGAAAAATAAGGAAATGGACTTTTAAACTTGCTATATGGATTATTTATTTTCTTAGTTCATTTATGCGCTATTTCCATGGTTTTTATATCATTATGTCTTGGGGTTTTTCTTTTTGGGAGGTGCAGTTCATATATGAATTAGTTTTACTCAAAGGGCCTTCTTAATTCAGGGGTGACCAGTGACACCATTCAACTTCTTTTTAAAGTGTCATTTCATAGAGGAAAGAATATTGAGATTAAGATTTCTATTTATGAATTGTTCTAGATACACAAATATAAATTGTGGGGCGATGAAGAATAGCAAAAGCCACTCCAGATCTCTATTCTCCTGCACATGACTCACTCCACATCATAGAAGAGCCATGGGGTGTGGGGGCATCAGACCCAGTTTAAGAATGCCTAGAGCTGACCTTGGAGTCCCTGGGTGGTGCAAACAGTTAACACCCTTGGCTGCTAACCAAAAGGCTGGAGATTCAAGTCCACCCAGAGGCACCTTGGAAGAAAGGCCTGATGACCTACTTCCAAAAAATCAGCTATTGAAAATCCTACAGAGCACATATGGAGTCTACTGATACACATGGTGTTGCAATGAATCACCATCAACTTGCTGGCAAATGGTTTGGTGTAAGAGCTGACCTTATCCTATCTTCTAAGTATCCTCGCTTACAATGGCTCCTTAAGAGCCACATGTTAGCATCAAACATTCATCAAACATCCCACTCCCACTCTCCTCCTACTCCAAGGCTGGGTACAGAGATGCAATTCAACTTGGTGAGTTAATTTATCAATTCAGTTTAGAGCCTAGAAATGATGGACATGTGTATCTAGACAAAACACTCCCCAAAGCACTTATTCTAAATCCATTCACTTATCTTAATAAAGTAAGTTTCCTGCAGGGCTTTGAACCAGTTCATTCCAGTTCGACCCCCTGTGGAGAATCTGCATTTCCACTCCAGACACACTGAGTCAAAATCATCAATTTCACAAGATCCCCAGATGACTCTTTTGTATACATGTAAGAATCCCTAAGATTCTGTAAGAATCCCCTGGGGATCTTGTGAAACTGTCAATTCTGACTCAGTATTATCTGGGGTGGAAATGCAAATTCTCAGCAGGGGATCAAACGAGAATGAACCAGTTTGAAGCCACGGTTGCCTGGAAAGGCAGGCCAGGGATGCTAGCCCCTGCCTACATTTCCCCCATTACCCTTCCACATGTTTTTGCTTGGGTGTTCACACCTGTGACATGTAAGACTCTTATCAGTTGTTCGTTTAACACACATGTAATAATTAGAAATTAAACAACTAATTCCCCACTTCCTCAAGGGTAGGGCTCCAGTTAAAAGGTACTGGAAATACCTTTTGGAAATGGAACAAGAGGGGAAGTGGAGAGGGGGAAATTCATACTCAGAGTTTATTTTGCAGAGCTGTTAAGTCTCTGTAGCAATGATGAAGAGAAGCTGAGGAAATCTAAAACAACAGGTAATCAAAAAGTCATTTATATTTACCATTTATCATCAATTATCTTCCTCTTGGCAGCAGTTGAAAAATTGTTTTACTTAAAAATCAGCCTGTTGACTATTTAATTCAACACCTGAACTGTGTTAAGTGGCAGCGCACTAGCCACCATGGAATTTCAAATTTTGCTGTTTTATAGTACTGAGAGTTGACTCTGAAAGCAATCTTCTGAGTCATTTTATTACGGTTCCACAACATGAGATGTGCTCAGTGCCAACAATGTGGAAACATGACAGGGTATTACATTAGAAACTTGTATCTAGGCTGCCAATTCTCCAAAATGGAGAATATGCATATGGAGCTGTTTTCTCATCTATGAAGTAGGGATAATAATGTGTAACTTGAATAGCTGTTTTAAAAAAAGTTGCGCGGGAGTCAACTCTGACTCACAGCAACCTCATTTGAGTCATATTAGAACTATATTCCACAAGGTTTTGAATGGCTGATTATTCTGGAGTAGGTTGCCAGGACTTTCTTCTGAAGATCCTGAGAAGAATAGAACAACCAACCTTCCGGTTAGCAGTTAAGCATGTTAACCATTTGCACTACCCAAAGACATCTAGCTTTTTCAGGCTATGGGGGAAAAAAACTATCTAAAACATCTAGAATAATCCTTGACACATGGTAGGTGTTTAACCTATTACGATGATCTTCAGAAGCAATATCCTAAAGGAAGAGCTTCCCTTTGAGTGTCAAGCATCTTTCTGGCCAAATTATCTGCTGTTGCAGCAAGAGGAGGCCATATGCTGAAAACACAAAGGGAATTCCTCCTATGAATCTTCTGATGGTGGCCTTCAACTCATTATACATGCCAACACAAAATCCTGCCTGAAGATCCCCTTCCTCATCCTCTTGGCAGCATTCAACAATTAACCAACATTTTTAGGCTCACTGAAAGGGACTGAAGGATGTTTACGTATAAAATGAAGAGCTTAAATTTCAAGTACAGAAGCCTTTGGCTGTCACCTGAATTTATTCTGACTACCTTTGTATCTAGTTTCTGTATCACCTCAGCAAAATTAAGCACTCCACTTTATAGTGGCTGCACTTCTTTGTCCTGGTGAAGGTTCTTACTCCTAGCCATTACTTCTTCCATTCTTTTTAACAGAGTCAGCCTAACCCTGAGAGTTGAAGAGGATGCAATAAGTCATTAACATTGCCTCTACACTTAATTAAATCGGGGCTGTGGAATGAGTAGACCTGAACCCTAGAGCCACCTTAGTCACTAACCAACACGTGAACCTTGCCAGATAGAACACACAGCAATCAAATCAACTACATCTGTGAAAAGAGGCAATTGAGAAGATCAGTATTATCAGTCAGGACAAGGTCAGGGGCCCAACTACAGAACAGACAATCAATTGTTCATATGTAAATTTAAGTTGAAGCTAAAGAGAATTTAAACCAATCTATGAAAGCCAAAATACAACCTCGAGTATATCCTACCTGAATTTAGAGACAATCTCAAGAATATATTTGATGCACTGAAAACCAGTGACCAAAGACCAAATTGTGGGATGACATCAAGGGCATTATACATGAAGAAAGCAAAAGGTCATTAAAAAGACAGCAAAGGAAGAGAAGATCAAAATAGATGTCAGAAGAGATTCTGAAACTTGCCCTCAAATGGAGAATAGCTAAAGCGAAAGGAAAAAATGATGAAGTAAAAGAGGTGAACAGAAGATTTCAAAGAACAGCTCAAGAGGATAAAGTAAAGTAGTATAAGGAAATATACAAAGACCTGGAGTTACCAAAAGGGAAGAACACACTAGGCATTTCTCAAGCTGAAAGAACGGAAGAAAAAATTCAAGCCTCGAGTTGCAATATTGAAGGATTCTAGGGGCAAATAAATGGAGAAGATTGAGGTTGTCAAAGAATTCACATTGCTTGGTTTTACAATCGATGCCAACGGAAGCAGCAGTAAGGACATTAGACGATGTGTAGCATTGGGAAAGTCAA
The DNA here is from genome assembly GCF_000298275.1 of Orycteropus afer afer. Taxonomy (NCBI): domain Eukaryota; kingdom Metazoa; phylum Chordata; class Mammalia; order Tubulidentata; family Orycteropodidae; genus Orycteropus; species Orycteropus afer. Next base: position 11,139,814 of record NW_006921604.1, read on the forward strand.
CTGCGAAGGAACTGTTTCAAGGGCTGAGGAGCAAGGATATCTCCTTGAGGACTAAGGTGCGCCTGACACAAGCCATGATATTTCCAATCGCCTCGTATGCATGTGAGAGCTGGACAACGAATAAGGAAGACCGAAGAAAAGTTGATGCTTTTGAGTTGTGGTGCTGGCGGAGAATGCTGAAAGTACCATGGACTGCTAAAAGAACTAACAGATCTGTCCTGGAGGAAGTGCAGCGAGAATGCTCTTTGGAAGCAAGAATGGCCAGACTTCGTCTCACCTATTTTGGTCATGTTGTAAGAAGGGACCATTCCCTGGAGAAGGATGTCATGCTTGGTAGGGTGGAGGGTGGATGAAAGAGGGGGTGCCTTCAACGAGATGGATTGACACGGTGCCTGCAATGATGGGCTCAAGTATAGCAGGGATTGTGGGGCTGGCGCGGGATCGGGCAGTGTTTCGTTCTGCTGTGCATGGGGTCGCTATGAGTCGGAAACGACTCGACGGCTCTTAACAACAACAAACAAGGGCAAAAGATTGAACGATGCAGGAAGTATCAAAAGAAGATGGAAAGAACACAGAGAGTCACTGTACCAAAAAGAACTGGCTGATATTTGACTATTTCAGGAGGTGGCGTATGATCAAAACTCAATGGTAATGAAGGAAAAAGTCCAGCTGCATTGAAGGAATTGGTGAAAAACAAGGCTCCAGGACTGATGGAATACCCCTTGGGATGTTTCAACAAATGGATGTAGCACTGGAGGCGCTCACTTACTTATGCCAAGAAATTTGGAAGACAGCTACCTGGCCAACCTACTGGAAGAGATCCATGTGTGCCCATTCCAAAGAAAGGTGTTCCAAAAGAAATTATCGAACAATATCATTAATATCACATTCAAGTAAAATACTGCTAAGGGTAATTCAAAAACAGTTGTAGTACCTCAACAGGGAACTGCCAGAAATTCAAGCCGGATTCAGAAGAGGGTATGGAATGAGGACTATATCACTGCTGATGTCTTATGGACCTTGGTCGGAAGCAGAGAATACCAGAAAGATGTTTACCTGTGCTTTATTGACTATGCAAAGTCATCCAACTGTGTGGACCAAAACAAATTATGCATAACACTGCAAAGAATGGGAAATTCCAGAACATTTAATTGTGTTCATGAGGAACCTGTACATAGACCAAGAGGCAGTTGCTCGGACAGAACAAGAGGATACTGCATGGTCTTAAATCAGGAAAAGTGGGTGCCATGCTATATCCTTTCACCATACTCATTCAATCTGTATACTGAGTAATCTGTGAAGCTGGACTATATGAGAAAGAACACAGCATCAGAAGTGGAGAAAGACTCATTAACAACCTGTGATACACTGACGCACAACTTTGCCTGCTGAAAGTGAAGAAGATTTGAAGCACTGACTGAAAATACTGAATGTAGCATAGACTGCTAGAAATATGAACAAATCTGTCTTGGAGGAAGCACAACTGGAATCCTCCTAAGAAGCAAGAATGGTCAGACTTCATCTCTCATACTTTGGTCATGTTGTCAGAAGGGACCAGTCCCTGGAGAAGGATATCAAGCTGGATAAAGTAAAGGGTAGCGTAGTGGCTAAGGCACTTGACTGCTAACCAGATGGCTGGTGGTTCAAACCCACCAGCCTCTCCTCAGAAGGAAGATGGGGCAATCTACTTCTGTAGTGATACTGCCTCAGAAACCCAAGGAGGGGTCGCCATGAGTCGGGTGCAACTCGACAGCACATAACAATAACAACAACAAAGTAAAGGGTCAGCGAAGAAGGGAAAGATCTTCAACAAGATGGACTGGCACACTTTATGTGAGAATGAATTCGAGTGTGGCAATGATTGTGAGCACGGTAAAGGATCAGTGTTCCATTCTGTGTGTCATACACAGGATCACTGTGAGTTGGAACGGACTCTTTAGCACCTAACAACAACAACAATAATGTAGGTTAACATTGCCTTGATTGTTGTTACTGTTTTTTTGCTTCATTTTATTTTTCTGGTTATATCATATGTTGCCTGATATTGTGTCTGCAATGGACTAAACCTTAACTCATTTTTACATGAATTGCAGTCAGGTCAAATTGTAAGCTAATACTTTTCTTGTGGGTGTTCAGTGCATAAGTGCAGGGCTTTATTACTTTACACAAACTCATCTTGTTAGCTTGGGGCTAGAAACTGTGTAATTCTTATCCTGTCATCCAGAGGACTATCTCTTCCTCTCACCTTGGTGTCATCCTGAGATTAGATTATGCATCATCACTTCTAATAAAAAACATTAGATGGCAGCTGGCCCAGTGTAAAGTGTCCTATTAGTACCCTCCCTCCAGGTCCCAAATCTCCAGCCCTGACTGCAGGTTTTTAAAAATATCATGTCAGGCAAAATCTGAGGTTCTGATTAAATATGGGATTTAGGGGTGGGGGAGTGGTAAGGGGAACTAAGTCATTAGTAAGAACTTCCCAGGTGATTCTAATGTGCAGCCAGGTTAAGAACTAGTGTTCTGTTGTCTCAACCAAGGGCTGGGCAATCTTTTTGTAAAAAGAACTGATAGCAAATATTTTATGCTTTGAGTGCCAGGTGGTTTCTGTGCAACTTCTCAACTCTGCTATTGTAGCATGAAAACAATCATAGACAATATGGAATAGACTTGACTGTGTTCCAATAAAACTTTATTTATAAAAACAGATGGCGGGTGATATTTGGACCGAAACCAGAGTTTGTTGATTAATCCATTCATCACTCCAGTTTTAAAATGTTTGTTACACCAAATATAGACTCACCCAACTGTATTATTACCCAGCTTGCATTCTTCCATCTTGTCCATAAACAACAGACTCTTAAGAGGCTTGTTAAAATCAATAGTCACTCTCTCTCTGCCATTCCCTTCATATATCAGACTAAGAATCTTATCCAAATAAAGAACAAACTTGTTCTTGGAGAACCCATCTTGTCTCCCAATAATCACGGCTTTCATTTTGTATGTTCACAAACATCTGCTTAATAGTTTTTCTAAAATTTTCTCAGAAACTGACTTAAGCCCACCCATCAGTTTCTATTTGAAAACTGGAACTTGTTTGTTGAAATCATTTATGGATTTTTGGTACCTCATTCTCCTTGATACGTAAAGTATTATCTAAGGTGTTTCTACCATAATATCTGCATGTTCTTTCAGGACCAAGAATTCTCAATGCATTTTTTCAGGAGTTCTTGTTCTCTCTTATTTTCCAACCACGCTTATTCTCCCAATTCCATTTGAAGATCCTTCTATAGAGTCACTATAAGTGAGAATGAACTTGATAGTAGTTTGTTTGTTTTCCCTGATAAAAACGATAAAGTCAAAATAGAGTCAGGCAGTTCTGTTTTCTCCATGTCATCTCTTCACACTGTTATCACTGGTTCTAAGTAAGGCTATACTGCCTCGCCCCACCCCCTCTTTGGGCTCCTACTATAACTGTTTTATCACCCTATATGCAGGTGTCTTAGCTACCTAAAGCTGTTGTAAGAGAAAACCGCAAGTGGATTGCTTTAACAAACAGAAACTTATTTTCTCACAGTTGAGGAGGCTAGAAGTCCACATTTCAGCTCCCGGGGAAAGCGTGCTCTGTTATCGCTTTAGCTTCTGCTTCCTCATTCCATGGAGATCTCTATGTAGCTTGGCATCTATCTCACCCCATCTTTGCTCACTGGCTAGATTGTTTAATCTCTTTGGTATCTTAAGAGAGTGACTCCAGACAAACCCTACATAAACATGTATAAACTCTATTATCTTATCTCATTAACATGTCACAGAGACAACCTATTCCTAAATGTGATTATAACCACAAGCATAGAAATTAAGACTGACAATCCATAGTTCGGGTAGTTGGCTGCCCTGAGGTAAATACTAATAGAGCCCCTTCACTCTAAAAGGGGCTCTGGTGGTGTAGTGATTAAGGCATTTGGCTGCTAACCAAAAGGTCAGTGGTTCAAAACCAATAGCTGCTCCGCAGAAGAAAGACAATGCAGTCCGCTTTCATAAAGATTTAAAGCCTTAGAAACCCGATGGGGGTCACTGTGAGTCAGAATCAACTTGATGGCAGTGAGTTTGGTTTTTCTTGAGTCACTCTAAGAAGTACTCAGTTTGAACAGCTGGTTTCACAGGTAAAGATGGAGAAATGGAGACAGACAACATTCCATAGGTTTCATAGGTTCTTAGGTCTCTCTCACACTGAAGAAAAAGAAGATGATTTCTCAACTGAAGTCTCTAAGCACAATGGGCTCATTTCCTAGACTCGTCACTTGCAAGCTGTGTGACTTAAGTTACTTAACCTCTTTAGCTCTCAGTTCTGCTCTACAGAATTCCTGTGCCTATCAAATGAGAATGCATAATTAAAGCACTTAGCACAGTACACATATCACATAGTAAATGCTCAATAAATGTAACATTATTGTAACTAATACTATTATCAATTTTCTCTACTCCCTGCACCCCCTCACAGCTTCTCAGCATGTGTAACTCTCCATGGGTGTGGTTCTTCTCTTTCTGTTGGAGCTCACATTGTTTCCTTCAATAATCTCACCCTATTTTAACCTTGCCTCTGTGGTGGTTGCTGTTAGGTCCCATTGAGTTGATCTTTGACTCCCAGTGACCCAATATGACATGGTTTAACTGGCCCATACGATTTTCTAGGCTGTGCTCTTTATGGAAGCCCATCTCCAGGCCTTTCTCCTGCAGAGCCGCTAGGGGGGTTTGACAGCTTGGTCAGCAGTCAAGCTCTTAACTGTTGTCCACCAGTGCTACTCACCCCCGCACAATCCTGCCAAAATCTCCCCCACCTTGTGGAAGAAATCAGCATCTTCACTAGAAAGCTGGAACACTCAGAAGGTTCTCCTTTGGCAACGAAGCAACCTGCATTTATAACCTACGTAATTTGTGAGCTGCTTTGGCAGGAATGCAAACACATATTCCATGAATCCCTCACCATCTACATTTCCTGGAATCAAGATAAACTACTCTTTTCATCGTTCCCTTGGGAACACACTCCGAAAACTTGAGAGATTTCTCCTCTTAAATAGCTCCAGTAAATCACACTAGCTAGAAAATAAAACGACTACGTTAACTTTCTGAGAAAAGGCCTGACCTAAGGCATATTCAAACGGCATTAGTAAAGAGACCATATAAGAAAAAAAATGTGTGATAGTTGGGGTTTTAGTAACCTACAAAAATAGCAACCATTTATTGAGTGGCTACTATATGCCAGAATGATCCTTAGAAGAACGGCCAGACTTTGTCTCACCTACTTTAGCATGTTGTCAGAAGGGGCCATTCCTGATACTGTGGCTGCAACAATGGGCTCAGGTATAGCAAGTATTGTGAGGTTGGTGCAGGACCCGGCAGTGTTTCTCTCTGTTGTGCACAGTGTTGCTATTAGTCAGAGCCGACTTAAGGGCACGTAACAACTATATACCAAGAAATGACAAACTAAGCAGCTTATAAAAGTGAGCTCATTTATCCTCTCAACAATACTGCTGGAAATTAAAGTTCAGAAGGACTACGTAAATTGCCCAAGATATATAACTAGTAAATGGCAGGGTTAAAGTTCACCATAGGTTTTCTGTATCCAAATTTCAAACTCTTTCCAATATGCCATGCTGTTTTCACGAAGAACCAAGTCTGTTTTTAAACAGTTACAAAATGACCCTGCCCAAAGTGGATTTTGACTCATAGCCTCCCACCCCGACCCCACTGGGTTTCCAAGGTTGTAAATCTTTACAGAAGTAAATTGCCTCATCTTCCTCCCACAGAGCAGCTGGTGGGTTTGAATTGCTGACCTTCTAGTTAGCAGCCAAAAGTCTCACCCACTACACGTCACCAGAGTACCTTACAAAATGAAAATGCCTCAATCATTTTAAAATATATATATATATATATATATGTAAATGTATAAACCTTGTTGATTATGAAGATAAGTGACCTTTACTCAGTGTGGATGATAAAAGTCAGATATTCAAGGCTGCTTTTCACAAAAGACATTCTTAACAAACACGAAGACGGTGTCTTGAAGCAGGTTACTACAGGTATTCCTTCAGCAAACCTAAAGGTGTTATGTTGATTCAACCTTTGTACCAGAGAGAAAATCAGTAAATACCAACAAGTGACCCAGGATAAAGCATGTCAGCGCTGAATTGAGGAAACGGAATCCTGCTCCCAGCCCTCACACTCACTATATGACCTAGCACAAAACATTTAGTGCTCCTGAGCTTGCAGAAGTTAATCTTCTCTGGAAAAGCATAGGTTCTCTTTCAAAAATGGTGCTGGGACAAGCGGATAACAAGATGCAAAGCATGAAGTTGAACCCTGTTTCAGGGAGCCCACGTTCAGAGATTCACTAGAAGAACTCAAAGGACTCAGCATACAGTAAATTGATATAGTAAGAATATACAGCAGAATCATTAGGGGAAACGGTACTGGTGGAATCTGGAAGAATCTATGATCAGGCTTCCTTACACTCTCTCCCTTCCATGAAGAGTCACATGGAACACACTGTTCCCCCATAAACAAAAATGTGGCAACATGGGAGCAATGTTTCTGCCCAGTGACAGCGTATTGAGACTCAGTGCCCAAGGTTTTTACTGGGGATTGATCATGTAAGTACCCTCTGCCTCTCAAAAAAAAATAATCATTGCCATCAATCAAGTCAATTCCAATTAACAGCAACCCCTATTGGGTTACCAAGGTGGTAAATCTTTACGGAAGTAGATTGCCCCATCTTCCTTCCACAGAGCAGCTGGTGGGATTGAACTGCCAACCTTCTGGTTTACAGTCAAATGCCTTAGGCACTGTGCCACCAGAGCTCCTTTACCCTCTGCCTAGCAGGTACCAAAAGTACAGATCTTCAGAAGGAAGGCCATACCGAGCATAAGCCACAGTGTTTGCACAGTCTAGGCACCGTAAACTGCCCTTATCTTTTAGGAAATAGTAGAGACATTCCCAAAATCTAAGTTTCCAGATACCAGCCACAGGCCAACCTTGCTAACAAACAGGCCCATCTAAGGATAGAAACTTAAGTCTACTTTATTGGCCTTTTTTGTACATATCCCTTCCTCCCACAATACACAAAAATTAATTCAAAATGGACCACAGAGCTAAAGCTAAGAGCTAAAACTACAAAATTTTTAGAGAATATAGAAGTAAATCCTTGTGACTTTGACTAGTCTTATTAGATACAACACCAAAAGAGCAAGCCATGAAAGACAAAATAAAGTGGACTTTGTCAAAATTAATTTTTTTGTGGTTTCTCAAAGGATATCATCAAAAAAATAAAAACAATCCACAAAGTAAAACATTTTCAATCATACATCTGAGGAGTAATTTGTATCTAGAATATATTTTAAAAACTCCTACAATGCAATAACAAAAAGACAAATAACCTAATTAAAAATTGGGCAAAGGATTTGAATAGACATTTCTCCAAAGAAGATATAAAAATGGCCCATAACCACATGAAAAGATACTCAGCTTCATTAGTCATTAGGGAAAAGCAAATCAAAACCACCATGAGATACCACTTTGCACACACTAGGATGGCTATAGTTAAGAAAACGTAATAACAAGTGTGGGGAGGATATGAGAAATCCTCATATACTGCTAATGAGAATGGTGAAACCACTTTGGAAAACAGTCTGGCAGGTTCTCAGAAAGTTAAACACAGGTACCTTTTGACCCAGCAATTCCAATATGAGGTGAAATAGTTCTTTAAAGAAATAAACACATATATTCACACAAAAACTTATACAGAAATGTTCATGGCAGCATTATTGATAATAGCCATAAAGTAGAACCAAGCCAAATGTCCATCAACTGATGAATGGATAAATACAATGTGACTGCAGTATATAATGTTGTTGTTGTTCTTGTTATGTGCTGTTGAGTTGGACCTGACTCATAGCGACCCCTCCTTGTGTTTCTGAGGCAATATCACTACAGAAGTAGATTGCCCCATCTTCTTTCCAAGGAGTGGCTGGTGGGTTTGAACCACCAGCCTTCTGGTTAGCAGTCAAGTGCCTTAGGCACTACACTACCAGAGTTCCTGAAATATATAATATATAATTATAAACCAAAAACCAAACTCACTGCCATCAAGTCGATTCTGACTCAGCAACCCTCTTTGGGTTTCCAAGGCGGTAAATCTTTACAGAATTAAATTGCCCAATCTTCCTTCCACAGAGTGGCTGGTGGATTTGAACCACCAACCTTCTGGTTAGCAGTCAAGTGCCTTAGGCACTACGCCACCAGAGCTTCTATTTATATATAAATATATATTAAATACTCATATTAAAAATAGTAATCAACAACAAAAAGAAATAAAGTACTAATACATGCCATAACATGAATAAACTTTGAAGCCATTATGCTGCATGAAATAACCCACACACAAAAGGGCACATATTGTATGATTTATATACAAGGTCCAGAACAGGCGAATCTACAGAGACAGAAAGTAGATTAGTGGTAGATCAGGGCTGGGAAACTGAGGGGAATTGGTAAGTGACTGCTAATAGGCACAGGGTTTCTTTTTAGAGAGATGAAAATATTCTAAAATTGTGGCGATGGGTGCACAACTGTGTGAATATTAAACATCACTGAATTGTATACTTTAGATGGGCGAATTGTATGGCATAGCAATATCTTAATAAAGTTTTGTTTTGTTTTGTTTTTTAAAAAAGGAAAACTGTATCTCCTCATTTATTCTAAATCCAAGGCAAGTTAACAAAAGAACAATGAGAAAAAGGTGGCTAATTTTGGATCCAGAGGCCACATCAAGGGTCCCATTTGATTGAAGAGTCAGCCAAGAAGCCAGATGTCAGCAGATGTCAAGAGTGGAAGAATATTACCCAGGATCTGGCATTGATGCCTTGCAAGTGCCTTTGAAAGGGAACAATAAAAGCTTATCTGTCATGAAACAACAATATCCAAAGAACAAGCTCTGATGAACCATATGATGTGTTCAAGACATACATTAAGTTTTGTGTAACAACTAGCACACAAAAAAAGCATAGGACTAAACGCATCAATCTGATCCATGTGTTTCATTCAAAGAGAATCCAAAGGGTTTCAACGCGCAAGTGAAGATTATTACCAAACAATGTGGGAAACACTCTCCATCCTCATTCAGTTCAACACTAGCCTCTGGGAACAGATAATTTCATTCTCACTTGCCCAGCTCTGTGCTATTCACAAACTTGCCACTTTTACAGTCATTTGAATAGTTAAAAAAATGTTGGAAAGAAACAGAGTAAAAGTCCCAGTGCTTGCTTCAGGCCAGGCAAGTTTTCTATGTTAGCCTTCATCAAGGGTTTCCAAGGCTGTAAATCTATAAGGAAACAGACCGCCTCATCTTTCTCCTGTAGAGCAGCTGGTGTGTTTGAACCACCAACCTTTTGGTTAGCAGCCAAGTGCTTTAACCTTTGTGCCAGGAGGGTTCCACAGCCACCCAACGTGAGATGATCATTTTAGAGAAGGGAAAACTAACACACAGGAAATGTTAAACGTGCAACAAAAATTAGACTTCAAACCAATCAATCTGGCTCTGAAGACAATGCCATCAACTAATACACTAACTGCTGTCTACTTGACTGCTATCTTTCTGGCCACAATTTCTCAACTCTTCTAGAAGATAGTTAAAGATTTTATTAAGGTACAGATAACACTACATAAATAACATTTCCCTGAGCTATCAGAGATATTTTTTTAATTATTTATTTTTATTAATTTTTTAATTTAAATAAACCTTTTATTTTATAATAGCCTTAGATTTATACAAAGATTACAAAAAGTGCAGACATAGTCTGTATGCTCCGCACCCAGTTTACCCGGCTGTTAATATCTTACATTACTATGGTACATTTGTCACAACTAAGAACCAACCATGGAGTACTATTAACTAAAGCCCACACTCTTGAGTTGCACTACTGCTTCTCCTCACATCCTTTTTCTGCTCCAAGAACCCAACATATTACATTTGGTTAACATTGTCGCTTTCTTAGTTATCTATCGCTGCTATAAAGAAATATCATGGGTGGATATGGCTTTAACAAACACAAATTTATTTTCTCACAGTTTAGGAGTCTAAAGGTTTAGGAGTCTAAAAGTCTGAATTCAGGGCACTGGCTTGAAGGAAAGCTCTAGGGGGAAGTCAGCTCTAGGGGGGGAGGGGAAAGGTCCTTGCTGCTTCAGTTTCTGTTACCTGGTTCCCTAGCAATCTCCATGTGGGTAGGCATCAATCTCCCCCCACCTCTTCTTGCTAATGTGCTTGTTTAATCTTTTATATCTCAAAAGAGATTGACTCAAGATATACCTTATACTAAGCCTGCCTCATTAATGTAACAAAGACAACCCAATCCCAAACAGGATTAGAACCTAAGTGCAAAGTCTAGGATTTATAACACATATTTCTTGGGGGTAAACAATTCAATTCTTAACAGTCCCTTAGCCTCATCTGCTGACAGTTTTTGCCTCTCCTTGGTTTTTGATGACCATTAACAGTTTTCAGGAGTACTGTCAGGCATTTTGTAATTTGAATTTTTCTGATTTTTTTTCCATGATTATGCTGAGATTATGGGTTTTTAGGAGACCACAAAAGTGAATGCCATTATCACCTCATACCAAGGAGACATACTATCAATATTACTTATCACTGTTGATATTAACCCTGATTACCTGGCACAGAAAATGTTTGCCAGGTTTCTCCACTGAAAAACTTACTTTCTCTCCTCTTGCCATACTCTGCTATTTGGAAGTAATGCTGCCCACTTGCTCAGGACCATGATCACAGGGGACAATTAAGCTCAATTGGCATAACATATTACACAAAAACATTGCTTTACATCCTACTTTGGTGAGTAGTGACTAGGGTCTTAAAAGCTTGCAAGTGGCCATCTAGATGCAACAAATGGGTCTCTTCTGATGCAGACCAAAGAAGAATGAAGAAAATCAAAGACACAAATTAGCCTAAGGGACTAGTGGACCATGGGAACCTCAGCCTGTATGGCCCTAAGACCAGAAGAAGTAGATGGTGCTTGGTTACCACCATCAACCACTCAGAAAGGGATCACTGTAGGGGATCTTGGATAGAGTGGGAGGAAAATGTGGAACAAAACACAAAAGCTTGAGAAGCAAATCTGGGTCTCCCACATGGAAGGAGAGAATTCTCCAATGAGCCACGAATGCCTCAATACAAATATGTTGTTGTTGTTGTTGTGTGCTGTGGAGTCAGCCCTGACTCATAGCGACCCCTCCCTGGGTTTCCGAGGCAGTATCACTACTGAAGTAGGATTGCCCAACCTTCCTTCCGAGGAGTGGCTGATGGGTTTGAACCGCCAGCCATCTGGTGAGCAGTCAAGTGCCTTAGCCACTATGCTACCAGAGCTCAAAATCCATCATCAACAATGTTCTAGAAAACTGTATTTTTAAGACACAATACAAATATAGTGTCTTAAAAACACAGTTTTCTAGAACATTGTTGATGATGGATTTTAATGAAGTTAATCTGGCATAATATTTTTTAAAATAATACAACATGCCACATAACAATGTACTGTATATCCCTGCCTACTTTGTTTTCAGTGGCCCGGTAGTGGCTCTGTGGCTCACTGGTTATTATTCTTATGTCTCAGGATCATGGGGTGGCGGTGGGGGGGAGTGAAGGGTGTACAAGATATACATTCTGCAAGGTAACATGAAAGCAAACCAACTGGCATTTTAAATAAAAAGTAGGAAATCCATTCTATTCTAGAAGAGGTTTAACAATCAGAGGCCAGAGGAAGGAGAAAAATCACCCTGTGATAGAAGAGACAACACATGCCATATGTGTTTGTTTATACAGACAAATACTAAATTAGAAGTTTAAAATGAGTTGCCAAATTAAAACAGAGATAAAGTTGAGGTTTCAGACTTTTCAAAGGAAATGTGCCATCACGTATTTCCTGACTCCTCACACTCATCTAGTCTGAGCAGGAAAGAAAAAGGAGGTCAAAAGAGGATTTTGTATTTTTTCCTGAAGGGGGACAGAATGTGTTGTGATTAATGTATCACTACCAACAGGGTTGGAGGTTGGGTGATATGGTTGGGATATGTACCCTCAGTTCAAGTCCAATGAGAGAGGCTTCAAAGTAGAGCGCTCACAGCACTAGGTTCCCCTGGAATTTGAGAGGTATACTGGGCTGGCAGCTGATGTATGCCTAGAGAGCAAGAGACAAGCCAAAATTCTATTAGGAAAGTACTTATACCTCATCCCCCCTTAGCGACTCTACAGGACAGAGCTGAACTGCCTCACTGGGGTTTCCAAGGCTGTAAGTTATTATAGAAGCAGACTGCCTTATCTTTCTCCCACAGAGTGGTGGGTCTGAACCACCAACATTTTGATCACCAGCCAAGCACCTGACCAATGCTCCAGCAGGGCTCCTTCAAGAGGAACAAGTGCCTTAACCTGAAGAATGAGACACAGAGCTTGTTGCAGGAATGCCAGCCAGTGGCCATCCTGCCCAAAAGACTTCTTCTGTTGGGTAAGACAAACCCAAAAGGGTCTAGATGGAGTGGACTTCTATAAAATCATAAGCTGTGGGTGACTTGGAGCAGCTAAAGGAGAACACTGCCCTTGCAAGAGAGCTGCACTGGGAGGCCCAGCAGAGGGCCCAATATGCCCATGTGAAAGTCACTTTAAAATCAGGGCTTCCAAAAGCATGGTAGACTAAATATGCTAGGGGGTCTACCAGTAAAACAATCAGATTCTGAGTAGAGAACAATTATTGTGTAGCTGAGTTCAGAAGAAGTAAGAAAAATCTCCAAGGGAGCAAAAAATTACAAAACAAACAAACAAACAAACCTGGGCACTAAACACAAAAAACAGGAAGAGTTCTATAAAGGCCAAGTACTGACCTCAACGTGGCCTGAGAAGACTGGATCTTGTGATCAGGTGAGAGAACTAAAGTGAAACTCTTGGATTACACTGGGGAACCTACAAGGGGTGAAAGGTCTCAGGACAGTAGCACCTCATGAATACTAGTAGAGGCAAAACTAAATACTCTCTGAAGGAAAGCACCCATGTTTTAGACACCAAGGTTTTATTTACAGAACAAAATTAAACATGAGCTAACAATCAATGGTTACAAAATACACAAGGAAATAAAACACCCTGAGCAAGAGTCAAAACCCGTAACAAACAACAGATTTAGATTGCCATAAACAAAACCCATTGCTGTCCAGTAGAGTCCAACTCACAGTGACTCAACAGGACAGAGTAGATAGAGCTGCCCTGTAGGGTTTCTAAGGCTGTAATCTTTATGGAAGCAAACTGCCACATCTTTCTCCCACGGACTGGCTGGTGGATTTGAACCACCAAGCTTCTGGTTAGCAGCCGAACACTCAATCATTCCACCACCAGGGCTCCTTTAGATTTCTGCATTGTTGTTAAGTGCCGTTGAGTTGGTTCTGACTCATAGTGACCTTATATACAACGGAACGGAACGTTGCCGGGTCCTGCGTCAACCTCACATTAATTGCTATGCTTCAGCCACATCGCTGCAGCCACTGTGTCAGTCCATCTCATGGAGGATCTTCCCCTTTTCCACTGACCCTCCACTTTACCAACTATGATATACTTCTGACAACCGTGGGCCTCAGGTATTTCAATTATCAGTTAATAGAATACAATGTAACTACATATGAAATATAAAAGAAGTAAAAGATAGAATACAAAATATGTAATAAGTGACTATCAAAATGACCACGTAGATTAAAAAGAGCCAAATATAACTTCAAAAATGAAAAATTATTGAAATAAAAATTTACTAACAAGATTATAGAGTGTATTACTCACTGCCATGAAGTCGATTCCGACTCAGTGAACCCTCCTTGGGTTTCCGAGGCAGTATCACTACAGAAGTAGATTGCCCAACCTTCCTTCCAAGGAGTGGCTGGTGGGTTTGAACAGCCAGCCTTCTGATTACCAGTCAAATGCCTTAGGCACTATGCCACCAGAGCTCCTATACAGCATATTAGTCAATACTTAAAATGAAAAATTAATAAACCGGAAGGGAAAGCTAAAGAAATTACCTAAAAGGCCACACAGAGAAATAATGTAAAGAAAAATATAAAAGATGTTAACCAATATGAAGAATACAACAAGATCTAAAGTATGTCAAATCAGAGTCCTAGAAGAAAAGAATACAAAGAACAGAGGAAAGGGAACATTTAAGGAGATAATTAAGGGCTTTCCAGAAATGATACACCAATCAGGGTAAATAAAAAGTAATCTAAGGGCAATCTACTTCCGTAGTGATACTGCCTCGGAAACCCAAGGAGGGGTCGCTATGAGTCAGGGCTGACTCGATGGCACATAACAACAACAACCTAGACATACTGTAATAAAACTAAAAAATAAGACATGCTAAGCAGCAGCCATGCCCAGAAAACACCAAGCCAGCTTATGACCAGACCAGTCAAGTAAGTAATTCTCTCTACCTCCTACAAATTTTTTTCTTCAATGTCTTCCCCCTCCCCACCGCCCAACGCACAGTGTGACCAGACTGCTAACCTGAAGACTGGCAGCTTGAACCTACCCAGCAGTGCCACAGAAGAAAGGTCTTGACCATCTGCTTCCATTAAGATTATTCTTGTTGTTGTTAGGTGCTGCTGAGTCAATGTCAACTTAGATCAATCCCATGTAACAGAGCAGAATTGTCCTATAGGGTTTTTCTAGGCTGTGGTTAAAGCATTCTGCTGCTAATCAAAAGGTCAGTGGTTTGAACCCACCAACCGCTCCGCAAGAGAAGTTAAGCAGTCTGTTTCCGTAAAGATTCACTGCCTTGGAAATCCTATGGGGCAGCCCCACTCTGCCCTATAGGTATGCTATGAGTCAGAATTGACTGAATGGCAGTTGGTATGGTATGGTTAATCTTAACAAGAGCAGGTCACCAGGTCTTTCTCCTACAGAGCCTCTGGGTGGGTTCTGAGGGGGTTCAAACTGCCAGCCTTCCCATTAGCAGCCAAACAGCACCAGAGCTCCTTCTATGAAGCAGTTCTACTCTATAACACGGGGTCACCATGAATTTTAATTGACTAGAGAGCAGCTAAAAACCACCACAACCCAAAGAGAAAAAGCTAAAGTGTGTGTGGGGGGGTGTGGGGGGGTATGTGTGTGGGTGTGGGTGTGGCAGGGAGAATGAAAAAGACAACAAACACACAAAGACAGGCTGGATACCTACAGCTATGCCTTAGATGGGGAGGAAAAGTCTTCCCTCTAAATGAGTGAAATTCTGAAGTTTTCATTAACATCTTAATATAAATGATGAGACATTCTAAGTGCTGCTAAATTGATAAAGTATTTTCAACTTAAAATGTCCACTGTAGGAAGCAAGAGACCTTTGATTTAGCCTTCATATACAAAAAGTTTGTGATAAATTCCTGTTATTTATATATTAAAAGCTGTAGAAGAAACCAAGACTATCTCTCACCATTTATTTTCCCAGGGTCAGAAACCACAGTGGGCTTGATAAACATGGCTTGTGCAAATACAAAAATACATTATTATGCAGTGATAATTTTGATGCCTATGCTCACCTCCACCCCCATTTCTAATGTGTAAAGCATTAATCTGCCAACTCGTTGTGAAAAGCATCTATACTGTGCTCTCTTTTGTGAATCCTATAGATGCAGTATGATTAGATACTCTCCTTATACATCAGCCAGCCAGCAAAGAGGATGAGATAATGAATAACACCCAAGGGAAGGAAAATCCCTTTTTCAGCTGGTTTAAGTCATGCTGATAATGTGCACACAGCATTTTGCATTTACCATAAAGCGCTTCAATTAGTTCATAGACAAGTTAACCTTCTAACTCCCAGAAAATATAATTCATGCACATTTTATACCATGCAGCATTCTGCTAGCTATTATCAATCATTTACAAGTGTTATTTGTCTATAAAAATGACACTAAATTTTTGAAAAATGAGACTGCTCTGCCTGCTTCTGGCTGTGTTTTAACAAATGGTACCAACGCAAAAGGCTTTAAGTCACATAAGGAGCAATTAGTCAAAGAAGCCATAAATATTTTTAAAAGGCTATAAATGATTGCTTGTCTAGATAGCAAAATGTCTGAAGGCTGATACATAATAAGGGTTAACATAAAAGAGTACACTCCATTATTTATTGTTAATAAAGTTAATCAAATTCAGTGCTTCTTACTCATGCATGCATTTAAACAGAAACGTGAGTATGATATGCATATTTATGGAAAACAGCCAAAAGATCATTATCTCAAAGAAAATCCAGCAAAGAAAAGGTGCATAAAATGTAGTTGTTAGCCTGTTACAACATACATAAACTGTTTTGCTTAAAATACAAATATTTAGTTTAATTAAAACCATTAAGCTAAATAATATTTCCACAACTGACAACCATGACTAAAACACGAATTCCAAAATGCTAAAATAATTTTGGTGGTGAGAAAAACACGTAGTCAGACTCCTTTCATTTTCCTTTTCTCTGGGATCTTATCCACCTATCCTATTTTTGTTCTTCCGCTCAAAACTCTATTCTCAAAAGATATACAGTATTAGAATCTTTTTAAACCAAAATTAGATAAGCATAAGCTCATCAATCAGCAATTTCTAAATACATTATCTTCAAGTGGCTTGGTCTTTTATGTCATTTATCTGCTTAAAATTAAGTGTAAACGAGCTCCCAAGGAAAGAAGATACAAAATTAACTTCATTTCATAATAAGTTCCCCAATCACGCCAGCAGACAGCTGACATTATCACAGCTCACACTTATAAATCAGTGATTACATACACTAGTTAAGCAAGAGAAGAAATGAAGAAGGCAATTACATAGTGGTGTCATTCCCAAGAAGCACATTTGTAGTCAACGTTGCTCAACAGGAGTTCACTTGTAGTTCAAGTAAAAGACCCCCCAGACCTTTGGGGAAGTAGTGATTTCTGGGGGAAAGAAAGTCTATGCAATGTGTCTTACCAGAAAAAAAAAAAAAAAATGCCAGTAAGGTATCACTGAATCGTAACTTTAACTCATTTTATTATTTATTCTGAAGTTGAATTCTAAAACTTATGTCATTAAGCAATAAAATAGTAACTGAATCAAACTGAGACTAGAAGACCTTAAGCAAAGGAGTAATATCTAAAATATCTGCAGACATTTAGTAATGAATGATATGGGGACACAGGAGATGAGCTGCGCTTGGTTTCCACATCCTCTTCTACTCCGTGCCACTTGAATAAGGGCCAAAATGCCACTTCTAATCTTATTTTCCATTGCTTAGATCCGTTTTATTAACTCCTCTTTTATTGCACAGTTGAATATTCTAATTGGCACATTGTAGACATATAGCTACTAGATGTCGATTATATTTTAATGTGTTTGTAATGGCCCGCAATACCAAGGTTCTGGCAGACCCAGTGCAGTCCCATTTATTTCTTTGTTTATAATGAGTGCATGATAATACAACCTAAGTAGTGCTTCAAAATAAAATAGCATCATTGCACAAATAGGAACTTTTTCTCTTCTATCTTCTTTAAATTACTTTGAAGAAATGAATTCTTCTCGTTACTCACTCCAAATGGGAAAGAACCAAACAATACTTATCATCTCTGAACTACCTTTTGATTTTCAAAGCATTTCATGTTGTTGTTGTTGTTGTTGCTAGCGGCCATCAAGTTGGCCCCAAAGCATGGTGGCCCCATGCACAATGGATCAAAACGCTGCCCTGTCCTGTGCCATTCCCAACATCAGCTGCAGATGGAACTGTTGTGGTTCACAGGGTTTTCAGTGGCTGATTTTAAGAAGTAGATCAACAGTCCCTTCTTCCTTGTCTGCCTTAGTCTGGAAGCTCCACTGAACCCTCTTCAGCATCGTAGCTACATGCAAGCCCCCTCCCAGTGACAGATGAGTGACAGCTGTCCATGAGGTGTACTGGACAGGAATCTAACTTGGATCTCCCACATTGGAGGCAAGAGTTCCACCGATGAACATCACAAATATTTCATAACTACCACAGCACCTCTGCAAGGGAAGTTAAAGGAAATACTGTCCAATATTTATTGACATCTTACAGAGGGGAAAACAAGGAACAGATATTCTGAGAGCTTCTCCAAAGTGGACCCTGGAGATGTCACTGATTCACATCTTCAACTCCAGTGGTATGCCCCAAAGGAAATATTACTCATGATCACACAACACTGCAATTCATGGACGTGCATCTCCATCTGCACTGTCCTACTCGTAATTATTTACTTCCCTCTCACCTAGCTCATTTAGTGTCTGTTCACACTTCCACTCCATAAAAAAAGGCAGGTATTCCAAAAGGCCAGACAGATAACCCTAAATCCACCCCAAATCAGTTGTCATCAAGACGATTCCAACTCTTGGCAATCCCATGTGTGTCACAGTAGAACTGTGCTCCTTAAGGTTTTCAATGGCTGATCTTTCAGAAAGTGATCACCAGGTCATCTTCTCAGGTGGCCCTGGGTGGACTCAAATTTACAACCTTTTGATTAGTAGCCATCAGGAGCATTAACCATTTATACTATTCCCAACCCCCATGCCACCTCAAACCAAAAAAAACCAAACCTACTGCCATTGAGTCGATTCCAACTCATAGCAACTCCCACTGGGTTGCCTAGGCCATAAATCTTTACAGAAGTACACTGCCCCATCTTCCTTCCATTGAGTGGCTGGTGGATTTGAACCACCAACCTTCTGGTCAGCAGTCAACTGTCCTAAACAATGTGCCACCTGAGTGCCTTTACCCCACCCCAAGGAGATGTAAAAACTTTCTTTTTTTCAGCAAGCTACGGCCAAAGAAAGAGTTGGATAATCTGCTGGGGAAGCACCTCTTATCCATTTCCTTCCTGAGAACAAACACAACAAGCACACAGATCTGAGTGCACATGTGTGCACACATGGCCCTCTCAAAACTCATCTGAAGTTAATTAAGAGGGTCATTTTAGAACTGGTTCAGTCCGTTCCTTTAAAAGTTAGAACTTTCTGGAAATATTTTCAATAACTCCACCCTGTCTAAACTAATGGCAACAGCAAAAGAAAAAATAAAAGTAAATGTCATGTCAGAAAGAGAGCCTAAATTCTACTAATAAGCCAACAGTGGCCATAATAACAACAATAATTCAAAATAGCATCACATCATTTTACAAAGCACACTCCTCTGGTTATCTCAAAACAATGGGTAGCTAATATTTTTCACATCCATCTGCTCAAGATGGGGCAAGAGTACCTATAAACCCCGTCTCACAAAAAGAACTTTGGCCTAGAAAATTAAAAGACTTGTCCAAGCTCTAAATTGGTGACAAGGTAGAGACATGAACTCAGGTCTCCAAACTCTCTGTTAACTAAATAATGGCCCAGAAGAGACACAGAAAAGTCAACACAAACAGAGTGTCAGCTGTTATTTACACTGCCCACAATAAATGTTTGTTCCAGAAAAAAATAGTTCAAACAAGATGAGAAATAGTTTAAACACAAAAGGCTGAAGGGTTCAATATAGGAGAAAAATATGTTTGCTTTTAATACAGTGGAGGAACTGTTCAGGAACAGTTTGTTCTTCTACAGTAAAGGTTGGCCTTGTTGTACAATGCAGATCACAAGCTACACGGAATTGAGAAAGACATCTGTCCAGCTCAACACATCTAACTTCGTTCAAAGTTCCTGTTCTTTCAAATGCTGTGCATCTCTGACCTAACATTTGAGAAATTTTTTCAACAAAATAATTTCAATCTCTGTAATAAACAGTGACCAAGTGTGATAATTCTGCCACAGAGTTTAATAGTAAAAAAAGAAGAAAATTAGCTGGGGATCAAGGGAGGCTAAGAAATAATAAAGATACTGGGGGAAACAACAAGGACACATGCTTCCGGAGGAGCGGGAGCATTTTTCTGGTAGATATTGGGGTCATTTGTTGAGACTGTGGTGGAATTTCTTCAGAGAGGAAGATCCTTTAAGTGATTCAAACTTGTACCTGATACAATTATTCAACCACTGCCATTGATTCAGATTCATATGACCCCACAGGGCTTCCAAGGCTGTAAATCCTACAAGATGTTATCAGTCTCCCACAGAGCAGCTGGGGGGTTCAACTGCTGACCTTTTGGTTAGCTGCCAAATGTATTAACCACTTCACCACCAGAGCTCCTTGATAAAATTAGCCTGAAATAAAAAAGCCTCCACAGGAAGAAGCCAGGTTGCTTCAACAGCACTAAAGCTGTCATGCAAAAGAAGGACAAGCCCTATTCTGAATAACTCCAAAGTGACAGGCAAGAATATATGTGCCCAGAGTAGAGAAGAACTTGCTGGTAATTAGAACTGCTCAACAACAGAAAGGACTTCCTGGGAAAATTGAAAGCTCATCTTCTCTGAACTGCCTCCAGCAGTCTCAGATGGCCACTGTCAAAGATGGTAGAAGGGGAATTGCACAAGTAGGAAGACGTCATAAATACTAGGTTTCTTTCAAATGCCAGGATTCCATGATGATTTTTAAATGTGTATGCTTAGGTCCCCCTAGGAGCTCTGGTGGCACAGTGCCTAAGGCATTTGACTGCTAACCAGAAGGCTGGTGGTTCAAACCCACCAGCTATTTCTCAGAAGGAAGGTTGGACAATCTGCTTCCATAGTGACACTGCCTGGGAAACCCAAGGAGGGGTCACTATGAGTCGAATCCGACTCGACAGCAGTGAGTTTGGGGTTTTTTTTTTTGGTATGCTTAGGCCTCCAGGATAGTCACTTACAGACCATAAGAGTTCTGAGTCCCAATCTCAGCTCTATCATTTAAGAACTGTGTAAAACTGGGTGGCTCTTCAATTCAAGTGTGACCTCCAAACCTAGTGTTTATTGGAATCAACTGAGGAGACTACTTAACCATAAAGAACTGAAGTCTATACCCCAGAACTGCTAAATCCCCAGAGGTGGGTCCAGAAACCTCTCTTTAGAAATCATTCCATATGACTTGTTAGCAGGCCAACTGGGAACCACTGAATGACTTTTTTAGCCTACATTTGTAAAACAGGATTAAGGATTACTTCTGCCTAAATTAGTCATGGAGATGTTTAAGTAAGATAACATATGCAAAATACTTAGCAGGGTGTAGCTAATAAAGACTCACATGCCCTTTTTTAAAAAATATGTTCTCTACAGTGGGAGCTCTGGCAGCATAGTGCCTAAGGCATTTGACTGCTAACCAGAAGGCTGCTGGTTCAAACCCACCAGCCACTCCTCAGAAGGAAGACTGGGCAATCTACTTCTGTAGAGATATACCACCTCGAAAACCCAAAGAGGATCACTATAAGTCAAATTGACTCAAAGGCAGTGAGTCTGGGTTTGTTTGTTTTTTTTGTTTTTTGTTTTTTGAGTTTTCTCTTCAGTAGATGATCAGTCTTAAGAGCATGCACTGATTAAACCTGAGTAGAACATGACTTAATCTTTGGCCGCCTCCTATTTTCTTATCCTATGTTCTTCAGGCAACATTGACAAAATCTGCTGCAATGTAATTTGAGTCAGTTGAGTAAAATACATTATCTATGTGAATATTATCTTATTATTAATTCAACACAGAGATGCACTTACAAGTTGAATGCAGAAATGCCTATGAAATTTTGCTTTTATGATAATTAGAAGCTCCAGATATAAACTCCTCACTCTACAAAGTCAAAAATCGTATTTCTTCCTACATACTCAGGTAAAGATAAAACAGCCTGTTCCTGTTCTGTGTCAAGGCAGTACACTCACTCATTTAAAATCCTGCAAGGCACTGAAATGGAAGGATCGTTCTGTTCTGACATTTATATCCCAGCAAATGTCTCCAATTCTTTAATTGTGAAGTTGCTTCTAGACACTAGGGTGAGTGTGTCAAAATACCCCTAGACAGAAAGGAAGAACAGAGATAATTGAAGCAATTTATATCAAGTGAAAAAATGTCTACTGGATTTCTGTATTTGCAAGTTACTAGACTGCTACTGTTTGGGTGGTTTTATACAAAAAATTGAAAAGCGTGGTTGCTTAAGCACATCTAAAGGTTAAACCCCAAGCAGCTAATCTGTATGTGAGAACAAATAACTGTCAAACACTTAACCTTTTGCAGATTAAAACCGTCTGACTAACAGATGTGAAATCATCGTTGCTGTAATTGTTGTAAGTAGAAATCTGAGCATTTTTAGAAGATACATCGCTTTCTGGAGCAGTCACTTTATGCCTCAGGTCAACCTTCCTGTTCATGACTGAGATAAAAATCACCGTCTTTCATTTATGCTTGAATTCTGGTTCCTCTGAGTGACTATACAGCATTCATCATTCATTCACAGGCATGTTCCTAATAAGGTGTAAACTGAATTCTAATCACTGGTTAAATTTTCACATTGTTCTTCTATACATGACAATTTTAGAAATGCTTTCTCTTCATTTCTGATTGATCCAAATTGGCCGACGCTCCTCAGATTCTCTGTTCCCTCCCACTTCTCTATGCCCATTTCTGTCTCATAATTAGACATGCCAGGCTCATACTAGATGCTCAACAAAGATTTGCTGAATGAAGAAATTATCTTTAATATCTGGATGATCAACTTCCTGAAGACCGGTTTCAGGAAAGAATCAAGTGGTCTGTATTACATACAAATCACCATCTCTAAGTGAACTTGTTTGATAGTTTTTAATTTTAATAAATGAGATTTTCTTACAATTGAACATATTATTTCTGCTTTTTCTGTATTAAAGTTACTGACTGGAATGAACATTTTCTAATATAGGAAAGTACACGGTAGAATAAAATTATAGTTTACAGTCTGGTCCAACACAGTGTAGACACTCCAACATCTGTTTAAAATGACTTTACATTTTAGAAGTTATAGCATGAAACATTTGACTTCAAACATTTTCAGTTCAATAATATAAATATCTTCTTACTGACAATGGTTTAACAGTATATCATTTGTTTCTAAAAAGAAAACAAACTGTGAGTAAAAGCTTTTGCTTTAATTCTGGAACTGCCATCACATAAGAGAACATTTTACAAAATAAAAATAGCCAATATGAGAAAAATCTGAGGTGTCTGTGAATGAAAGTATGAGATAGATAGGAGAGGATCAAATATCCAGATTCTAAGATTTTATGTGAATAGTGTACAAAACATGAACTATGACATATAAACTAGTCTGTCGATGAAATAACTCCATAATGCCATGCTTTATAAATATGTACTTCGGCTTGAAAATACTGTGGTGTAGTAAATTACTTAGTGTGGCTTTTCTACCCATAAGTCTTTGTAAACTCCAAGGTGGGATTTGCTATGAGCAACTGAGGAGCTCCTGATTGCTGAAGGTGTCCACCTGGATTATTTCTGTTGGGAGTGGCACAAAACAATGTTCTGGGAGGTGCCC
>NW_006921604.1:11163364-11192562 GCF_000298275.1 Orycteropus afer afer
TCTGATGCTATAATTGGCTAGTTTGACCACCCTGCCGGGCTCTAAAGGAGATCTCCTGGAGGCAGAACTCTCTCTGACTGTTGGTTGAGGAAGACGTGCTGCTGAAAGAGACATGGGCTCCTGAGACACACGTTGCTGGGAAAGAGATGCAAGAGACACGCATTGCTGAGTGAGACATTGAGGGACCAGCACTGCTGGGAAAGAGAGTGTGAGAGACTGCTGGCTGAGGGACAGTGGGCTGGGAGAGAGACTGAGCATTTTTCCTGAACTTGAATTATAGTCTGGTGCTTCCCTAATAACCTCATAATCTGTGAGTTCTGCGTGGCCCCTGCAGCAAATTATCGAACCCAAGAGAGACGTGGTGGGTACTTTGGGAGGAACGGTTGGTGAAAGGGCTGGAGGAAGGCAGCATGTCTGGCCTTGTAGGAATAGGCCTTGGGTTACTGCTGGTAATTCCGTCTTCCTCTTGTACAGTTAGAGGAGGTCGGAACATGTGGCCTCCTCGCCGTTTTTGCAAAGACAAAGTGCAATAAAGCACACATTCCACTTTATCTGCTTCTGAAACACATCTGAAAGCAGAAGGCATGGTTCCCAGATGCCCCTGGTCTGAATAAAACATCCAACCTCTGGCTCCTGCTTGAAAACTCACTGCCATCAAGTCAAATTCAACTAATAGCAACCCTACAGGACAAAGTTGAACTTCCCCATATGGTTTCCTAGGTTGTAATCCTTACAGAAGCATATTGCCTCATCCTTCTCCCACAGAGCAGCTGTTGGGTTCGAACCACTGACCTTTTGGTTAGCAGCGGAATGCTTTAACCACCATGCCACCAGTACTCCTGCCCTAAAGCTGGAGAAGAGGCAGCTCTATCTTGGTGTCATCCTTTAAAGGTGCTGGTGCTGGCATGGGTCTTAGAAGGAAGTGAAAGGAGTACTCCAAAAACACTTTTGGCAAAACCACAAAGAAATACCAAAGGATGAAGTAAATGGGCTGGCATTTCCTTTGCTGTTGTTTTGTGCCATCAAGTTGATTCTGACTCATCGTGACCCAAATGACAGAGTAGATCTGCCCCCTAGGGTGTCCTGAGCTTAGGCTGTAAGCTTCACAGGAGCAGACTGCCTGGTGTTTTCTCTCTCAGAACAGCTGGCAGGTTCAACTCACTCACCTTTTGGTTACCAGCTGAGCATGTATCTACTGCACTACCAGGGCTTCTTGGCATTTTCTTCAAGAAATCACAATCAAGCCTTGTCTTTCCTTCTTCTGTTGGAAAATCATCTGAATCTTTCCTGTGAAGATACTCTACCAGTTACAGAGTTTTATGAGCACATATTCAAGGCACATACTGCAGAGCAGATGGGGTTTTCTGCAGGTACTACAGTCTGTAAATCCAGTCTTGCTCAACTAAACAGCATTTATCACGTATTTTTATGCCTTCTGATGCTTGTTGCTAAATATAAACAAGGGAAGAGTTACTGAAAACTGGAGGTTCCTACTCTGTGATGGCTAACAAAATCACCGCCACGTTAGCCATGGTATGAAACATGCTGTCCTCCCGGTGTCCATGTTCTCACATTGTCCTATAAGTGACCCCTTGACCTTCAAGGGAAGATGCTAGAGTCCCTGGGTGATGCAAATGATTAATGTGCTTGGCTAACTGAAAAATTAGAGGTTCAAATCCACCCAGAGGCATCTTGGAAGAAATGTGTGGCAATCTACTTCTGAAAAATCAGCCATTGAAAACCCTAGGAAGTACAGTTCTACTGTGACAAAATGAAGTCAACTGCATGGCGAGTGGAGATGGGGGTGCTGCTGTGGGCTCAGCACTGGCCCTAAAGAGGGTATCTGCAGGAACACTGCATTGCCCTGGAGAACAGAGGCCTGAGAGGGGTGGAGACAGGCTGTGGCTGGCCCCACTGTGAAGAGTCTATTCTGCTGGTAAAGCCTGTAACTAACCCACAGGAAGATGCCAGTTTTTACTAGGTAGGGAGTTATTAACCATGAACTGAAACATCTCCAAAGCAATGCTGACAGCTGCACCTTTGTTTCCCTGTTAAATGTGAGAGTAATGCCACAAATGCTAGAAAGCCACAAAAGCACAAATATTGACTTGTTGAGTATTATTACAATAAAGTGTGTTTGGAATACTTCATACATCTTTTGCACTGAGAAAATTCCATCTGAAACATGCTCCCAAAATAAGTATTTTTGCTCTTTCTTAGTGTTTTCTGTATCTTTGCCATTTATCTTCATTTTCCACTTTCATGCCTCCTTCTCACCTTGACAGAGTTCTTCTGTTACCTAGTTCTGTACCCATATTAACTGACTTAGATAATTAATTATAGATTTAAAAATGAAGATGTTATTGTTGGCCTTCACTGAAATGCCATTTTCAGTGAAGTGCAAACTAAAGCATAACAACTTTAAGTCAAAATTTATAGGGCAAAATTTCCTAACTTCAGTCTCAGTGAATCTTAACTTCATTAAGTTAAGATTTGTCTAACCTCATTTGTCTAACATGCCATCCATTTTCTCTACTCACCTAGAAGCTCAGCAAAATATCTTTGATCAAATAAAATAAAAGAGAGCCAAATAAATAAGACACTAGCTTCAAATAAAGACAAGTTCATATATTACAGTCAGAAGTTAAAAATGAAAAGAATAATTGTTGCTGTCTATAATTCAAAGGCAGTTGTCAAGAGCCTTCAGATGGCCACTTTATGGAAATCAGATTTATTTTTTGCATTTAAACTGTAAGTGTTAGACCTAAGTTGAAAATTGTAAATCAGAAGCTTAATGTGCAAAACGCAACATTTTACTTCAAATACAGTATGTTTCTAAAAGAGAAGAATGAAATGAAAAAAAAAATAATAATTATGGAAAATAAGTATATTTGGCTTCTAGAACAGGGTAGCACAAACAGTTGCAACTGGGGGCTAACCAAAAGGTTGGAGGTTTGAACCCATCCTGGGGCACCTTGGAAGAAAGACCTGGCAATCTCCTTAAGATTACAGCCAAGAAAGCCCTATGGGTCAGTTCTACTCTATGACACATGGGGTTACCATGAGTCAGGATTGATTTGACAGCAACAGTATAGAACACACTACTTTAAACAAGTCATGTCAGAGAAGCCAGTCTCTCACCAGCTAAAGGGAGATACTGAGTAGTAAACTCCAGCAGGAAGACCACTCCCAGGATCAGTTATGGCTCAGCCATGGACCAGACACTTAATCTTCTAAGCCTCAGTCTCCTTCCATGTATCTGTCCAACGTCTTGGGCATGCCTCCACAATCATAGGGATGCTTTTCCAGATATGATTGAGATGAATGATTCTGTTGTATTTTGTTCTGTTGACTCCTTATTCCTTGAAATTCCCCCTTCCTGGGCTTCTGGGAGTTTTCTTGCCTCTCTGTCTAGCGCTCTTGCACGTCCATCAAAGGCATTCCTCAGCTCACTCTCCTTCCTGTCACACTCTGTGTTTTCCCCAAGGCAGCTGGCCCACTATTTCCAAACCTGTATTTCCTACACTAACCCTTCGCCTAATAAGCAGAATTATTTTCTCTAATAATAATAATCTAATATATAATTATCCTAACAACAAGTCTTCATTCATATATACTTATATTTCTATTTCATTGGTGCAGATGGTTAACATGCTTGGCTGCTAGGAAAAAATGTGCCATTCAGGTCCACCCAAAGGATCCTTGGAAGAAAGGTCTGGTGATCTACTTCTGAAAATTCAGCCATTGAGAACCCTATGAAGCACAGTTCTACTCAGATATACATGGTGTCTCTCATGAGTCAGAACTGATGGCAACAGGTTTTGCTAAACACGGAGGTCGGGCAATCTGCTTCCATAGAGATACCGCCTCAGAAACCCAAAGAGGGGTCGCTATGAGTCGGATCTGACTCAACAGCAGTGAGTTTGGTTTTTGGATTTATGCTTAGGTACAGTACAGTTGATCCATACAGCATAAAGAGAGAAAATGACCTGAAATCAGTTTATCAAAAGCTGTTTGTTAATAGCTAAGTCTCTTAAAGAAGGTTAATATATCCGATCTTGCTTTCCATATTATTTGGCTTAGTAGGTGCTTCTATTTCATTTTACCTGGTGAAAAGTTACAAGCAAAGCCCAGTTTCTCTCCAAATTCTGAATTAAGCGAGATACAAAATAACCAAAATGTTTTTAATAGTGTCCAATATGGCAGTTCAAACCCACCAGCCACTCCTCGGAAGGAAGACTGGACAATCTACTTCCATAGACATACCGCCTCAGAAATCAAGGAGGGGTTGTTATGAATAGGATCTGACTCAATGGCAGTGAGTTTGGTTTTTTGGTTGGGGGAACATGAGAATATGCAGGTCACTCTTTAAGAATGAACAACTGAAGGACAGAGGGCCCAGTAGAGTCCTTATGACCTTGTTGATGATCCTCATCATATAAACTCTGATGTTGGATAATTAAGGAATATTTTAGGAACAGTCACTGCCACTTAGAGGCAAATTAAAGTCTACCTTTGAGTAGAGGGGAAAGTATGGAGAGGCACCAGGAAGCCTGGGTAGGTAAAAGTAATCTAATTTAAATGTTCAATAGGATAATTACAAGACCTTAATTCCTTCCAGTAAATAGAGCGTTTAAATATAGGACAATGAGTTATAAATATAACCCCTCCATAAAGGAAACGTGGGTTAGAGCTCTCTGCTCCAGGGAGTATACCTTAGCTTTCACAAGATTAACCTGAGGTAACTCCTCAAATCCGTTGGTGGTTGTTTTGGTTACCTAGTGCTGCTCTAACAGAAATATACCACAAATGGGAAAGCTTTAACAAACAGGAGTTTATTCTCTTACAGTTTTTGGAGGATAAAAGTCCAAGTTCCAAGTGCCGGGCTCTAGGGGCTGTGTGAAAGTCTCTCAACCTTGGACTTCAGCTCTGCCTCTTGCTCCCAGTCCATTGAAGCTAGAGGCATCTCTTCACTCGGGCAGCTACTGATTGCTGAGGCTAACAAGCCCAGGGTGGACAAATAAAATGGCACAGACCCAGTGTTACCACACAACACAGCAGGCCATTGATTCAAGTTCATTGAAAAGTCCAAGGTTGGCAGAGCATGGCAGGCTGCTGAACAATGACTCGGCTACACACAGGGTTCAAGCGAGCCATAAGCTAGACACCATTCCCAAAGCTGCTGCTTATATATGGGAAGCAGACCATATCCCTAAAGAAGCTCCTCAGCCACTTGTGGTAGATCCCAGCATGGAGCTGACTGCCAGTCTCATCATGGGGAATAACTACCACCAGCTGCCCAGCCACTCAACCAGGCCCAGCCAAGTTGACACACAACCTTAACTTCCACAGTGTGTGTCATAAATTTGGAGAGAAAACACTTAGAGGGACAGCAGGCCAACAGAAGCTGGGCATGGAATAAGTTAAAACCCAAGGTTTCCAACGATACCACAAACTTCTCAGCCTCCTCAATCTACCTCTTCTAAAACTCTTTGAAAAAATACCCTGATCAATGCCTTCACTCAGTAAACAAGTGCACCAGAACCACACAACTAATGTCTGGGATAATCATTGCGTCCCTCATTAAGGAGACACATCTTCTTTATATTAGAGTCCTGAGAACAAAAGGAAAATGGTGTACAGTAAGAGGAACAAATTCTTGTCCGCGCTGTTTGCTTCCCTTTTTCCAAACAGCCTATCAAGATTCTTCACTCAAAACACCCTTCCCATGTACTGAACCAAGAGACAGCTTGGAGAACAAGTACTTAGGGTTCCTAGAAATTGTTAGACCAGATTAATCTTATTTCTAGACATGACAACAATAGTGGCAAAAACCGTCAATTAGGGAAATAATTAAGGAAATTTCACTATAATTAGGGAAAACCTCAAATTCTGTATTTTATAAACGTTTCCAGCTTTCACTTTTCCCTATAGGTTTTGGCCAAATTCCCAGCAAGCATTTATCTGATGAAGTCTGAAGTGATGGCAAACACACGTTATATTCCAATTGTTCCTCTTCTGCTTGTTTCTCTGTGGTTCTCTCCTCTGCCTCTGGGGGGCTTTTGCACTGTAAGAATGCTTGGGGGCCTGGAGTATGGAACCCCACAGTACCTGGCTAACTGGAAACACCAAGACCCAAACATAACTGGGATTCTTACTTTAAGACATCACAGTGCTTCTCTGCCACTCACCAGATATCGCTATGTCTGGTTTGCAAGCAGGTTTGCATGCTCTGTCAAAGCAAATTTGGTCCTTTAGTGGTGCAAACAGTTCACACTTGGCTAGTAACTGAAAGGTTGGCAGTTCAAATCCACCCAGCATCACCACAGAAGGAAAGGCCTGACAATCTGTTTCCATAAAGATTACAGTCAAAAAACTTTATGAAGCACAGATACGTGCTACGTGTGGAGTCACAAATTGGAATTAACTGGCACAAGACAACATCATCAACATCAAAGCAAATTATGAAGTAAAAGTGGACAGGAGAACTGCAGATTTCTTCAGGGACCAGGTGAATGCCTCTGTGAAATCAGGGCATGAATGCAAAGTTCCCACAGTTTAGGGTCAAAAAGATATCTTTTTATCTATTGCAACAGCAATTAAAACACCACCCTTGGAATAACAAAAATACAGTCTTCACAGCTTCTGCAGCAGAGAACTACGAAACAATGTCAATGTCACATGTACACTATATAACAGAATTTCATTCCCCTAAGAGGATTTGGTAACATCCCAGTGCTTTAAAAAAAAAAAAAAAGGCCTTACCACTTGAAAGTAAATAAATGCTACCCCAGCATCGAATGCAGTATGTCCACTGCAGTTGAACTCTCAGATAATTTAAAACCTAATATTCCATCAAATTTCCTAAGAGACGATGCTCAAAATATCTGTGAATTCTGGCCTTTGGAACTTGTCTGCATTTTCCTCTGCACAACTGAGCCAGAAAATATAGTATACTCTCCTTCTGAAGGCCTTGATGTTGGCTCCATTTGAGTTGATAAAATTGCCTCCCAACTGAGTACTTCTTTTCCCATTTTCTCCCCTTTTTCCTTTTAATAAACTCCCTGCTGAGGCACAAGAGGCTGGAGCAGTGAGTCTGAAGGTCCCTCATGAATGGTAAAAATGACTTACTCTGATAGTAATATTTCTTTCAAGAAAAGAAAGGGTGGTCTCCTGGGCCAGTACAATGCTATGAACATTATGTATGTGCAGCAGATAGAAAAATGGCCCTCCAAAGACATCCATGTCCTAATCCCTGGAACCTGTGAATGTGTTATCTCACATGGCAAAAGGGGCTTTGCAGCTGTGATTAAGTTAAGGATCTTGAGATGAGAAGATTATCCTGGATTATCCCCACCGGCCCAATGTAATCACAAGGATCCTTGGAAGGGAAAGAGAGAGGCAGAAGAGGCAGAGAAGGAAATGTTACCACAGAAGCAGAGGTCAGAATAATGTAGCATGAGAAAGACTGACTGGCCATTGCTTGCTCTGAAGATGGAGGAAGGTGTCTATGACTCAAGAAATGTTGGCAGCCTCTAGACGGTTGGAAAAGCAAGTAAACAGATTCCCCCCTAGAACCTCCAAAAGGAATACAAGCCTGCCAACATCTTAATTTTAGCCCAGTGAAACCCATTTTAGACTTCTGACCTCCAGAACTGTAGAATACATTTATTTTGTTTTAAGCCACTACATGTGTAGTACTTTGTTACAGCACCAACAGGAAACTAACTCAGTATGTTATTTCCTTGCTCTTGATTTAATCCATTCTAGGAGCTTTAGGAAATAGGAGGTTGGGAAGAGGGGGGACCCCAGCTAATCCCTAGACTAAATCCACTGCCACTGAGTAGACTACAACTCATAGCAACCCTATCGGGTGACTGGAATTGACCATGGAGCTTCCAATGTTGTGAACCTTTACAGAAACACACTGCCTCATCTTTCTCCCACAGAGTAGCTGGTGGGTTAGAACTGTCGGCCTTTCGGTTAGCTCAAGCACTTTAATCACTGTGCCACTAGGGCTTCTCCTAGGCTACAAAAGAACCTCTATTTCTTCTACCCACCTCAACTCCCAATTATCAGTTCCATATACAAAAATTAACCAGGTAAAAAGCTGCCTTTATTTGATGAATACTCAGCATTGTAAAATCTTAAAGCTGGCTCTACTAGAGGTCATTTAAGCAAAATATATAATTTTATACAAGAGGAAAATAAAATCTCTGAGAGGCTCAAGGAATGCCCATGGTCACCCAGCTAACTGGTGATGTTTACTGGCATTCTAACTCAGTTCTCTAAATTTCTCATCTGGTGCTTGTATTGTTAGTAATTCTTCCCTTGAGAAAGACATTTTTCCTTCCCTCTCTAAGCTAGTTCACTCTGGCAAATTTTCCTTTGAAATAAATAATTTAATTAGCAAAATGTGCATACTTAGGATATTTCAACTTGGAAGAAGCACAGACTGGCCAGCAGGCCCATGCCAAACCAGACTAGCTCAAAGAACTTCAGTTCTCATCCTCATTTCAGTTCAAGAGCTAAATCCGAGTATTACTAGGTTTCCAAAGACTGAAAATTTGAAACCAGCTGAATACAGCTTATTTTAAAATGCGAAAGATATTAGAAATCAATATATAGATTTGTTAAGTTGTAGATTCTATAAACACAATCCAAAAAAGCCAAGAGAGTTTTTAACCACCCCAAACTAGAGCTGGAGGAGACCTCAGAGATCATTAGTTCAATTCTTCATTTAGTCAGACAATTCTCTCTGCAAGTGTAGCTATATATGACTTGGTATTGACCCAGAAAACCAAATAATCATCTACACCCTCAAGCATTGCTTTAATCAGTAACTTGAATGACACAGAATAGATTCATTCAGTTGCAGATGCACTGAGTTCAATGGACTTGCAAACATCTCCAAATGAAGGAATAGAAAACCAAATTAAGAAACATCTTGTGTCAGAAAGAATTAAGTTTTATAAATTATTACAGGAGAAAATATTTAATCCTTAAAAAAAAAAAAAAAAGGAAACTAGAAAACAGATTTCAAGATTCTCAACTATGTTGCAATCTCCTTGAGGACAGGCATTGTATGAATGTGCTTTTCCTTCCTTGTCTGCTACAACTTTTTTTGAGGAGCAGTGGCAGTTCAGTGTTAGAATTTTTCTCTCACGTGCAGGAGACCCAGGTCCCATTCTTGGCCAATGCACTTACTTCATGCACAGCTACCACCTTCAATCTGTGGAGTTTTTGTGTTGCTATAATGCCGAACAGGTTTCAGCAGACTCAAAAGGACTAGGAAGAATGTCCTGGTAATCATCTTCTGAAAATCAACCAATGAAAACTCTATGGACCATAACAATCTGATCCCATTGTGCATGGTGTCAACTCAATGGCAGCTAACAACAACAGATATACAGTAACGGATGTACAGTCAATGTGTGTTAAATTCAACTGGAATATACATTCCCTGCTTAGTTGTCAGAAATAGTGAGATCATCTAGGAAAAGTTGGCAATCTAATCTGTATGTTGTTCTAGCCCTTGAAAGGAGCTCACACATTTCTGCAGCTTCATACATACTTGTGGATATAATTTCAACTTTCCCTGATTGCCCAGGTTCCTCTGATTTGCTCTGGATTTGCTCTCTGATTTGAAGTTTACTTTCCTCTAAGTCCACTGATTATGAGGATGGCACAGGACCAGACAGGGTTTCATATATTGTATACAAGGTGACTATGAGTCAGAACCAACTTCACAGCACCTAACAATAAGTCCAACACTGGTCTGATGGCTGCACAGAGTGTGTCAGAGCCCTGGGTGAGCGGGGTGCTACCGGATTCACTGTAAAATAGGAAGGTGGCTTACCCAACATCTGGTGCTCCACAACCTTCAGGCAATGAAGACATTGTATCCTGGGGTCTTATTTGTTCTTGCTTTTGACTAATGACAGCCCCCATTTTGACTATTGCCATTATCACTTCAACAGTGTAGAATGTACCTTGGCATGCCAGTCTTTTAACACTTTGACACAGCAAGCTGACCAAGAATACGGATTAGAATTCACTATTTTTTTTTTAAAGAGAATTGCAGTATCATTTTAAAAAAAGAGAGAGAGAATTTGCTTTGCTTTAAAATCAGAATGGCATGGTAGAGGATATTAGACATAATTGGGCTTAAACTCAACTATGCCTTGGTTTCCTTGTCTGTTTACTGGTGGTAACAATGCCTGCTGCAAGGGAGTACTGTGAAGACTAGAAAGAAAGCATATAAAAGTGTTAATTATTAGTAGCTCTGAAATATTATATTTGTATAATTGTATAGTTGTATAGTTGTATAGTACTGCATGGATATTTATAGCAATTTTATTTAGTTCTATCAAATTACTCCTAATTGAAAAGATTAACAGAGTTCATCTTGAATATTTTATCTGGGACCTTAGCTGCAGCTCAAAACTCCCTATGCAAAATTTCCACACTTCTTATACAGTAAAAGCTGAGAAAGCTGAGTAAGGCAGAAACCAGTCAGAGAAGGAATATTTTCTGTTAATGGAGAACAATAGAAAAGAGGTAAGACTGCACCTTGTCAAAGGCAGAAAACTTCTGAAACTCAAAAACAAGGCAGTCCCATCAAGTTCTGGTTCTCACAGGTTTCACTGTAAATCATTTTCTTGAAACCTAGAAGCAAGAGGCAAAAATACAACCTACCAACTCAAAAAGGGAGGGAAGGAGGGAGGGAAGGAGAAAGGAAAGTAGGAAGGAAGGACAGTAATGTCAGCAAAAAAAGATAACACTCTGAAAATAAAAATAGAGGTATGCACCAAGCACTAATATGTTTGCCTCATATGTTCTGGCTGAAGGAAAGAATTTGTATTATTTAAAAATAAAGAACTAATGCGTTTTGGAGGATTCCCAGGATTCAGTTTTTATATCAAAGTAGTATGGCATTTGTAGTCCTCCCTTAGGGACAAAAGGGGGAAAAAAAAAAGCCACATGCCTATCAGACAGAACAAAGATCCAACCCTGACTCCATCATTTATTAGCCACTATATTTAGGCATGTACTTAACCCCTCAGTGCCCTGTTTTCCCATCTGTCAGGTGAGATAAGAGTGTCTATTCTACAGAGCTAACTGGTATACAATAAGTATTTGACAATTATGTTATTGTTGTTAGGTGCTATAGAGTCAGTTCCAACTCTTAGTGACACCATGTAGAAGAAAACACAATACTGCCTAGTCCTATGCAATAATATATATACTTATATACATAATATTTTTCTTGTAGTTAGATGTGGTAAAGTCAGTTCTGACTCATAACGATGCTATGTACAACAAAACAAAACAGCACCCGGTCCTGTGCCATCCTCACAAACATTGCTATATTTGAGCCCACTGTTGCAGCCACTGTCAACTGCAACCATTGCTGAGATGTCAATTCATCTCACTGAGGGTCTTCATCTTTTTTGCTTACCCCCTCTACTTTACTAAGAATCATGTCCTTCTCCAGGAACTGGTCCTCCCTGATAGCATGTCCAAAGTATCTGAGACTAAGTCTCACCATCCTTGCTTCTAAGAAGCATTCTGGCTATACTTTTTCCAAGATCTGTTTGTTCCTCTGGCACTCAATGGTGTATCCAATAATCTTTGCCAACACCGTAATTCAAAGCATCAATTCTTCTTCAGTCTTCCTTATTCACTGTCCAAATTTCACATGCATTTGAGGTCACTGGAAATACTATGTCTTGGATCAGGTGCATCATAGTTCTCAAAGTGACATCTTTGCTTTTTAACATATTAAAGAAATATTTTGCAGCAGATCTACCTGATGCTATCCACTATTTGGTTTCCTGACTGCTGTTTCCACGAGCATTGATTGTGGACTCAAGTAAAATTAAATATTTGACAACTTCAGTATTTTCTCCATTTATCATGTTTTGGTGACGTTGGAAGGATTTTTGTTTTCTTTATGTTGAGATGTAATCCATGCTGAAGGCTGTTGTCTTTGATCTTCATCAGAAAGTTCTTCAAGTCCTCTTCACTTTCAGCAAGCAAGGTTGTGTCATCTGCATATCACAGGCTGTTAATGAGTCTTCCTCCAATCCTGATGTTGCATCCTTCTTCATACAGTCCAATTTCTGGAATTATCTGCTCAGCCCAGAGACTGAATAAGTATGCTGAAATGATACAACCCAGATGCATACCTTTCCTGATTTTAAACAACGTAGTATCCCCCTGATCTCTTTGTACAGCTGCCTCTTGGTCTAGGTACAGGCTCACCATGAGCAAAATTAAGTGTTCTGGAATTCCCATTCTTTACTGTGTCATCCATAATTTATTATGATCCACACAGTTAAATGTCTTTGCTTAGTCAATAAAACACAAGTAAACATCTTTCTGGTATTCTCTGCTTTCAGCCAAAATCCATCTGACATCAGCAGTAATATTCCTCTTTCAACATCTTCTGCTTAATCTGGCTTGAATTTCTGGAAATTGCCTGTTGATGCACTGCTGCAACTATTTTTTAATTATCTTCAGCAGAATCTTATCTGTGTTTGATATTAACAACACTGTTCAATAATTTCCATATTCTATTGGATCATCTTTCTTTGGAATGGGCACAAATAGGATCTTTCCCAGTCAGTTGGCCAGGTAGCTACCTTCCAAATTTCTTGGTAAAGACAAATAAGCGCTTCCAGTATTGCATCCATTTGTTGCTGTTCCATCAATTCCTGAAGCCTTGTTCTTCGTCAATGCCTTCAGTGCAGTTTGGACTTCTTCCTTCAGTACCACTGGTTCTTGATCATAAGCTACCTCCTGAAATGGTTGGATACTGGCCAATTTTTTTTGTTATAGTGACTTTGTATATTCCTTCCATCTTCTTTTGATGCTTCCTATATCATTCCATATTTTGTCCACAGCATCCTTCAACATCGCAAAATTCAAGGCTTGAATGTTTTCTTCAGTTCTTTCAGCCTGAGAAATGTTGAGCATATCTTCCTTTTTGGTTTCCTAACTCCAGGTCAGGAGCTCTGGTGGCGCAGTGCCTAAGGCACTTGACTGCTAACCAGAAGGCTGGTGGTTCAAACCCACCAGCCACTCCTGGGAAGGAAGATGGGGCAATCTACTTGCGTAGAGATACTGCCTTGGAAACCCAAGGAGGGGTCACTCTGAGTTGGATCTGACTCAACAGAAGTGAGTTTTTGAACTCCAGCTCTTTGCACATTTCATTATAATATCCTACTGTGTCTTCTCAAGCTGCCCTTTGAAGTCTTCCATTCAGCTCTTTTACATCATCATTTCTTCCTTTGGCTTTAGCTACTCTACACTCAAGAGCAAGTTTC
The DNA here is from genome assembly GCF_000298275.1 of Orycteropus afer afer. Classification (NCBI taxonomy): domain Eukaryota; kingdom Metazoa; phylum Chordata; class Mammalia; order Tubulidentata; family Orycteropodidae; genus Orycteropus; species Orycteropus afer. The sequence goes on from NW_006921604.1 coordinate 11,176,696, forward strand.
AGTCTTCTAACATCCATTTTGGTCATTTCTTTCCTGTCTTTTTAGTAACCTTTTTGCTTTCTTCATGTATGACATCTTTGATGTCATCCCACAATTCATCCAGTCTTCAGTCATCAGTGTTCAATGCATCAAATCTGTTCTGAACATTGCCTCTAAATTCAGGTGGGCTATACTCAAGGTCATATTATGTCTCTCATGGGCTTATTTTAATTTTCTTCAGCTTCAACTTGAACTTGGCGTATGAGCAGTTGATGATCTGTTCCACTCTGGGCCCCTGGCCTTGTTCTTCCTGATGATATTGAGCTTCTTTATCATCTCTTTCCATAGATGTAGTTGATTTATGTATTCCATCTGGTACGGCCCACATGTATTGTTGCTGCTTATGTAGTTGAAAGAAGGTATTTCTCTTGAATAAGTCATTAAAAATCCTATTATGGGGTCGTCATTCATCCTTTCTATCACCCAGGCCATATTTTCTAATTCCTCATCCTCCTTCATTTGAAACTTTTGCATTCCAATTACCAGTAATTATCAACACATCTTGATTGCGTGCTTGGTCAACTTCAAACTGCAGAAGCTGGTGAAAATCTTCAATGTTTTCAACTTTGTCATTAGCAGTTGGTATGTAACTTTAATAATAGTTATCAACTGGTCTTCCTTGTTGTTATGTTATTGTTATGTGCCGTTGAGTCAGCCCTGACTCATAGTGACCCCTCCTTGGGTTTCCGAGGCAGTATCACTACGGAAGTAGGATTGCCCAACCTTCCTTCTGAGGAGTGGCTGGTGGTCTTCCTTGTAGGCTTATGGATATTATCCTATCACTGATAGCTTTATACTTCAGGATAGATCTTGAAATGTTCTTTTTGACAATGTGATGTTCCTCTTCAATTTGTTATTACCAGCATAGTAGATCATATGATTATTTGATTCAAAATGGCCAATACCATTCCATTGCTGCTCACTAATAGCTAGGATATCAATCTTTATGCATTCAATTTCATTTTTGATGGCTTCCAATTTTCATAGATTCATATTTCATACATTCCACATTCCAATTATTAATGAATGTTTGCAGCTCTTTCTTCTCATTTTGAGTCATGCCACATCAGCAAATGAAGGTCCTAAAAGCTTTACTCCATATCAATAAGGTTAATTCTACTTTAATAAGGCAGCTCTTCTTCAGTCGTATTTTGAGTACCTTCCAACCCAAGGGGCTCATCTTCCAGCATTATATCAGATAAAGTCCCACTGCTATTCATAAAGTTTTCACTAGCCAGTTTTTTTTCAGAAGTACATTGCCAGGTCCTCCTTCCTAGTCTATCTTAGTCTGGAAGCTCTGCTGAAACCTGGGTTTGAAACACTGGTGGCATAGCTCCTAGTATCACAGCAACATGCAGGCCATCTTATTAATAATAATAAGGGATAACCTACATCCTATCGGCCTAGATACCCACACTCTGCCTCTAGGAAAACAAATAAATGCTGGCCCCTTCCCCAGGGTGCTTCCTAGTGAGCTGAATAGTGAACTCCCTACTGCTGCAGAAGAGAATGGCTCCAAGAAGGGTGGGAACCTAGGATGACAGCCTAGACAAGTCGGGGGGGGGGTCTTTGTTGGTCTAGGAGCAGACTAGAGGGTACTCAGAAGCTGGTAGTCAGGATCAAGGAGGAAGCTGAAAAATTAGGTAAGCAGCTGAGACCTAGTACCTACACATAAGTCAAGAAAAAGCCTGGGCTCAGAAACCAGCGTTGCAGCCTAACAGCAGACAGAAAGCACAGCTACAATAAGACCTTTTAAGTTTCTGTTGGGGAAGTCAAGCCTAGAGTCTACAAGAGGAAACAGGTAAACTATCCTCAGGAAATAGAATGATTGGGGTTAAATATAGGAAAGATCTTGATGCAGATGCCCAATTTTTTCTCTAACCAGGAAGTACTTTTCAAACTATAACAAACAGATTCTTCCTGAACACAACTCTGTCCCCTTCATTCAGATCTGGAGACAGGAAATAAAGTCTCTGGGCATGTAACAGGACAAGCAAGAAAATCCCCACAACTTCAGTGTCCACCTGCTTCCATTCTCAAGTTCCTCCAACAGATAGGTGCTTTTTGAGTTGGCCTTCCTTGCATTCTGCCTTCCCAAGTTTCTACCAGCCTGAACTTCTTTCTCTCACCTGGCTTATGAACTGCTGGTTCCCTATTCCACCACATTCAAGACCCATGGATAAAAAGAGAATAGGGAGAACTTTAAGATAACCAAAACGCACTGCTATCAAGTTAATTCGAACTCATAGTGACCATGCAGGACAGAACAGAATTGCCCCATAGGGTTTCCAAGGCTGTAAATCTTTACAGAAGCAGACTGGCACATCTTTCTCCTGCAGAGTGGCTGCAGGTTCGAACTGCTGACCTTTGGGTTAGCAGCCTAGCACTTTAACCACTTCATCATCAGGGTTCCTCCAGTACCTCTAAAAATTGACTTTTATATACCTATAGCTCCTTCCGATGCACAGAATCAATGGAAAAAATAGCTATGGTTTACTGAGTGCTGAGTGTAAGACAATATTTGCATGAATTAATTTAATTTTCACATAATCCTATGAGACATATAGTGTTAGCATGCCCATTTTTTAGATATGGAAACAAAATATCAGATTCTAAGGAGTGGCATGGTTAGAAGGAAGACCACCTTTGGTTCCTCATTGATTAAATGTTCTCTCATAACACAAGAATTAGTAGGCAACCTTCTGTAGTAGAAGTACATTATCAAGAAAAAAGTGAAAAATTAACCTTATAGAAAGCTCCTTAAAAAAAAATTTAAAAATAATTTCTTACTGATTATTTCTGGTTTCTTAAAAAAAAAAAAAAAAATTTTAAGATGGTTTTACCGAAGAACCTAAGCCCTTCTATTTTTAACTTTAAATTTTACTATGAATTTTTCTTTTAAAAATAATTTATATCTTTCTGAAACTGTATATAATGTCATGATAATGTGAGAAAATGTGTTGAACACATGAATAAATGAATAGGTGAATGAACAAACAAACAAATAAACTTCAGAAGAGATAGTGCTCCAGTGTCCTATGTAATTAGATTATCTAACTTCAGCAGGAACTGCAAGTGGAAACTCCTAACCAATGACAGCCTCATCAGTGGTTTCTGGATACTAAATATAGCCCAGGTCCAAATTCCCAAGATCTAATTCTGGCTTTATCATACATAGTTGGCAAAAGAATGTTATCCTAATAAAGCCCTCCTGTCTAGCCATGCTTAACTGAATGCCCTCAACATATACTGTCTTCCACCTAACTTTCAGGGGAGAAATGGATTCACTTCTTTACTCTTGGTGTCTAGCCAGATACACTCTATTAAAAAGCCCTTGATCCTGCCATAGCAACAAAAAGTGCATTGCCATCAGTTATGTTAAAGCTGTTGTGAGGTTAATTTGAATATTGCATATTGGAGAAAAAAAAATCAAGGACTGCATTATAGCTATAAAAGGGACATGTGAAGCTTTCTGGTCATGATGTTATCATTGAGGAGTGACCTTCAGGATAGCTCAAACTACAATTAATACCTGAAAAAAGCCTTCTGGAACACAGTGAGACATGAATTTTCATAAAATGGATTTTATAAGATAATAATGCATTTGGATTCCTACATCAGTATACACAACACTGGCCTCTTAATTTTAAGCAAAACAACAGCAGTTTTCTTTTAGCGATTATGCCCCATTACAAGAGAGTCTGACAATCAGCTTACTTGCAATCAGGATAAATCTAAGCCACCTGATTCCCACCACACCAGACGGAAATAACAGGGGGAAAAAAAAAAAAAAAGAATCCTGTAGGCCTGAGTTCTTTTTGCTTGCTCCATTTGCAAACCATGGCCTGCATTGTGTTTATCCTCTTCCTGCTCTGGCCCTTATAACTCCAAACCTCCTGTTTGTTTAGGCAGTCAAGAAGGGATTCAACAACATCTTCATGATAAAATCACTTTTCCCAGGCAGACTGGCTTTGCCCATCTTTTCCTCTGCAGCTGGAAACACTAACATAGGAATATAGTTCTTACAATTCTCTGTGCTTCACTTCAGTTACTGCTCATAATGAAAAGCTGCTGCTGCTGCCGCCAGGTCGCTTCAACCCTTATGGAAGCAGGGTCATGAATGCCTGTGGGAGTCTGGTGAAAGCTGTAGGGAGGGAGGGAAGGGAGGAAGGAAGGGATATCTGTCTATGACAGACAGGGAGAATGACAAACAGAAAGAGAGACACACGAAGAACCACACGAATCATGTGAGGAGGTTTCCTGACCTCTAGATTAAGAATCTACGCTTTATAAGTTTAAAAGAGAAAGAACTGGATTCATGAGACAGAGGGAGAAGCAATTTTCTTCTCTTCTTTCCTAGCCTGGGAATCAGGTACAGGTAGTCTCAGGGTTATGAACGAGATCCATTCCTAAGTGTGTCTTTAACTTGAACTTGAAGGTAAGTCAGAGCAGGTGCATATGGTTCTTATTTAGCCTTACCTTAGTGCAAGAAAAAGGCTCCAAGCCTTTTCCATGATTTAAAAGCTGCACATGCAGCAAGGGAAGGTGACTGTGATGAAGAATTAGTTTTGAGTAGGGGCTGGTTCAATCATTCCAAAGTGAGAGCAAATTTACACAACATTAAAGAAGTTGTCTGTAAGTCAGATGTTTATAACCCATGGACAGCCTGTATATTACTTCCAGGGTTCTAAAGCTACTAACAAAGTTATGTGCCTTCACCCAAAATGTTCCCTTGCCCAGATGCTATTAGCTATTCCACATGACCACAAGATTCTTTTTGAATAAGTATTTCTTCTCATTGATCAAACTATCACAAATCATTTAATGCTTTTTATGCATACATATAATGGAAATAGCTTGGGGGGAAAAGAAGGAAATTATTTAACAAAATTTTACAGTAACTAGCTCATTTACTCATTTATTTATTGAATACTCAATGACCTCATGTCATATGCCAAGTAATTAACAAAAATAATACCTAAATGTTTACTGAGCACTTAGTATTTGCCCAGCACTGTCCTAAGCACTTTATGCATATAATATCATTTAATCCTCATATCAAGTGAGGAATTAGAACTCAGACCATGTGGTTCAGAGCCCATGCTCATAATCATTACTATGCGGTTCCTGCTTCAACCAACTTACATGCCAGTGAGAATTTTTACATTGGGTTTTAAAAAAAAACTTGTGTTTGACAAGTTCAAAGTGAGATGAACATAAGTATAATACACACAAAATTATATATAACCATAAAATAGTTTTTTTTTGGCCAAACAAAAAAACTCTTGGTGTCTTATTATGCATACTGATTAAATACATTTATTTACTTACTACAAAGGATTTGTGTAGATTGTATCAAATTTCTTATATCTTAATGACATTTAAAATACCATAAAAATAACTTGCTTCCTCAAAGTTCAACGACACAGAAAATAACAAATGCTGACAAGGAAGAAAGATTGGGATTCTCGTACACTGCTGGTGGGACTGTAAAATGATACAACCACTGTGGAAAGCAGCATGGTGATTCCTTAAAAAGCTGGAAATAGAAATACTATTTGACCCAGCATTTCCATTACCAGGTATATATCCTAAAGAAGTGAGAGCCAGGACAAGAACAGACACATGCACACCCATGTTCATCCCAGTACTATTTACAATAGCAAACAGATGGAAACAACCTAGGTGCCCATCAACAAAAGAATGGATAACTAAACTATGGTTACATACATACAATGGAATACTATGCAACCCTAAAGAATAACATAGAATCTGCAAAACACCACATGGATGAACTTGGAGGACTTTATGCTGAGTGAAATAAGTCAATCACAGAACAAATACTGTAGTCTGTTATTGTAAAAAGTCAAGGAAAGATTTATATATGGAAGGAAACATTCTTTGTTGGTTACCAGGGGTGGGAGGGGAGGGGAGAGGAGGGAACACTGCTAGATAGGTAGAGACAAGTATTGATTTGGGTGAAGGGAAGGGCAATGTACCAAATGTGAGTGATCAACATGGTGACACTGAGGAAGAGAAGACAGAGAGGTGAATGGGAGGTGCAGACAACAAAGATGAACCCTTTTGCACATACAGTACTGTGTTGTCAGTGATGGCAAAACATTGATCTACAAGTGGATAGGCGAGTAGACAAGCTGAAGAATTAGATATGTCTATGCAGTGGGGAGTATGCCCATGACAATGTTTAGGCTGGCAGACAATGTTTCTACATGTATATTTGTATATTCTGTAAGAATTCCCAGGTATGTAGTAGAGCTGATAAGGGACAAAGTTGTAGTCCTCTCTTGGCCACAGCCAGCTACCTGGAGGGAGCAAGTAGTTGGACCTGTGGGCTCAGAACCATGGTTGCAGGGGACATCAAGCTCAACTGGCATAACATACTACACAAAAACTTTATTCCACATCCTACTTTGGCGAGTAGCGACTGGAATCTTAAAAGCTTGCAACTGACCATCTAGATACAACAATGGGTCTCCCCTCATCCAGAGCAAAGAATGCAGAAAGCAAAAGATGCATGGAAACAATTAGCCCAAGGGACTGCTATACCCTGCAATCCTCAATCTATATGACTATGAGACCAGAAGAACTAGATGGTGTCTGGTTACCACTGTCAACCACTCAGAGGGGTATCTATGTAGGAGATCCTTGACAGAGAGGGAGAACAATGTGGAACAAAACTCAAAAGCATTTGAAAAAAAAAGGGGGGGGGGCGTGGACCAGGTTTGCTGGTCTGATAGAGCCTGGTGGAATCCCTGAGACTATGGCCCCTAGCTGCCCTTCACGTCTGGAATTGAACCTACTTCTGTGGCTTCCAGCCAAACAAAAGACAGGCATATGAGTTGAACATTTACATTAGGTAGATAGACTCCTTGGAGAGATCAATCATGGGAGAATAGAAGGGCTGTGTATATACAGGGAGACTGCTCAGAGGGCAGGAGTGCATTTGAGGGAAGGACACAGGAAGAAATAACTATGGGGAGGAAGTGGGAGGGGAGCTGTTGCATTGTAGGAAGTAGGAAATTGCAGACAATGTCATGAGACAAAGTGTATGTAAACTGCTGTATGGAAAATTTGCTCTATAAACTTCTACCCAAATCTCAATAAAAATTAAAAAATAAAATAAAAATGAAAACAAAGATTACTTGCTTCCTTGAAATAATGAAATTATTTTCAACAAAGAATAATTTATAAATGCTAATGTCTTCACTGGTTGCCTATAGTGCACATCCTTATTCAGACGGTTATTCCAAAAACCTAACTCACCGCTGTCAAGTCAATTTTGACTCATAGCGATCCTTCCTTGGGTTTCCAAGGAGGTATCTCTACAGAAGCAGGTTGCCCAATCTTCCTTCCGAGGAGTGGCTGGTAGGTTTGAACCACCAGCCTTCTGGTTAGCAGTCAGAAGCCTTAGGCACTAAGCCACCAGAGCGCCATGCCACGTATCTATTTATTAACGAAGAAATGCAGTAACTGAGTATATAAATATCAATTTCTGTCTCAGAACAATTTTGGAAAGGCACTGAAGATACTAACCATCATATTAACAGATGAAACTAGGGGAAAAAATCATGTCTAGTCAAATGCAATGAATTTGAGACGGCAGAATTACTGGTAATAAAATCTATGTTCTTAAAACCTTGAAAAAACTTAAAGTGATTATCAAGATGTCTTGAGCAGTCACATATGCAACAATTTTTCAAAGCAAATATACAAAATTCTCTATAGCTCTTCGCTATCCAAGAGTCAGGTGATGTAATACATGTTTCCCATCACCTCTGCTAGGCCAATTTCCAACCCCATATCCTCATCTAATGGCTCTCTCCCTCAATGATCCCAGTGCCCAACCTTACCCGCCATTCGTTGCCATGTGCAAGTCCTCCATTAGACCCTTTATTAGCCTTTCATTGATTCCCTATACTGTAAACAGCAAAACCACACAGGGCCTGTTACCATTACCAAATCCAAAATGCAAACTGGCTGCACCAGAATTACCCAGGGCTGTGGATCGTTTCCAAAAGGAACTCTGGTGGCATAGTGCCTAAGGCATTTGACTGCTAACTAGAAGGTTGGCAGTTCAAACCCATCAGCCACTCCATCGAAGGAAGACTGGGCAATCTACTTCTGTAAAGATCTACCTCCTTGGGAACCCAAAGGGAGTCACTGTGAGTCAGAATCAACTTGATGGCATTGAGTTTGGTTTTTGGTTTTGGTGGATCTTTTCTACCAGAATATAAAATTCCTGGGCCCCAGTCCCAGAAAAACTCTGAACTTCCAGGTGATTCTGATAGGTAGTCAAATTTGAGAACTCCTGAACTAGATCCTGGGAGCTCTGGTGGCATAGTGCCTAAGGCATTTGACTGCTAACTAGGCTGGAGGTTCAAACCCACCAGCCACTCCTCAGAAGGAAGATTGGGCAATCTACTTCTGTAGTGATACTGCCTTGGAAACCTACAGAGGGGTCACTATGAGTGAAATCCAACTCAGTGACAGTGGATGGGTAGGAACTAGACCCTATGAGCCCTGGCAGTGCAGTGGTCAAAGCATTCAACTGTTAATGAAAAAGTCAGTGATTCAAACCAAATAGCTGCTCCATTTAAAACAAAAAAAGAAAAAACTCAGGCAGTCTTGCTTCTGTAAGATTCACAGCCTTGGAAACCCAATGGAAGTCACTATGAGTCAGAATCGACTCGATGGCAGTGAACTTGATTTTTTTGGTTGGGTGGATCTTTTCCGCCACAACATGAATTCCTGGACCCAGTCCCAGAAAACTCTGAGCCTCCAAGTAATTCTGATAAGCAACAATTTGACAACCCCTGATGTAGCTCCTGGGAGCTCTGATGGTGCAGTGCCTAAGGCATTTGACTGCTAACCAGAAGACTGGTGGTTCAAACCCCCCAGCTACTCCTCAGAAGGAAAGTTGGGCAATCTACTTCTGTAGTGCTATCATCAGAAACCCAAGGAGGGGTCGCTATGAGTTGGATCCTACTCAACAGCAGTGCGTTTAGTTTGGTTTTTGTATGTAGCTCCTAAGAGCCCTGGTTAAAGCATTCAACTGCTAACCAAACGGTTGGCAGTTTGAACCCACCAGCTGCTCTGCAGCAGAAAGATGATGCAGTCTGCTTCCATAAAGATTTCCATCCTTGGAAATCCTGTGGAGCAGTTCTCCTCTGTCCTATAGGGTCACCATGAGTCACAATTGACTCAATGGCAGTGGGTTGGATCTACACCCTAATCATGAGCATTAGCTATGTTGTACTGTTAGGTGCCATCAAGTCAGCGCCAACTCATAGAGACCCTCTGTACAAAAGAATGAAACACTGCCCATTCCTACACTATCCTCACAATCCTTGCTGTGCTTTGGCCCATTTTTGCAGCCATGGTGTCAATCCATTTCGTTAAGGGCCTTCCCTTTTTTTATTGTTCTTCCATTTTACCAAGCATGGTATTCTTCTCCAGTGACTGGTCCCTTCTGACAACAAGACTAAAGTAGGTAAGATGAAATCTGGCCATTCTCGCTTTGGAGGAGCAGTTCAGCTGCACTTCGTCCAAGACAGTTTTCTTCTGGCAGTCCATGGTATTTTCAGTATTCCTCCCCAACACCACAACTCAAAGGCATCAATTCTTCAGTCTTCCTTATTCATTGTTCAGCTTTCACATGTATATAGGCGATTGAAAACACCATGGCTTAGGTCAGGTGCACCTTAGTGTTCAAAGTGACATCTTTGCTGAACACTTTAAAGAATAGCAGATTTGCCCAATGCAATATGTCATCTGATCTCTTGAATACTGCTTCCAAGGGTGTTGATTGTGAATTCAAGTAAAATGAAATCCCTGACAATTTCAAACTTTTCTCCATCTATAATGATGTTGCTTATTGGTCCAGTTCTGAGGATTTTTGTTTTATGTTGAGGTATAATCCATACTGAAGTCCGTCTTTGATCTTCATCAGTAAGTGCTTCAAGTCTTCACTTTCAGCAAGCAAGACCGTGTCACCTGCATGTTGCAGGTTGTTAGTGAGTCTTCCTCCAATCCTGGACCTGCTTCTTGGATTATTTGCTCAGTACACAGGCTGAATAAAACCAAAAAGTGAAAGGATACAACCCTGACACACACCCTGCCTGATTTTAAATCATGCAGTATCCCCTTGTTCTGTTCAAACTACAGCCTCCTGGTTTATGGACAGGTTCCTCGTGAACACAATTATAGTGTTCTAGAATTTCCATTCTTTGTACTGTTATCCATAATTCGTTATGATCAAAAAAAAAGAAAAAACTCACTGCCATCAAGTCGATTCCAACTCATAGCGACCCCCTTTGGGTTTCTGAGGCAGTAAATCTTTACGGAAGTAGACTGTCCAGGCTTCCTTCCACAGAGTGGCTGGTGGGTTTGAACCACCAACCTTCTGGTTAACAGTCAAATGCCTAAGGCACTATGCCACCAGAGTGACCTGTTACATAAGCAATAAAACACAAGTAAACATCTTTCTGGTATTTTTTGCTTTCAGCCAAGATCCATCTGATATCAGCAATAATATTCCTCATACCAAGTCCTCTTCTGAATCCAGCTTTAATTTCTGGAAGTCCCCTGTCAAAATACTGCTACAATCGTTTTTGAATTATCTTCAGCAAAATTTTACTTGCTGTGATATTAATGATATTGTTCAGCAATTTCCTCATTCTGTTGGATCACCTTTCTTTGGAATGGGCACAAATATCGATCTTTTCCAGTCTGTTAGCCAGGTAAATCTTTCACATCTTGGCATAAACAAGTAAGTGCCTCCAGTGCTGCATATATTTGTTGAAACATCTCAATGGATAGTCCATGAATTCCTGGAGCCTTGTTTCTCACCAATCCCTTCAGTGCAGCTTGGACTTCCTCCTTCAATACCAATGGTTCTTGATCATATGCTACCTCCTGAAATGCTTGAACGTCAACCAATTCTTTTTGTCAACTCTGTTTAGCTATAGGTATCAGTTTTCTCTGATGTAAAAATGAGGAAGCTAGGCTGAAATAAAATTATCTCAAAGTTCCCTTCCAGTAAAACTAATAATAATCCATGGGACCATATTCTATAGCTATCCTGGATGCTGGTTTCTCTTCAGCCAGACTTCATGCTTTTTCAGAACAAAGGCTATGAACCTTGTTTTGTTCCCAAGTCAGCCCTGTAGTTTGTACATAGTAGTTGTTAGTTGCCATGGAGTCCATTCCAATGCATTTCAACCTGTGTGTATGAAGGAGAACTGCTCCATAGGGTTTTCAAGGCTGACATTTCAGAAGCAGTTCACCAGGCCTTTCTTCCAAGATGCCTCTGTAGGTTTGAAGGGTAGGTTTGAAGTATGAACCTGTCAGCAAGTAGTTGGGTGCTTAACCATTTGTACCACCCAGACTGCCTATAGTAGGACAGGCATAGTAGAAGCTCAACAAATCCTCACATCAATCTTTTATAGAGCATGGTAGGAGCTCAATAAACTTCTGATTCTTGAGTTTCCATGACTGTAACTCGGTAACTGAAGAGAATTCAATAAACCATGCCACAGATACCACAGTAGTGACTACCTGGCACATTTTGTGCACATGCTGGATTCTATCTTCCTCTAAAGAACTCACCTACAGACCTCAGCACTTGATTTACTATAGTCACAAAACTGCAAAAATCAAATGCTTCCACACAGTAGGGTGCCAGGAAAGTACAAGTTGTAGCTTTCTGTTTATTAAGGAAACCACCTAAAGCCCTTGTAGATAACATATCCGGTTTGTGAGAATTATGAAACATATTGTTATATTGTGTCAAGAATTCACATCTCTACTACAGCTTAATGGTGAGAAGAATAAGACAACAATTCTATTTACTAGAATGACAATGGGATGAACCAGGTGACAATTCAAGTACAGGAAGTAATTCAAATCCACAGTTTGTATCTATTACCAAATTCATTCTATTGTTGTTACATTGTTGTTATGTGCCATCAAGTAGGACCCTACTCATAACAACCCCTCCTTGGGTTTCCAAGGCAATATCACTATTGGCTTCTGGTTAGTAGTCAAGTGCTTTAGGCACTATGCTACCAGAGCTCCTTCATTCTATTGAGAGGAGATTTTTCTAACTGGTCCTTTGGAGGTTCCTAATAGCTGGCTATTGAACCTTCTTAACAAGAAAAACATCTTTGTTGGGAAATTAAGAAATACAGAAACAACAATAGTCTCACATTTATGTAGGATTTGATAGTCTTCAAATCATTTTCACATGCCATTTCAGCCTGTCATAAAAGCCCTTGGAGGTAGGCAAGGAGTTTATTATCTGCATTTTACAAATGAGAAAATGAAGGCTCAGGGAAGTTAAGAATGTTCCATGTTGAAGCTAGAATAGACCCCAGGGCTTTTATACTGTATCACTGACTCCGTGAATCAGGTTTATTTTATTATTTTATTGTATTTTGCATTTGAATGCTGAAGCAGGGTTATACAGCTTCTTAGTGGCTACAGGTCCTATTGGACTCCATTGTGTTACTGCTTCAGACAGTTACTGTTACTGGCCTACTTGTCCCCTGACGGTATTTGAATCTGTGACTCCAGTGTTATGTGCTTATGTAAATATAAGTAATTACATCTTACTGCCATGTAATATCTTAGGAGTATTTTTATATACCATATTTCATTTGCTCCTTGTATTTCTCATTTATTAATGAGGAAAGCAAACTAAAGATAACAGAGTAACTTGCATAAGGTCAGGACCTAAAATTGAAGGCATAACATGTATTTTTTTAAAAAAAGTTAGGAAGAACTTCTTAAGCTTAAGCAAATTGAAACTCTTTAGGTAATCATACTAAAAGAGTTTCAATTTGTACAAGCTTAAGAAGTTTCCACCTAATTTTTTTTTTTTTTTTTTTCAAATCATGGGGGCTCTGGGGGTTCAAACCCACCAGCCACACCTCAGAAGGAAGACTGGGCAATCTACTTCCGTAGATACCACCTCAGAAACCCAAGGAGGAGTGACTATGAGTCAGAATCAACTTGACAGCAATGAGTTATTTAGGTAATCATAACTTGAAAGTTTCTGAAGTTGAATACTCAGGTTGGTATATTTTGAAAATTAATCATCTTTACTTAAAGAATAGTCATAGACTTCTCATTTATATTATGTGCTGAAAAGAAGCTTTCATATTTCCAGGGGAAGCCCTTAGAAAGCCATATGCCTGTGTTTTCTTTAACCCTTTTGTGATCCATGGGGCACCAACATTTTCAGCCTCTCAGATTTCTTGAGAAGCTGCTATCCCAACTGTAGTACATGCTGCCGCCTGGTGAAGATTTGTGTGTGAATCTGAAGAAACAGGCTTCAACCCACTAAGCCTACCACTTGGGACACATGTGTCCCACATAACTGTATCAAAATCCATATTACCTCAAAAATTTTTTCTTTGATTTCAGCATGCCTTCCATTACTGAAAATACATGGTATCAACAAAAATTTCAAAGCAGAAAATAATTCAGTTATGAAAGAGTTAAGTGTTCAGGAGTTTCCAAAATAGAGTATTATATCAAAGAAGAAACTGAAAACCCTAAGGCAGAGCACAGTCACAGGCAGTACAAGCCTGTTGTTTGTGCTGGCATCACAGACCAGTCAATGTTCCGGTAATTGTTCTATGTTTCAAAAACGGAAGTCACTCAACAAAATACTAACAAACTGAATCCTGCAACATATAAAGGAGGATATAGCAAAACCAAGAAAAATGTATCCCAGGGACTGAAAGTTGGTTCAACATACAAAAATCAGTCAACATAACATATCAATAAAGGACAAAAAACACATGATTATGTTGACAGAAAAGCATTCAATAAAATTCAACTCCCCTTCATGATATATAAAAAAAGCACTAAACAAACTAGGAATAGAAGGACACTTCTTCACTTCATAAAAGGCATCCATGAAAAACCTACACCTAACAACATATTTAGCGGTAAAAGACTAGATGCTTTCTCCCTAAGATCAAGAACAAAACAAGGATGTCTGCTCTTGCCTCTTCCATTCAACACTATACTGGAGGTACCAGTCAGAGCAATTAGAAATAAAAGGAATTCAGATTGGAAAGGAAGGAGCAAAACTACCTCTATTCTGAGATGACATTATCTCATGTATGTAAAACACTAAGGAATCCATGAAAAGACCTATCAGGACTAATGAAGATGGTCAACAAGGTTGCAGGATACAAGATCAATATACAAAAATGGAAGTGAAAGTGTCAATGCTTCTATCACTAAATAATTAATAGCACCTGAAAACTTGCTCTTTGCATTTCATTAATACAAAATTCAGAATGTACTGAATATTTAGCATTTAAAAAGATCTATGATATTTGGTAAAGAGAAGTGCTTTCTGGTGTACATTCAGCTCTAAAAAATATGGAGAAAAAGACTGTTTTGTTTTTATAGCCCAGGTTAAGTGATGAGAATTAGAAAAGATTTTGAAGTATCTAAAGATCTGCTGGGTCCATTAAAAAACAGCTAATCTGTTCAAGTTTTAATTCTCTTCTAATGGGTTTTCTTTAAAGTACTTTATAGCAGTTGCAATCAATTCAAAATACTGCATCTTGATGCTCATACAAACTAGAAAGTAATGACTATATTTTCACTTACTTGGCTTATATTTTTACTTTGGCCCAATCTCCCAAAGGTTTTCAATACCATTAAGTACTACACAATATTGGCGTAGACTTTCTTCAACTTTATTAGAATTAACATAGAAGTGGTATCTTATTCTAGTAACAACAAACATGCTATTTGGTAATATAAATTAAATATAAAATAAACATTCCTAGAAAGGAGAATTGTTCTATGTTTCAGAAAAGCATTATATTTCTTTCTTTTCTGAAGACTTGAATAAAAATCAAAGCTTACCTCCATCAAGTCGATTACAACTTGTAGCAACCCTCTAGGGTAGAACTGCCTCATAGAGTTTCCAAAGCTTTAAATCTTCACAGAAGCAAACTGCCACATCTTTCTCCCTCAGAATTCAAATCATCCACCTTTGGCTTTTCAGCTAAGCACTTCAATCACTATGCCACTAGGGCAAACTTGAATACAGAACCTAATTACTCTAAAATTTACGACGCTTAAAGTGAGTCAATGGTAAGCTTAAGCTTAGAGGGCTCTTGCTATGGTCCAGGAAAATCCTCCCCTCCCCTTTATCTCAAAACAAAACAAAAAAAACCAAACTCACTGCCATCCAGTCGATTCCAACTCATAGCAACCCTCTTTGGGTTTCTGAGGCTGTAAATCTTTATGGAAGTAGATTGCTCAGTCTTCTTTCCACAGAGTGGTTGGTGGGTTTGAACCACCAACCTTCTAGTTAGCAGTCAAATGCGTTAGGCACTAGCCATCAGAGCTCCTTACCCTTTATCTCAGGACCTTGTTAAAGACACATTCAATCATTTGCATCAATGGCTGATTATCATTCCCTACTTATTTGTAGGTTTACATCATGGCTCTTAACTGGTTCATTCTAGTTTGACCCTCCGCTGAGAATTTGCCTTTCCATCCCAGCCAGATACACTGAATCAGTATTAACTAAAATTTTTTCTGTAAATCAGATAGTTCATTGCCTTATTTCCTAATTCATATATATGAAATCTATTCTTCATTCACAATTTGATGCTAATCTGTCAGCAGCAAGCAAAGTCATTATCAATTTAATGTAAAAATCAAGACATAACTGAATAAACTGTTGTTGTTGTTATGTGCCGTCGAGTCGGCTCTGACAGCGACCCCTCCTTGGGTTTCCGAGGCAGTGGCACTACAGAAGTAGATAGCCCA
>NW_006921604.1:11193022-11206169 GCF_000298275.1 Orycteropus afer afer
GTTGCTATGAGTCAGATCCAACTCGTCGGCAGTGAGCTTGGTTTTTATGGTTTATGTGGTGAAGGTAAATTTTTAGAGATGAAATATTAAATAAACATACACATTTCAAAACAATTGCCCTAATGTTTTAAGTCTATAACATGGAACCTTTGGATTTTTGGCTGCAAACATTTCACCAACTTTTTTAATCAGTCCCCTTTTTCTGCCACGCAAATTCAAAAGAGGTGATAAATTTCAGTGAAAAGAAAACTGGGGGTTGAAAAGCAGAGCTCTTCTGAAATATAAAAGAGCGTGCTACCAGAAAGTTCCATACACTGTTTTTGAATCCTACTATTTCCTTTTAAGAATACTGATTAAGTGTGTAGTAGACTGTATTCTTGTTTTCAATTTTGGTGGCAGAGTAATCAAAGCATTCCGCTGCTAAACAAAACGTTGTCAGTTCAAACCCACCAGTCAGGACCAACTTGGCGGCAGTGAGTTTGTTCCCCCCCCCCGCCCCCCCCACCGTTGCTACACAGGAGACAGATTAGATGAGGCAGTCTGTTTCTGTAAAGGTTTATAACCTTGGAAACCATTCCGGGCAGTTCTACTCTGTCCTATAGGGTCTCTAGGAGTCAGAATCAACTTGATGGCAGTGGGTTTAGTCTTGGTTTCCCTATGAAAGGATACACAAACTTGTCATTCAAAATATGACATTCAGTACAGCTTCATAAAAGGATATTTCCCACCCTAATGACTTCAAGTTTGGCCTGATGAGTTATGAGACCAAAGACAGGGGAACAGTATGACATAGACTATATCCAGCAGAAGCTCTTTTCCTTTCATCAAGAGAATCGCTTGTTCCAAAAAGGGGCAGTCTGTCAGCCTGGGCTCTGGGACAAAAAAGGCACCAAAGCAGAGCTGACCCTTAATTGTCATATAACATGAATGTAATATAAATTACATGTAATTGGAAATCACTGAGATTTATAAACTATAATCCTAATATTTAGCTCACTTTGTCATTTTATCTATAAGTAGACAAACTTGACAGATGTCATAAACAATCCTTAGGTGATGATGATTTCCCAATTCAGTATGAAGTAAGTATATAAGGACTCATCCCCAGGTTTGGCAGAACAGAACAATTTTATGTAAAGCTATCTATCCTATGTTCTATATCAGCAATTAATGCAGTGATGAGTGAGGAAAGGACTCAATAGACCAGAAAGCACCCAAATCTGCAGTCTACAGGAACACAAAACATGATGCAGGTTCACTGTACCTAGACCACATGGGATCATTCTAAGTCCAGAAACTTGGGAGCAAGCATATAGGTATGAATCAAAGGAGAGACAGGAGGTGAAGGTATCCATCTGAAATAGTAGAAAGACCCCAGCTCGGTAATGACACAAAACAATTGTTAGAAATTATAATGTTGGGGTAATCAAAAGTTGTTTGAGTAATCCTTGAATTCACCTAAAGGAAACACTTTAATAATATAATTACTTTACCAATTTGCAAAGTCTGTGTTTTACTTGCCTTTTGATTTCAATTAAAAACATATAATTAAAAAATAAGATTTCTGAACACCAGCCATGCCTATGGCTCATTATATTTGCACTGAGGAGGATTATGAAGTCATAAGAAAGAATCCTTGCTCTCAGTGGAAGAAAGCTATGAGACTATCTTCTATATGTGCCTGCTGAAATTATTAAATAAACCCAGGCCCAGGACATACAAAAAAGATGCCAGTTTTTCCTGGGGGGGTGGGGGGGGGGAAGAGATAGAAATAGAAAAAGTGACTCATGTAAATGCTTTAAATATCTCTAAGCAACATTATCATTATGAATCCTGTTGGGGTAAAATTGCTTATTAAGATATTTAGTAGCCATGAGATGAAAAGGAAGAATTACTTTTTTTTTTTTTTTTTTTGAGGACTTACTATGTGCCAGGCTATTTACACCTGCACCCCCATTTAATTCTTATAATAAATCAATGGCATAGGCATTATTACCTCCATTTATAGATGAAGAAACTGAGGCTCAGAGAGATTAAGTAAGTTGCCAGCTAGCACAGCTAGTTAAAAAGCACAGTGAGTATCTGAACTCAATACATCTGGCTCCCAACCTCTTGCCCTTCACATTATCAAATGATGCCTTTCTAGATTTGTGTCAGCCAAGGAGATTTCTTTTTTTCCAATCTAACTTAATATTTCATTTGTTTTATTCTCAAATACTTTTAAGGAAGAAAAAGCTCCTTTCATCATCTGTTTCAATATGTCACATTCCCTTAACCATCAGTCTATTAATTTTATTTAACAGATTATTTCCTGATATAAATTAAAAATGAAGCATATTTACTCTTCATGTGTCATCAAATCAGTAATCTTTTATTCTTTAATTTTATATATTGTTTTTATTTTACATCTGAAAATAGTAGATGTAACCATGTCAGAATAGGTTGCCTGTTTTCTTTGAATTTTCAGATTTTGGAGTTCATTTAAAATACACTAATAATAGGAAAAATGTCTGTCAAAGAAATAATGTGATACCACTGCATTTTTTCTAAACTTTTTAATTGTGATCTGGGTGAAGGTTTACAGAGCAAATTTGTTTTCCATTGACTAGTTCATACACATTTTGTTTCACAACATTAATAGAAATCCTGAGGGGAAGGAATAATGCCAGCAAGGTAAAAGATAAGTAATGATTTGGGTGAAGGGAAAGGCAATATACCAAACCAGCATTGTTTCTGGAATCAGAGTCACACAGTTAGAAGGGATAGTCTGCCATTAGGTAGAATCTAGGAAGAAACTGCAAGATGATGTACATGAAAAAATCACCTTACATCCAATTTCAGATTACCTTCATAAAGTAGTTTTACTAATATCACTGCTGCACTGTCATTATTGTTATTAAAAATTACAATCACCTATTGTGGTAGATTTAACCAGCTGTGGCGAACAGTTGTTACCATTTTCTTCAGCCATAAAACTTGTCAAACTAGTGGTTTTATGGGTACACAAATAATTAAGAGAAAACATGTAGACTGTGTAATTTTATACATTTTAAATAGTGACAGAAAAGCAATACCTCAAATGACAATCTATCATCCATCTGTTAGTTTGTCATACTGTGGTGGCTTACATGTTGCTATGATGTTGGAAGCTATGCCACGGGTATTTCAAATACCAGCAGGGTCATCCATGGTGGAGTAGGTTTCAGCAGAGCTACTAGACTGAGACAAACTAGGAAGAAAGGTTTGCAATCCACTTCTAAAAATTAACCAATGAAAATTCTATGGATCACATCAGCATATTGCCCAATATCGTGATGGAAGGTAAGCCCCCTAGACTGGAAGGCTCTCTAAATAGACAGTGGTTGCAACCAATGAGCATACCAATTATTGAAACAATGGTACAGGGCTGGACAACATTTCATTCTATTGTACATGGAGTCACCCTTAGTCAGAGCCAGCTCCATGGCAACTAAAAACAATCTATCAATGAACTACAGACAACCCATGCATAGTAAAGCCTTTTTAAATAGAATCCCACCATTCTAAAATACACAGTAACTTGGACACAGTATATCATTCATTCTGACTTAAAAAGTTCCAAGTAGACAGATATGTTAAGGTTTGTTATGTTGTTGTTATGTGCCCTGAAGTCGGCCCTGACTCAGAGTGACCCCTCCTTGGGTTTCTGAGGCAGTATCACTACGGAAGTAGGATTGCCCAACCTTCCTTCCGAGGAGTGGCTGGTGGGTTTGAACCGCCAGCCTTCTGGTTAGCAGTCAAGTGCTTTAGCCACTATGCTACCAGAGCTCCTTATAACTCCTTTCCACTTTCTACCCCATTCAATCTTTCACACCTACTGCCAACACCAAAACCCACTTCAATGTTCTCATCTTATATGAGAGCTCTAAAGCATTTGACCATGGACCACACCTGCCTCCTCTTTTGCCAACAGCCTTTTCCCTCGGCCCCTGTGATCCCACTCAGTTCTTCATGATATCCTATTTCTCTGACCACTTCCCTTCAGTGTCCTTCGTGTGCTACTTTCCCTCCCACTGTACCTCAGTGTCTCCAGCCTACCTTCTCCTCACTCTTCCTGGACAATCTTGCCCAGTATCTTGGGTTTAACTAGCATTCACATGCTAATAGGGCCCGTATCTTTATTTCTTGCCTAAACTTTAGTATCATACAGCAAACTCTCTGCAGGTAATTCTACCTGGTGCCCACAGGCATTTCAAGTGCAACATGTCAGCAGAAATAGAAAAAACATATGTCCAATTATCTTCCGTATGTAGTATCTTTTTCTTTCTCATATAAAATCAAACTGCTTAATATTTGGCCATGGTATGCCAGTTGACTCTCAGCTGTGTCTAGGATGAAGCCTTACATTGCCTGGGCTCAGACCTAATACTTCGTCTTTCCCTCCTCAACTTGCTCATCCCTCCTATATTCTCTAATTCATAACACAAGCTGCAAGCCTAAAAGCATCTTTAGCCCCTACTTCTTCCTCATTCTCTCACATCATCAACCAGCAAACTCCCAACTTGATCCCCTAAACACCTCTCTAATCCATTTTCTCCTTTCCATCTCCACAGGCCTGGTCTAGGCAGCCAACACTTCTTGCCTGACCTCCTGATCCTCTAGGAGCCACAAGACTCATCCATGTAAAATGTCTTCTAGAAACAATAATAAAATGCAAATGTGGTCATCTTACTCCTCTGATCAAAGCCTTCAATAGCTGGTCATCATCCACTGGAAAATGTCCAAGTTCCTCTGAATGCCACACAAGGCCCTCTAAGGCTTGGTCCCTGTTTTACTCCTTAATATCCTCTCTGGTTGCTTCCTACTTTGAAGGCTACTGACCTGCACCCTAACTACACTAGTCATGGGTATTGTTTGCAGCATGCTGTTTCTCACCTCTTTGCCTTCCTTATACTATTGCACCTACTACATCCTCCCTGCTCCCAATTTACCAGTTGCTGACTCATGGCAACCCCATGTGTGTCTGAGTAGAACTATGCTCTATATGCTTTTCAATGGATGATTTTCTGGAAATAGATTGCCAGGCCTTTCTTCCTAGGCACCGATGAATGGACTTGAACCTCCAACCTTTCAGTTAGCAGCCAAGCACGTTAAACATTTGTACCACACTGCACCTCCTAACCTGGTTAACTCTTAACATCCTTTAAGATTCAAATCAATCACCACTTCCTACAGGAAATCGTCCCTAAAACACCATGCTGAGTAGTCCATAGCATTTATGTAGTCCACAGCATTCCCTATTCCCTATTCAAGTGCACAAGTACTCTATTGAGATTCTTAATCACATGACTCTGTTCCAGACCAAAGTATAAATGGATCAAAGACTACATTGTCTCAATAAATGGCTGTCCATATGAACCCAGAAAACTATAAACATGAAGGACTGATGTTACCAAGAGCAGCTTAAAAGATTCATACTGTGTTACTTTATTATATATATAAAATGCTTCAGGATTCTAGAATATTACTTTCATCTTACTGAAGAATAAAGAATAGAAATTATATAATAATTTACATAAGTAATTATTCACCTAGACATTAGAAACTAAAATGTCATACTTCCTTTCAGACTGTAAGTATTTAAGTTCCATACTCAGAACTTGTTAGCTCAGCCTTGAAGTTTCAATTCAAGTTGGAGGAGGAGGAGTGGCTCGGAAGAAGGTAAAATTTACCACCTTTCCCACAAATATTTTTTTCAGATATTCTGTTCATACTAAAAGATTAAACTCTATTTATTAAGAAATGAAGAAAAGTCACCTAAAAGCTTTAGTTTTTCAGAAGCCATTCTGGGGAAGTTATTATTTTTAATGAAAGAAACACATGGTAGCAAGTGAGCTGCCTTTTCCTGCACATGGATGTGATTCTGACAGAGGACTCAGCAGGCTCTGCAGGTAACATCCGCCCTGGGCTCCAAAATACCCCACAGCAGCAGATGATCAGTGGCGCTCTGGCGTGGACTTTATCTGCATCACCCTGACCTGAGCTCAGACAATACAGGCCAGACCAAAGAGTTCATCCCAGATAGTGACACAGCTAGAGTCAACTGGTATACCATGGTCAAATACTAAACACTCTGAGTTTACATTGGAGGGAAGGATATTACATATAGATATTAATTGGAAGTACGGTTTCCCATTTCTGCTGATGCTGCAACCTATTTTCCTCAGGATAACTGACAGTTCATATAATTTTGCTCTCTTTATAAAGCTAAACCCTACCACCAAGTGAATCCTCATTTCCACCAGCACTATAGAACAGAACAGGGGCTGGGTAAGACATTTCAGAAAGCAGAAGGACCGAAACATTAGGGATCCTGGCGGAACTGGGAAAGCCTGGTAAACCACTCACTGGCAATGAGTTGGATCCAACCCATAGCTGGGTTTCTGAGGCAGTATCACTACAGAAGCAGATTGCCCAATCTTCGTTCCGAGGAGTGGCTGGTGGGTTTGAACCGCCAGCCTTCTGATTAGCAGTCACATGCCTTAGGCACTTGTCCTATTCCAAAAACTCTAAGCTTCTATTTCAGAAAACTACAAAGTTCTCGGCCAGGGAAGATACCTGCCTCTCAGCCTGAGGTAAAGTCCTCAAGCTCAAACAGCAATTTCCACCTCAGCAGTTCCAAGAAATGACACCAATGAGCACCCAGCTATGATCCACTTCTGATACAAAAGGGAGCAAGCAAGGCCATGTTGACTGCCCAGCTTCTCAGCCAAGGCAGATGCTCCAGGTCAGAAACCTGAGTAACGTAACCAAGCTCAGAATTTAGCTGACTATCTTCAGTTGCTTTTTGACTCTTAACTCTTGGGAGCTGCTTCTTAGCACCCAATATTGTAAAATATGAGTCTGAGAGAGTCTTTTTTTCTTTTTATCAAGAGTTGTCTAAATTACCTAACTTGCTATCTGCACCATACATTGTTGTTATTATTGTTATTTGCCATCGAGTCGGACCCGACACATTTGATAGCCAATAAATCGTATTTTCTCCAATGTGAATGAAAAGTCATTCACTAGATGGCACTAGTACAAATTGAAGCAATAAACAAAACTTTATTTACCTTACTATTGGCCTGATCTATCTCCATACCCAAAGACAATGGTCTCCCTTTCCCCTTCCCTCCAATCTGAAGGAAAATTTAAATTAGTGGAAAATAATGTTGCATATTACATAAGAAATGGTTAAATACAGTTATACATCTACTAAATACAATGCCAACCACTTGGATTAAAATTGGAGATCCTGTATAGAGTGGGAGAAAAATGTGAAACAAAACTCAAAATCATAAAAAAAAGAAAAGAAAGACAGACAGACCAGGCTTACTTGTCTGATAGAGACTGGTGAAACTCCTAGTCACCCTTCAGGTGTGAAACTGAACTCACTCCCAAGGCTCAACTCTCTGTCAAACAAAAGCCAGGCGTATAAGCTTAACACCTACACCAGGGAGATGCACTCCTTAGACCAATCAACCACAGGAGATCAGAAGGGCAGCTTTTGCACAGGGAGAAAGGTCAGGAGGCAGGAATGCATAGGCAAGAAGGACACACAGCAAGGGTAAGCACAGGGCAGAAGTGTGAGGTGAGATGTTACACCGTGGAGAATGTAACCAGTGTCACAAAACAAAATGTATATGAACTGTTGAATGTAAAAGGAATCTGCTTTGTAAAACTCCACCCAAATCACAAAACAAAAGTTAAATAAATACAGTTAGTCAGATAACATAATGGATCATAATGTGTAAGGCAGTATCATGGCCACTAAGCATACATAAGAAATGTTGTTGCTATCCAGTCTATTCCAACTCATGGCATGTGCACATATTAGAACTGCACCATGGGGTGTTCCAGGCTGTGACATTTCAGAAACAGACTGCCAGGCCCCTCTTCTGAGGTGGCTCTGGGTGGGTTGGAATTGCCAACATTTCAGCTACTAGTTGAGCACTTAACCATTTGTGCGACCTGGGGAGTAAACGTTAATGCAAGCACTACTTCTGACATTTCACTTGTGCCCCAAAGCTGTCAGATTTAAACCTACTACTATTCCTACAAACTCTGCTCTTCTCTTCTCCGTATCTAAAAGAGTCACATAATTTTTTAAAACTTACCCTATCTGGCTTTCTCTTATCAGCAACAAGCTTCTACGCCTATCTCTCCCCTATCAGTTGATGTAGTTCAGAGAATAGAAATCAGCAGTTTGTGTGTATGCAAACCCTCATTAAGAAGATAAATAAACTTCCCACCAATCTCACAATACATTCAAAGTGAACTGTGCTACATTCAGACAGTACTAGCTACACGCATTTTTCTAATGAAATAAGATTAGAAATTAAACACTAAAACTGCACCTCTAACTTTGACAACTTCATGTACTCACAGTATTCTGGGATATAGTTGAGGGAGAGAGTGGCTAGAAGGGCTGGGATAAAAGGTTCCCAACGGAATTGTCTGAGACTTACATTAACTCTACCTTGGAGTCTGAGTTGTGATTTCTTCTAGTACAGAAGGAAAGTTGAAGTTTGCAGCTTTGTCCACAGGGTAGTACAGTAATTCTGCAAATGGCAGCCCCCACCTCTAACTAACTAACCCCTTGTCATCAAGTGGATTCTGACTCATAGCGACCTACGGGACAGAGTAGAACTGCCCCATAGAGTTTCCAGGTCTATAAATCATTACAGAAGCAGACTTCCTCATCTTTCTCCCAAAAAGTGGCTGGTGTGTTTGAACCAGCCACTTGGAACCAATTCACTCCCATTCACGCCTCTGCTAAGAAGCTGCATATCCACCCCAGATGTACTGCATCAGAATCTACATTCTAACAAGATCCCCAGGTGATTCTTTTAGATCTTGTTAAAATGTAGATTCTGATGCAGTATATCTGGGGTGGATATGCAAATTCTCAGCAGGGGCTGAAACAGGAATGAACCAGTTCTGAGACTTCATTTGAACTCAAACCTTTTTGGATAGCAGCTGAAAGCTAAAGCACCATGCCATCCGCCCTCCACCCCTACCCCATCTCCTTCTAAAGAGAGTAATACCATGGCTGGGAGAGAATGGGGTCTTTTGCAGCTCGGCACCTACAGGAGATATTTTGATAATCTCAAATCCACAAGTATTTGTAAACCTATCCAGTTACTCCCAGCAGTCTCTCCTGAAGTAGCAGAAGAAACAGCAGAAGGACCCAGCCTTTGAAGGGCTAACAAGAATTGAAAAGCTGTAAAAACTGATTAGCCTATTTATTACAAAATTTGTTTACTTAGTTTTTATGTTTATTTCCCACTATATCCCTGCTAGGATACAATTAACCACCCCCTCACTCACCAGAATCATATTTGAAAGACTGGCAAAAAATAAAATAAATGCTGCATCTAAATGCACACTTCCAGAATTATGGAACTTGAATGTTGTTATACAAAGCTTCCCCAAAATAAACAGAAGAAAATACAGTATTTTGACAGAGCTTCTTTTCAAAGAAATTGTTATCCTTTTAGCCCTTGCTATTCAAAGTGTGGCCTATGGATGAGCGGCAGTATTACCTGGGAGCTGGATAGAAAAGCAGGCTTGTGGCCCCACCCTGGACCTATTAAACCTACATTTTAACAAGTTCCCCAGGTGATTTGGATGAGCACACAAGTTTGAGAAGCATTGGCCTGGGTGACAGTTAAGTATGCTGACCTATGTTTTCAAAACAATTTCCTAAGTGCTTTTCCTCCTTTGGATACATCTTATATAAAACAAATACATTTGAAATTTGAAAACCAAAACAGATTATTTCCCAGAACTGGTGTTGATCTACTACAGTAAAGTCTTCTTCTATCAAAACTGCCTGGTAACTCATTAACATGGCAGTGAACATTGACAGAAAATTTGTTCTGTCACTTCATAACTCAGCTAAACAGCACAGGTATGACAAGAAAAATTTAACTAAGACTAACAGACTCACATTACAGCCCTCTAGAGGATTTTTGAAAACTAATTTCCTGTCCATAAATAAGGAAACAAAATCATTTTCAGTATCAAGTTATACAAGTATCAAGTTAAACACATAACTGTAAACTGAGTCGCTGTGCTAGAGTGGTCTCCACATTACAGTCACTTTTGTTTACCTCCACTAACAATGAGCCTCCTGGGGAGAAATTATGTGAAGAAGTTTAAGTACCCTCTATTCCTTTCTCCACATGTGAGTGGAGAAATTGCAGAGGGGAAAATACACAAGTGGATACAATTAATGACTTCTGCACTCTTTTGACTCCTGCGCTCCTCTAATGGGAATGATTACGGATGGAACTGTGGAGTTGAAAGCAATCTCAGAAATAAGCAATTGCTGCCGGTCCAGCAATCTCCTTCTACAATGGACAGTACCTGCGGGGGTCCACAGCCTTCCACACAACAAACTAAACCAGTTACCATCAGATCGATTTTGATTGATGGTGACCCCATGTGTATCAGAGCACAGCTGAACCTGCACTCCACAGTGTTTTCATTGGTGGTGATCTTTCAGAAGCAGAGCACCAGGTCTTTTTTGTGAGGTGCCTGAGTAAACTCGATATGCCAACCTTTTGGTTTATAGCCCAGGACTTAACTCTTTGTTCTACCCAAGGACCCCTCTACAGCTTTCTATTATTATTGTTAGGCGCCACTGATGTTCAACTCATAGCAACCCCATGTAACACAATAGAACTCTAGGCTGTCATGTTTACTTGAGAAGATCACCAGGTCTTTCTCCCTTGGAGCAGGCTGGGTGAGTTCAAACTGCCAACCTTTCATAGCAGCCAAGCGCTTAAGTGTTGAGCTATCATAAGTCCTTACAGCCTTCTCCAAAACCAAACTCACTGCCATTCCCTGTATTCTGACTCACAGCCTTCTGTTGTTGTTGCTGTTAAGTGCTGTCAAGTCGGACCCAACACATAGCTACCCCTCCTTGGGTTTCTGAGGCGGTATCACTACGGAAGCAGATTGCCCAACCTTCCTTCTGAGGAGTGTCTGGTGGGTTTGAACCTCCAGCCTTCTGGTTAGCAGTCAAATGCCTTAGGCACTATGCTTCCAGAGACTTCTACAGACAGGTAAATGAGGAAGCACACGTCACATCACTGTTAGATACACTGACAACACTAACTGCCCTTCTACCTATGAGTCACCCACAACTCTACCCCCTTTTCAGTGAAAATCCTTCACACACCTGAGGGCCACTGTCATGTCCCCAGATGCTAAGTGTCAACTGACTAAATCCATTTGGTTTCTTGGTGGTTGTGGTTTCATTTTACCTTGGTATAACTGTGTATTTTTGTTTCTCTTGAAACTAAATTATGATTAGCCTGGCGTAATTTAAAGAGATCCACAGCACCAAATGAAGTCATTTGATGTAATGGCTGGTAATGCAATACATTCTCAGTGAAACATCAAAGATTATGTAATGGTTAATATATCTACATATGTCAGTAATACAACCATAAGAGTGTGTTTGTCCACTAGACTATAATGTGCAATGAAGAAAAACTGTCAAGCTCTAATTAAGGATTTCCCTAGTCCCCATTGCCACAGACAAAGCTCTACACTGGACAGATCACTAATCTGACCCAATGTGGCCTTTCTGTATCCTTCCTTGTTTATGAGGAGACGTTTTTTTTGTTTGTTTGTTTGTTTGTTTGTTTGTTTATTAGGATTTGGGTGAAGATTTACAGAGTAAATTCACTTTTCATACAGCAGTTCACATATACTTTGTCTCATGCCATTGACCAAAATTTACAATGCAGCAGCTCCCCTCCCACTTCCTCCCATAGTTACCTTCTCCCAGTGTCCATCCTTTCATACTCTTCTGCACCCTGAGCTATCTCTCTGTGCATAAGCAGCCCTTCCTTCTTATGAGGAGACGTTTTTAAGGAACCAAAGGGTATATAAAAGAACTACATTTGGCATCCGCAGAGCTATTGACACTTTTATTACTTAACATCACAACCTTATGAAACAGGCCAATATAAGCGCTGTCATTTTATAAGTGATTAAACCAACACTAAGAATGGGAAATGTGAAAAACTGTGAGCTTCCCAGGACCAAACAGAAATCAAGATTGGAGCGGGGCTTCACATCTGTTCAATATGGTATGACCCCTGCTGAGAATTTGCATTTCGACCCCAGATATACTGAATCAGAATTCTACATTTTAATAAACAAATTCTATATTTAATAAGAATCACCTGGGGATCTTATTAAAACACAAATTCTAATTCAGTATATCTGAGGAGGAAATGCAAATTCTCAGCAGGGGTTTGAAACAGAATGAACCGGTTAGAAGCCCTGGGTTGGAGCCAGTTGAATTCAAAAACCTCAATTAGATTCCCAGGTAAAAGTGAACTGCCATCTTGAAAATAAATTTTATGGATTTCACTGTGAAATAAAAGAAGGAAACATTATGCTACCATTAAATGATATTAAAATCATCTATTACAGTCTTGGTTTTGCCGCCATGGTTTTATTGCCAAATAAAGGAAATTTAAACAGACAAATTTATTCCAGGTAAAAATTCCATTTATACATAAAAACAATCTTGCCTTCCATTCTGAGAGATTTTTTTTTTTCCCCTGATTGGGCTTAATTTAACTGTTATTTGCACCCATATTATGCCTCCTTCAAGTTGCTAAATCTAAAGTGTCATTGATCAGACCCATCCTGGTTCACAGGGACATACTCCCAAAATAGATTCTTAGTATTTTATAACCCTCCTACATTTTCCCAAAAGAATCTGCAACACAGGAAGGACTCATTTCCCCACACAAAATACTCATCATAGTCAAATAATTTGGTTAAAAGCTATCAGCACATACAACCAACCCTGTGTCTTCCAGGTAGCCTTTTGCCCCTACCCTAGCTTAAGTCCTCAACTTCTCTGTTCTCAACTAACCAGTCTCCCCACTGACTTTCTCCAGAACATTCCACACACTGCTTCAGGTTGATACTCCTCATGAGTGGAGTTCATCACACAGCTCCCTGCCCTCAGCCCTGATTCCATTAACACCTTTGCCTACTCCCGCTGGCCACTGGCCACTCCCTCTTCACTGCAGCTCACAGTCCCTAGCCTTGGAAAGCCCTCTTCTCTGAAATGTGTTCATTCCTGCACCTC
>NW_006921604.1:11206269-11212463 GCF_000298275.1 Orycteropus afer afer
CCAGCCACGCTTAGCCAATGAGATTGAGCACAGTCAACACCAGGGCAACTCTCAACCAGTCAGATCCACACCTCAGGCTCAGCCCACGCCCCCATGCCAACAACCAGTTGAACAAATGTGGGCTCCCAGTTTGGGGCCCCTCCCTCCGCCCTTTCTTTGTGTTCTCACAAAGAACTATTTTGACCCATTTCCAGTTGCCATTGAATTGATTCTAGCTCATGACCCTTATGTGTGTCAGAGTAGAACTGTGCCCCATAGGGTTTTTAATGGGTGATTTTTTGTAATTAGAATTCTAGCCCTTTCTTCTGAGGTGCCTGTGTATGGACTCTAACCTCCAGCCCTTCAGTTAGCAGCAACCTAGCACATAAACCAATAGCTCCACCCCAGGAGTCCATTTTGACCCATAAGGGCTAAAAAAAGGCATGGTGCTGTTGTTGTTGTTATGTGCCATCGAGTCGGACCTGACTCATAGCAACCTCTCCTTGGGTTTCCGAGGTGGTATCACTACGGAAGTAAATTGCTTAACCTTCCTTCCTAAAAATGTTTGCTTTACTGGGGCTAGAAAAATGGTCAAGGCATTTGAGGATCAACATCAGCTGACATTAGGAAGGGTCTCTATTTGACCCTGGAACAAGGCATGGCCTGAGACATTGTCCCAATAGCAGTTGATTTGAAGAGAACCAAGTGTGCCAATGGGCACTATCGGAAAGTATCCATATGGAGACTAAGTGGCCAGTGGTTCTGCTTCACTCCCCCACCTACCTACAGGAGTGTGGTCCATCCCTACCCTTCATTAGTTAATAACGTTATCTTCACCAAACACGCTTCCAACTTTATTCCTTCCATATTTCTATTCAAAGTCTTCCCTCTGCATAGAATGTCTTCCCTTTTATTCTCCTCCTTTTAAAATTCTACTTGTCCAGGATCCATTTCAAATGCCACTCCGCCTGGAAGATCTCTTAATCTCACAACAGGATGTGCCCGTACCCCCCTTGAGCAGGCTTTGTATTGCAGTTATTTATGTGTATGGCTTATTCTCCTGTAAGCTCCCAGCAGAGACTTTCTCTCCTTAGCATCCCCTAAACAAAACAGGAAGGTTTTTTTTTTTTTTTAAAGGGTTTTAACCCATGAATGGAAAAATTTTAAAAGATGGAAAAAAAAAAATCAAAGTGCATCACATAATAAAGGAGTCTTATGAAACGTTGTTTCCGTTTGTGTGTGTGTTTGTGTGCTTGCATGCACACCAGTGTAGTAGGCTGTAATGTTAAATATGTTTGTTACTGTGGGTCACGGTCTAAAAAGTTTGAAAGCCACTGCCCTACTGCACCTACAGTAATGCCTAATGCTCTGTGAATGCTTACTGAACAAACTGATGAGTATGAAACAATCCATTTATTACAACTTCAAAGGTTCCAATTTGAAAGAATACAAAGTACTGTATAATGCCTATTTTAACAAAAGTAAATGGATTCTGGCTTATGTGAAGCTATGGGGGGCAACGTGGAGGATCTGAAAATTTACTATTGTATTTCAATAGACCACCCCCAATAAGTAAAATGTGTTCATATTTAAAGAAGACTAAATACAATTTTGATTAAACTCATATTGGAAAACTTTTCTCATTCACTGAAACCACCTCATGATTACAAAGTTCTGAATCTTTAAAATACTTGATATAGGTAATTCCATCATGATTCATAAAAGGATCTTTCAGAGACACCATGAAAGCCTTTGTTCAAGTTTTTTCTTTGCCCAAGATGCCTCTATGTCTTCTCAATACCCCCACCCCCACTGTCTGTAAAAATCCCATTCATCTTCCAATGCTTAGTTCAAAGGCCACCTTTCCATGGAAGCCTTTTTCTTTTTTTTTTTAAGCTCAATTTTTCCTCTTTCCCTCCCCCACTACCAACCTAATATCAAATATGGTCTTTCTCTCTTCTGAATCACCAGTATTGAAAACTTCCTTTTTAATTTGTGTACTTGTCTCATTTCCCTACTAGATAATAATAGGTACAACCCATGTTTTACTCATCTTTGTATCCCCAATAGCAACCAGCACAAGGTCTGGTACTAAATAGATGATCAATAATTATTTAAGTAAATAATATTGTTAAGCCTCTTAAAATTATCATTAAAGGCCCCAAGGAATGGCTTCTATGTCTAGAAGCTGATCAAAGGCTTGTGGAGAACAGGAGGACAAGCAGGGGCTGTAGGGTAGGAGGTTTACAAGAGCCACTGCTCCTCTTGCTATCTCTTCCAATCAACTTAATGAATCCCCCTACTCTGCAGGGATTCAATTCTACACAATGAAGCTAGATGCAGAATGAGTACCTTCACCTCATTTCAAGTTTTCCACACCTGCTTTAAACCAGAAATGAGAAGTGGTCATTAGAAGTGCAAATTTGGACTACCCTTCTCAACTTTAAGGTCCAGCTTAAAACAAAAGCTAAAATAGCTACCTGGATAATTCAGGCTCAAAATACCCATCTTGAGAATTAAGTATGGGTATTTCTAAGTTGAGGGATGGTAGAATGGGAGGAACTGGTATGCTAAGAAGCAAAAGAGATGGTTCTTGAATCATTAATTAATTGTACACATTGACTGTATTCAACATTACTGAGTTTTTTCCTTTAATGTTCTTTGTATAGTCATTCATAGACATTTTCCATGACCACCCAAATAAGCTAGCTCAGGTTCAAAGCCATATCACAAG
Organism: Orycteropus afer afer; assembly: GCF_000298275.1. NCBI lineage: Eukaryota > Metazoa > Chordata > Mammalia > Tubulidentata > Orycteropodidae > Orycteropus > Orycteropus afer. The sequence continues at coordinate 11,208,983 of NW_006921604.1, forward strand.
TAACAAACTGTGATTTTACTGGAAAAGGATGCCCACCAATCAGAAAAAGTGTTTTAAGCATTAAAATATAATTCTTTTGTGCCATTAATCTGAAACTTCCCCAAAAATGTTTTCCGATGATGAATTAAAGGGAAAACCTTTTAGTGGTCTTTAAAGTTTGTTTTAATTAATGAATATAGGGGAGGCATTCTTTCCTGAATATGCTATTCTGTTTTCATATTTTAAACCTTCGATCGATACAAATTTAGGCCTCAGATTTCACTTTTTTTTTTTTTAACAGAACCTTAACTTACAGTCCATCCAAGTCTTGCTCAGTATTTTCAGAACTGCCCTCATAAATGGAAAGGCCTCTATGTTGTTGTCCTTTTTGTTGTTAGTACTCCAGAAAATAAATGCAATGAATTTAAAGCCAGAAATCTGGGCTTTGAAGCTAACTCTGGTACAAATATGGCTCCTCCACTTGTAGATGTATGATGTTGGACAGGTTACCTGACCTCTCTGACCCTCAATTTCCCTATGTCTGAAATGAGAATAACAATAGTTCTTGCATCATAGGGTTACCGGGAGGATTAAATGAGTTAAAACATGTAATATACTTAGAACAGTGTCTGGTAAATGTTCAACAAATATGAGTTTTTAAAAAAAGTGCTCCTGTCATTGATTTTATTGCCTCAGAAGAGTCATTTAACAGTTTAAAGTCTCCATTTCCTCATCTATAAAATGGGAACCACCTCCAGGATTGTTATGGAATTCAAATAAGGAAATAACAAATATCAAAATATCAGACACATAGAAAATCCTCAAATTGTAGTTGTTGTGTATTACCTATAAGCTTAAAAAGTAAGCGATAAACTTAAAAATAAATTGTAAAATTGAGTTAGGCAATACCATCCAAAAGCTCTTCAACTTGACTGAGAAAATGCCTGTTAGAAATGCAAACACAAGGGGACTTGCTTGTCTTTCAATTGTCACAAACATACACATTTACAAAATGTAAATGATACATCTGCAAAACTAGGACTACTTCCCCAGTCATGACAAACTGTCCTACAATATTGTAATCAGGAATGCCTGCACTCTTTCATAGGCTAAAAATAAATGGATGCATTAATTAAAATCGGATTGCAGGTACAGCTACTTTTTACAAGCTATTCATTTCTAAAAAATAATAAATGTACTGCAGCTGATAAAAATTTCAATTCAACAGACATTTCTTAAGTGACTGTGCTCCAGGTAACTCAACTGGGCAGAAAGGATGCAGAGAAGAATGAAGGCCAGGCCCTGTGCTGGAAGAGTGCAAACATTATGACTGACAATCTCCCAATATTACTTTTGAAAATCATGAAGGGGTTTCGATTTGACTCAGCAAGCAGATAAGCAGCATAAAAATATCCTGAAGCAATTAAGTTCTCCCTTTGACTGAAGATAGGCCTTTTAAAAGCAAAAGTCATTTTTAAAGTACAGTTTCTATCTGGAAACCTTTTGAACTTGTGCCAGAAACCAACAATTCTAAGCGTAAACCTGTAAAATAATAGGTATCTGTAAATGAAAGGCTGAAATAACCCCAAGAGCAGCAACACAGTAATTAGCAACTTTTATAGAGTAATAATATGTTTCATATTCTTTCCACATTGGCTCTTTGAAGTTTCCAATATAATATATAAAAGTTTTATTGCATTAGGACCCATCCTTGTGTGTTTTATAGGCGCCAGCATTATGCAGAGCAAGCTGTACTTACTCATCATTGGACCTTTTACAAGAAACTGCTCGATAACGTGCTAGCTTTGTGTCCAGTTTATTTTGTTATACCTGTCTTTAGAAAAATAAAAATCACTGGATGCCTAAATTATTAAAAATATCCACACATCCACATATCATCTATATGGTCTATAAATCATAAAGCAGTTTAGCTTTAAAACCGTACATTGAATATTCATGTGCACACCACTTGCAGTTTTAAACACATGTGAACTCTTTACTGAATTAAAGCAAAAAAAAAAAAAAAAAAAAAACCACAGTTCTACAAATAAGCGATTACCAGAGGCAGAACAGAGTGCAGTTAATACGCTTGTTCCAGCAGATGTTCGTCCCCGTAAATATTAAACATAACACAAGTTCCTCCAGGAATATGCAGGCAGTAATTTTACCACCTGAATAGGGCCGGTTGGAAACATTTGGGAGATATTGGGGAATGGGGGCGATAAGAGAGATGTTGAAGCAACCAATGGGATTTTTAAGACACCCGCAACTGGAATTAAACTGCTTCTAGCGGCGATTTAACTACAGCGGCTCCTCAATAAGAGAAACCTGAGCAACAGACCGGAGTGCTATGTCCAGCCTCCCGCTCCCCAAGCCGCGAGCTGTGAGCGTGGCATAGAGACACTGGACTCGGCGTTGGGGTGGAGTGGGGAGAAGGAGGAGTACAACTGTGGTGAGGTGTGAAGAAAAGAGCCCAGAGGAATTGTGAACCTCGAGGAAATGAGTCTCCCTGAGCCAAGGCCTCTGGAATTCCCGCACGGAGAAACACTCGCCTCCTGCCCTGACCTTCCTACCCTGGGTGTTCACTTTTCCATCTTGAGTGGAAGTGGGTGGGCGGGTGAGACAGAAAGGATGCAGCCGCCAAGACCGAGAGCAGGCTGGAGCATCCTTTAAGGGCACTTCGAGGCAGCACCAACTCCAGGGGGCCTCTGGTGCGAACCAGAATCTCTTGGAAAAGAGGGAGGGGCGCAATCGGAGGGATGGGAGGTGAGAGGGGGTAGGGGCCGAGGGGTGGATCCCCAGGCACTAGTGACATGTTCCAGAAATCGGTTCTTTTTCTCTCCATGGCTGCGCTTTGCCTCTGGCTACCCCAGATCACTGGCCCCTGGGCTGGTGCAGGCAGCACCGGGGGGGAGGGGATGAGAAAGGGGGCAAGAAGACGGGAAGGCAGCGGTGCATCTACCCGAGGGAGGCAGGAAGGAGCCGGAGAGGCGGGCACCCCCGGCCCACCCCACCCCCACGGCGGCCGGCTGCCCGGAGCCCCCCGGCCCAGGTGAGGGCGCGCGGGCCGCCGCGGCCGCCACTCGCCGCTCCCGCCTGCCCGTGGCGGCACGGGTACTCACCACAGCGACTCGAGGTCCCATTCCTGGAGCAGGGCTAAGTCGAAGCTGTCCATGGTGGGAGGTGTCAGCGCCGCCGCCGCTGCTGCCGCCGCCGAAGCTCGGGCCACCCGCGCGCTGCAACGAAAGGCGCCGCTCAAGGTGCATCCCGGCCGCGCCGGAGCAGCCGCCACCCGCCAGCTTCCCGCCCCCCAAGTGGGGCCTCCCAGAGCCCCCCGACCTCGACTCCGCGCGGGCCAGCCAAGCGGTAGCTGCCAGCGCACTCACCCGCTCGCCGGCTCGCGCGCAGGCACACTCACGAGAGAGCGGCGAGCTCGCTGCGCCGCCGCCTCCTCCTCACCTCCCCCCGCCCTGGCCCTCCTCCTGCCCCTCCTCCCCTCCCC
>NW_006921604.1:11212608-11231201 GCF_000298275.1 Orycteropus afer afer
CCCCGCGCCGCGCCCGCCCCGCGCGCCTCTCCGCTCCCCGCGCGGTTCCTAGGTGTCCGGCGGCGCTCGCAGGCCGTGCTGCATCTTTGCCGGTCTACCTTCACGCCCACCGTCCCCCTGACCCTTGGCAAGCCGGGAATGCTCCAGGCTGCCCCGCGAGCGCAGGGAAAATGGAAAAAGAGGCGACGGTGGAGTGGAGGGGGATGCTAAGACATTCCTGGCCTTCTGCATCTCTCCGCCTCTTGCCTTCGCCTGGCCCCACCCGTCGTTTCTAGGTCTTCACGCACTTCTTTTTAGGCACAAGATTCCTTGACCCCAGTAGATGCTCCCTTGGGTGGTGATGAGACTACGACCTGGAGTGGGTTCTGGGAAATTCCCTAGCCGCGGAAGGCACAGAGAGAGTTAAGTGTACCGTCTACTCCAGCGTCATAAACAATTTGTTAAAATATCTGGAGTCAGTAAGTTAAGTGAAATAAAGGGGGTAGGGGAACCACTTCCAGCAGGTCCTGCTCTCAAGCTGCAGTTTGGCATACACTGGGGTCCCACCATGCGCCAGCTATCAATATCCTGGAAACCAACCTCCTTTCTTTTTCTTGCAAGAAAGGGGAATGAGGCCTCTGAGTGTAGACTGCAAACTTCCCGCCCCTTCTCATGTCTGGAAAGCGGCATATTGTTGGCTGGAAGGATAATAGAGTATCATTTTGGCTTCTCAAAATATCAAGTCTTTATTATTTCCTTGATTAAAAAAAAAAAAATTCTACTTCTTGCTTACTTTCATAGACATGCTAAGAAGCCTAGCACTGTATCAGGGCCCTAACTCATTCTCCACGGCTGACCTAGAATGTCTCCTCCGTCCCCTGACTCTCCTCTCCTCTGGGCCACAGCTCTGGGAGCCTCACTCAGGATTCCAGAAAATTCCTAGAGAGAACAGAACAAAATAGTATAGAGTAGAATAATGCAGTTATGTCCCATTGCTTGCATTAAACCTCCAACTCCCTGCCATGAGAGAGGCCTTTTTAGTACTCACCCCTTGTTTCTCCTCCACGAGAAGAACCAGTGACTGGGGTCACCAGATAGCTGGATCCTATGGTAGAAGTCACAGGAGCCCTTCAGGGCCCATCCTCAAGTCTGTTACCCTTCTCACCTCACCAGCCTCTGAATGTTGTTGTTATTGATAGTTACCAGTCAAGTAGATTCTGAGTCATGGCAACCTCATCTGTGCAGACTAGAACTGCACCATAGGGTTTTCCAGGTTATGGCCTTTCAGAAGCAGATGGCCCGGCCTGTCTTCCTAAGTGGCTCTGGGTGGGGTTTGAACCTCCAACCTTGCAGCTAGTAGTTGAGTGCTTAACAGTTGGTGCAACATAAGGGTTAACAAACTGAAATCTGGACATTTAGTATAGGAAACCCTGTTTGGGGTTGAATTACAAAATGTTCAACCACCCCACCCCTTCAAAACAATAAATTAAGCCAGAGTCCACATAAACATAGTTTGAGAAAACGAAATTGTTATTTTACATGCTGCCAACTCCCAGCCCCTTAAAACCTCCCTCGTTAATTGAAGGTAGTAACAAGACTACAAAAGAACAAAGAGAATGTTAATATAGGAGAAAGTACAGGTGCAAAAGTCTGGTTTCCCAAATCCCAGTCTATTCTACAATGCATTTGGAGAAGGAAAAAAAAAAAAAATCTGTCTTCATAATATCTCTTTAGCATAAGCCTTGTTTGCTAATGTTTGCTCTGGCAAAAGTGAGATGCCTGAGACATCCAGACAGCATTCCCAGGAACAAAGGATGGGGGTGGAGAGTGGAGGAGAGAGAAAGGAACAGCCCCTCTCTGGAAGAACTGCAAGTTCCACTGCCTAAACTGAGAAATGTGTCCTGTTCCTGTGCTCAGGGCTGCAGCGGGGAAGCTTCTTTGGAAAGGAGACCTCCCTGCCCCTAACAGGGACCTGGCTTTCCTTCTCTTCCCACCACATCTGTTTATATAAAGAAGGGTGGCTAAAGAACAAACAGAACTGTGTTTACTGTGAGTCCCATACTGGGCTTGATGCTCAAGATACAGATTTGCCCTTACCACCGAGGCTGAAGATAAATAAATGTATCCAGAAAATGAAAGGGAAAAGGTATTGGTGGGTCTATAGAGCTGATTGAGCAGTTTACTCATAAAAGCCTCTCTCCATCACTACCCATATAGTAATGGGTAGATATATTTGAATTTAAACATGGTGCTTCCTATTAACATATGAGAATACTTGAGCCTAAAGCAATTCTACTGTGCATATTTTAAAATGTCTCTTCAAAAATAGCTGTTATGGTCTGTTTGAGGCCTTTGACGTGGGGGCAGTATCGTGTGTATGCTTTTATGTATAGTGTAGAAGGGAGGCTGCTGAGGAAATCTAAAAAATAGGTGTTGTTGTTGTTGTTATTTGCCATCGTTCCATTTTTACTACCATGTCATGGAAATAAATCGAAATTAATAGTTTTTACAAGTAAAATATAGAACAGTTAATGAGAGCCTTTATGGGGAGATATTTTTATTGTTATTTATCTGGTTTATTAAGATGTTCCCATTATCCTCCAGCCCCTGGGTACACCTACCAATACAAACACTTAATCTAGTTGTCAAAATTTAAAATCCTTAATACAAAGTGGGAAAAAAAAAAAAAAAAAGCTTAAACTTTCAGGAATTAGGATATCAGAACTCAGAACTAAAAGGGAAGATTTTTATAAAGGAGTAAGAGACTACCTAAATTTGGGGGGAAAAAATGGTGGTTCCTAGGAAGCTGAAATAGCTTTTGTGCATATTAAAGACCTGTGACCTGAGGGGGCTTTTCTCCTGAGACAGATGAAGGCAATACTAGGGAGAGCTGGAACAAATCACCCAGCTCCTGAGAAGGCAGCCTGGGGAGGCAGCTAAATGACAGGGGCTGCCTTGCTTCCTAGTTCAGGTTGGTTGGTTTGTTTAGGCCAAATATATGAAAGAAAGGGACTACGAAATGAATCCTGCTTAATCTGGGCCAAGAGACACGAGGGTGTTTAGTGAGGGCCCTGCTCGTATTCTGTCAACATGGAACAGGAAGCCTTCTAAACAGACGAAGAAGCAAATCCATGGTGTCAGACTAAGGGGATCTCCTTTTAAATACAAAGAGAAACCCTGCACAGCTTTATTCATGAATGCCTCATTCTGAAGACAGAGACCCAGAGGTCACTTTGGAGACCAGGTGAGATTTTTCTTATCTTTATGATCCTACCAATTCCCCAGAAAAGGATGCTGGGCCAAAAGCCAGCTCTGCAGGTGGTCTGGCTGGAAGGTGACTTGAGCCCTATAAAACTCTCCTAGCCACTACCCCATCTTGCCCAGCATTGTGTGAACTATATCATTCTCTCCTGTTGCAGCAACTCTGCAGACACATCCCTCAGTTTCTGCTTCTTCCTCCAGAGGCACCTTGGGTATTTGTAACTATATCTAGGGATTGCAGGATAAACCCTCTAAGCTTTCTGTTTGCAAATTACATGCTAATATGTTGAGCTCCAGGAAGAAAAGATTTTAAATCCACCTAGAAGTTCTTGGGTGTTCAGGCCTTTCCCTCACCACAGGTATCTCAAGTGGTTCCAGCCTAGGATCTGAGGTGCCTTTCTTTTTCTATTTTTTTTTCATCATTCACCGGGTCCCGAGCAGATGGTGTGGCTGTGCTGGCTGTCATCACTCCTTCTATGTTTCCATGGAAACATGGGGCATAGGGACCATCTCTGCCTTGGGCTCTCTGACAGTATGCTCTGGTGGAGAACTTCAGCATTCTAGCCCCCTCCCCCTTTGCCTGCCTGCCATCTTGGAGAGTTTGAGAATGTTCAGTAGCCCAGGAAGTGAGGGTCATTTCAGAGATCCATGTAAGGACATGCTGTTTTTGTCGTCAGGTGCCATAGAGTCAATTTCGACTCACATTGATCCCTTGTGACCAGAGTAGACTTGCCTCATAGGGTTTTGTTGGCCATAATCTTTACGGAAGCAGATCACCAGGCCTTGCTCCCATGAAGTCGCTGACTGGGTTTGAACAGCCATTCATTTAGCAGCTGAATGCTTAATTAACCATTTGCACCACCAGGGATCCTTATCTAAGGATATATTACCCACAAATGGTTGTGAACAAGAGGGGAGCAATACCACAATCTGGAGGCTGAGGCTGTTTTGTAATGGTGACATATTGGGACAATCTGCAGGTCCCTGGGTAGCACAAATGGTTTGTGCTTGGCTACTAATGTTCAAACTCATCCAGCAATGTTGCAGAAGAAAGGCCTGGTAATATACGTCCACAAAGACTATAACCAAAAAAAAAAAAAAAACCCTAACAGAGCTCAGTAACATGTGGGAGCACCATGAGTCAGAATTGACTCAATGGCAATGGGTTTGGTTTTTTGGTTTTTGGCCCTTAGGCAACTTCCATAACGGCTGATTATTGCTCATGTGTAAAAAGAAATGCTCCTAAATTTGTGTCTGATAAGCAGGCAAAAGTCATGTATTGAATGTACCTATATTGCTGACAATTTACACTTTACTGACATTCCACCCCCTCAATGTGCATTCTTCTTCTTCTTCTTCTTCTTTTTTTTTTTTTTTTTTGCAAGGGAGGGGGCTGGGAGGTACAAAATCAGGTTTTCCCTAAGGAATCCACCTTTCTCAAAGTTTCCAACATCCTCCTGCCTACATAATTCACTTATATAGCCACTAAGACATTAATTAGATTCAGAAGTCTGTGGAAACAGCAGAGCTGGGCAAGGTCAGAGGGCAGGGAGGGCAGAGAAAACAGAGAGGGAAATGACCCTTGGGAGAGGCTAAGGAAATGGGGGGAAAATTTTCATGCCATTTGAGTACCAAACAATACAAAAATAATTTTGAAATATGGCCAAACAATGCTACTAAAATTGTTTAGAAAATTTTGAAAATTATCAAATTAAAGCATCCCACCACCATCCTCTGCAAAAAAAAAAAAAGTTGACTTGGCGTAAGGATCCTATACACATCTGTCTTTGGTGTTAGTTGCTCCTTGCACAGTTAGGTCCACATGTTAAACTGTTACAAAAAACTGGTGTGTGAAGTATACCTCATTTATAAAAAGGAAAGGAAGCAAAGCAGACAAACAGGCTGAACATGAAAATGTAGGCGGAAAAGTCGTGAGCTATCCATAAAAAGCAGGTCAGGAAAGAATTTCTTATCACAGATCATGTATGCTGTGCCATGCTGACCTTTTTTGGGGGGATAATCCCATTATTTTGTGATATGAAAAGATTCCTTGGCACTAGTAACAAGAAAAACCAACCAGCCTGACTTAAAACTTAGTAAGTTATTATCACCCCTGGCTCTCTGTATTACTTCTTCAAGATGTATCCCCTGGCTGTTGGTACAAGGTTCAAGGACTCTGAGCTTGTTGAGAATAGGAATAGTTACAATAATAGCAAATATTTCCATACTACTATGTACTGGGTACTCTTCCAAGCATTAATTAATTCCATTTACTTCTCCTCACTATCATGTAAGATTTGTTACTATTGTCTTTATTTCACAGGTGAGTAAATTAGGAGTATGCAGGCATCACAAGTAAAGCATGGCCAAGCCCAGATTGGATCTGGCAACAATTATACCATAGCACCTCCCATAACTGTTGCCTTAATTACATATAGTATTTGAAATTTCCTATGCCCACAGGTGCTTAAATAATGAATATAATGCAAGCACAGTCAGAAAGAGAAAGAGCCCTACTCTGTTCAATTTTCAGTCCCCAAGGTTTGACCCCACAGCCCTGCTGTATAGCCCCTGAGTGAAGCACTCATTCTCTGGGCTGTGTCCTCCTTTGCAACGTAAGAAGGCTAGATTAGATGCTCTTTGCCTCTGACAGTTCTAAAATGTTACAGTTCTGTTTTCAGTTGTTCCCCTGAGCCCTGCCAGACAGGAATCCCTGGAGTATGTCAGGAACGCCATAAACTTTTTCTTGTCGGACCTCCTTCTTGGCTGAAACAATCTGAAGGTGTTGATCTTCCCAACAGGAATGCTGTGCTGTCTGTTAAGTATAACAGACAGCAAGACCAAGGAGGAAGAGACTTAGGTCTGAGGGGATATGTGGGAAAGAAGTCACACCACCACTGTGGCTCTTTCCTCTGTGGCACCAGAGAGCATTCAAGTGTGAAGATGCTGGTCCCCACGAAGCCCCAGGAGGACAGTAAAGTTGCAAGTGGAGCAAATAAGGCTTTTAGCCAGAGGACAGATAAATTTCAAAATTATATCTCAGTGGGTTAAAAATTGAGAGATAGGAGCAGCAGTAAAAGATCCTCACAAAGTCCTTCAGGTTGAGGTATCTCCCACAGCTCAGTGTCTACACTGGATATCCTTATGGCCAGAAAAAGAAGAAACAGAAGAGTCCTCCTCATCAGGAGCTTGAGACAAGTAAGTTATGACAGCCACTGCTGGTTGCCTATCCAATACTTATTCCCCTCTTCTTCAGTAACAAAACCCAAGTTTTGTTTGAGGAAGCAATGAGCCCTGTTGAAAGAACTATATTTTCCAGTCTTTCTTGTAGCAAGAGTTGCACATAAGGGACAGTTCTGACAATGAGACATAGATTTAAGTCAACTGGAATTTCGAGGAAAGTTTTGCTTTCCTGGACTAGGTGCCATCCTTTCCTCTAAGTCACTTCCTTTTTCTTCCCATCCAGAATGCAATAGGAAGCCTGAGGTGGTGCAGCCATCTTGGACCATAAGGAGAAAAGCCACAGATAAAGGCTGATAGATCCATAGTTAAAAGGAGGCTTGGTCCTTGATAAAGGAGTGCTGGTGATGTGGTGGTTATGGCATTTGGCTGCTAAGCAAAAGACCAGTGATTGAAACCCAGCAGCCACTCTGCAGAAGAATAATGAGGCAGTCTGCTTCTGTAAAGATTTACAGCCTTGCAAATCCTGTGGGGGTTGCTATGAATCAGAATTGACTCGATGGCAGTGAGTTTGGTTCGGTTTGAGGTCTTTGATAACTTCTTTGCATACTTGTACCATCTTTGGACCATTTACCTAGCTGTGGACTTTGGGAGATAAAATAAGACCCTGCTTGGCTGAGCCACTGCAATTATATTCTGATTATTGCAGCTAAACTCAATCCTAAGTGATAGAGCAGTCACTACCCCCGGAGTGTGCCCTGCAACACCAGAGACTTAGCTACAGAAAATAGCGCCTATGGCAAGCACTGAACTTGTATTCCTGTCCAAACATCTGACACTCATCTTTTAGATAACTTTACCACAATATCAGTTCAAAAATATAAGTCAAGCTCATTAATCTTTTACTTAACACATTATGGTACCACATGAAAATTACAGCTGTGTTTCTTCCCTTCCACTGATGAAAATTGGTCTGTGATGCACTCAAAGTGATTTTTTTTCAGTTTCTTCTCTTTCTGCACTCAGCAGTATAAAATTACACAGTCTGCCTTGACCCATCAAAACCCAAACCCACTGTTGTTGAGTTGATTTCAACTCATAGCAGCCTTACAGGGTAGTATAGAACTACCCCCATAGGGTTTCCAAAGCTGTAAATCTTTACAAAAGTATACTGCCTCATCTTTCTCCCATGGGGTAGCTGGTGAGTTAGCAGCCAAATACTTTAACTACTGAACCACCAGGGCTCTGCCTTGACCATGTTGTTGTTGTTGTTGTTATTTGCCGTCGAGTAGAGGCTCTCAAATATGAAAGTATTAGTTTTAACTTGCTAAATGATCTCTCATGGTTAGCAAAAGCAACTGTGATGGTTAATAGAAACTGCTCAATGGCGCCCCCATGCAAGTGGTGCCCAGGGTACATGTCGATACCTGCCAGACCTTAGGTACATCTCTGCTGCACACTCTCACATGTTGCAGTTAGTTCCTCCTGACTTCCTAGCCATGTGTCCCCAGAAGGGGCAGCACTACTATAAGCCCTCATTGTGATTTTGGAAAGCCAGTGTTTAATTCCTTAAATGTAATCTTGTATTCTGGGTTCATTCCAATTGTAAGAGAGTTAATTAATAAGAAACCCATGTCCAATTGTCCAAAGACTGGTTAATCTGGCTTCAGCATTTTTGAATATTCTATATTAATACTTGTTTCTTTATTTTCATGTTATTCATTAACCTGGTTAAGTTACTGTTACATCCTCAAAGGAATACTAAAGATTTAATTTCTGGAAAGTAGTGTAGGAATAATAACAGTCAGTCTTTCTTGTGTCCTTGCCACTTACACAAAAATATGTGTGTTGCAGATTCTGTCATTGTTTCTACCAATAAACTAATAACCACTATATGAAGCTGATTTACTTCAGAAGGAATTTAGAAAAACAACTAATTAAGTCCAGTATTTTGAAATATAAACTGTATTATAGCGTTAGAACCCTATTATAAAATCAGAAGCTTAAAAGTCAGGAGAAAGCATAGATTCTGTCTAACCTCTCACATGATACAGGAATTCCCTTTATACCAGACCTGGTATGTTCAGCTTCCACACAGACATTTCTAATGGTAGGTAGCTCACTTCCTCCAAAGGCTTTCTATTTCATTTTTAGAGAGCTCAGCTCTGACTGGAGCAGCATTCTTCCCTATATTTATGGACACCGAATTGATTTCCCTGTAACTAGCATATTGCTAGCTTGCAGTAAGTACTCAATTAGAGCTCAATTCACTGATTTCCGTCTATAGGTCCTCCCTATATTGAGGCTGTGGCCTCATGTAATTTCTCAAGCCCTTGTTCAACTGGAATACTGTAGACAGAAGGGAAAAAAGGAGCACATTGGTAGAGGAATGAGAGAAACCCCAGTTTCCTCCAACTGGTAGTTGGTTTCTTGGAAGAACTAATCAGTGGTTGTCAAGTAGATTCCAACTCACGGCAACTCCATGTATGTCAGTAGAGAACTGGGCTTGATAGTGTTCTCAGTGGCTGATTTTTCAGAAGCAGGCCTATCTTCAGAAGCATCCCTGGGGGAACTCCAACTTGTGACTTTTCAGTTAATATTCAAATGTGTTAACTCATTGCGCCACTCAAGACCCTCCTTGTAAGAAGGGAACTTCAAAAAGAAGTTGGAGCTGGCCACAGGGAGGAAAATAGCCATCACGTGTTAGGGAGGCAGGGGACTCCTGGAGAGAAAAATACCTCCCTGCTGATTCTCAAGGAAGACACTGAACTATGGGAGGTAGAAAATGGGAGCCCAAGATCATGGGGAGAGGGTGAAAGTGATTTCAGGAAAGAGTTCTAGCTAATGCACAGGACTAAGTGTGTGATCTGCCCCTCACTAAAAAAAGAGCATCTCTTTCAGTTGATAGTTTCCAATGCTTTCCAAGGCTCCAACTCTCCTGTGATGCTGATTATAATTCTATATACTTGGCACAGTTACATTTTTATGAATTTAGCATTACTTTCTGTCACTCTCTAGACAACAATATGAGGTTTATTGAAACATACAGGGAAATTTATCCTGTTGAACCTGAATGAGTGTCAGCCCAGATCCCCATGCTGTCATCTTTGTCATCCTCCCTAGAAGAATGCAACCTGGGTCACAGATGGCATCACTGAGGGTACTTAAGCAACCCCAGCTCTCAGGACCAGGTCCCAAGAGGAAAATCTCAGTAATCACGTAAGTCCTTTCTGATATTTATTTATTGAACAAATATTGTTGAGTACCTAGTGTATGCCAATCAGTGGGTTAAGAAATGAGAGGAGGAAGTAAAAAAAGATCAGTCCAGAGGATAAAGCAGGTGATATCTTCATTCACTTACTGACTCTTAAATTTACCTACTTTTTTAGTGTGTTTTGTGCTCAGAACTACATTAAACATGGAGATTATCATTGTAAGTGAAACAGACATGGTCCCAAGCCTCACAGAGAAGGGGTACAGAGTATGTTATAATGTGATTAGTGTTCTGATGAAGGAAGTACAGGTATTTTACTTTCTAGATCTTTCTAGAAAGGACAACTACCTTTCATTCCTTCTTAAGACCTAACATAACCAGAGTAAGGCTGTAGGGAATGAACTGCATGGTATAGTCAGTTACCTGCTATATAGCAGGGGTGTGTCTACAGAGCTACAGGAGCAAGAGAGTACTCTGCCTGTGGCATTCTTAAAGGGCATATACAGAAGCTAACATTTGGGTTGGGTCTAAAAGAATGAATGCCAGAGTAAGGGTGAGGTGGCAGTGATGGAAAATCATTCCAGGCAGAAGGAAAAGCTCATGATAAACACAGAGGCAAGAAGAAGCAGGTCATGTTCCAGTAACAGTGATGGTTCCCTGCAGCCAAATGACTGCCTTGGAGAGGGTGGTTCAAGCGTGCATCAGGGGCAGAAGTAGAATGAAGGAGGGGGGAAAAAGAGCCCAGTGTTGGTCAAGAGATGGGAGCCAGGTTGTGAAGAACCTTGTTTAGCTTTGTAGAAACGTTTTCAGTGAGCCGGAAACAAACATCAGAGATTCAGTAAAGCAGCAACTGAACACCCAGCTGCCAAACCCAGGGGGACAACTCAGAGTTGAAAAGAGGAAATGGCTTCTGAGAAGCCAGAGAGGACATTTCACAGAGCATTCAACCCAGAGGTTTTCCCTCTTTGTTTTAAACTCAAGTGAGTCTATAACCTTCTTTCCTCATAATTTATGAGACCTAAAGGAAAAGGAAAATGTGGAGCCTTTTGTTCATAAACGGTTAAGAATTTTTAAATGGTGACAGCAGAGCATCAAACCAAGCACCTTCAAAGCTTACCTTTTGTGTTTGTGTAGAGGTGGAGGCAGGGCTGTGCAACTGCACAGATCACAGGCCCATGAAGCTGGTCCTGCCTCAACAGCCCCAGGATTATTGTTGTGCTATTGGGCACTTTTTCACTAACAGAACAGGTGGGAGCTGGCTCCTTGGAGCTCAGTATCTGCAGAACCATTTGAGCTGCACATCTAAAGTGCAGCATTACACTCATACAACCTGCAATGTGTAAAACCCTGGCACTTGAGTTCATTCCAAAATGAAAAGGTCTCCCTTCCCACCCTCAATTATATTGATAACATACACTCAGGAAGAAAATTCAAGCCATACACAGCAGGATGTAACAGGGGAAAAACGTTAAATTATAAGTACTTTCAATTTTTCTCTCCTCTTTTTATAAGAGTCCTCAAAAAGATTTTGTTTGCTAAGCAAAGTGATGATAGAGATGAAGGTTAAAGAAGCTAAGGGAAATTGTTCCATACAATAAATAAAGAGGAATACAAGAAGAAATGAAGAACTTGACCAAAGAGGGCAGGAAAGGGATGGGGAGGAGAGGGATATAGAGGAAAGGAAGCTGGAAGCAAGGAGAGGGGAGAAGAGGGAGGAGAAAAGAGCAGCTGCTTAAGGAAATAGAATTTTGGGGGAAGAGAAATATTTGAATGGGATTTTCAGATCCCACTTAATGGGATCAATATGATGTAATTCATTCTCTATTCCCTTAATGAGCTTTAAATAAAAAGCTGTGTTATTCATCAAAATTGAGGAAGTGAGGGAATCAGACTTGGGTGTATGTGTTTTGAGGAGATTATTTTCAAAGTTAGCTTAGAATTACCCAGGGAGCTTTTTAAAAATCACAATAACCTGACCCCCCTTAAGATACTGATTTACTTAGTATGAAGTGGGTTTGAGAAGCCTCTGACATCAGGGAAGCCATTATACAGAAGTGGCCAGAGTAAGGTATCATTTCTGGTCCTGGCCCAAGTTCTTTTCTTTTGTGACCTTCTCACTTCCATTGGTCTATTTGGCTATTCTTGGGTCAGTTCCAAACTTTTAATTACTGGAGCTTTACAGTGGAGTCTCTGGGAAGTGCAAATTGTTAAAGTGACTGCTAACCAAAACTCCACCCAGAAGCACTGTGGTAGAAAGGCCTGGAGATCTACTTCTGAAAAACCAACAATTGAAAACCCCATGGAGCACAGTTCCATATGCACATGGGGTAGTACAAGTCAGAGTCCACCCATTAGCAAATGGTTAGATTTATAATAAACTTTGATGGCTCTATCAGCCGTCAAAGTCTTGGCTCTTACCTCAGTTACTCTCACTTTGTTATCATTAAGGATAATCTTGGCTATGCCTACCCCTTTGCTTTTTTTTTTTTTTTAAATTGTGATTTGGGTGAAAGTTTACAGAGCAATTTCATTTTCCATACAGTAGTTCATGCACATTTTGTCTCATGACATTGACTGCAATTCCCCACAATGTAACAGCTCTCTTCCCACTTTCTCCCTGTAGTTACCTCTTCTCTCTGTCCTTCCCTCTCATGCACTCCCATGCCCAGAGTTGTCTCCCTGTGTATACACTGCCCTTCCATTCTCCTATGATTTGTCGCTCCAAGTAGTGTATCTACCTGATGTAAATATTCAGCCCAATGCTTGTCTATTATTTGGCTGGAAGCCACAAGAGTGAGTTCAGTTTCAGACGTGAAGGGTAGCTAGGGTCCATAGTCTCAGAAGTCTCACCAGGCTCTATCAGAACACCAAATCTGGTCTTTTTTTTAATGATTCTGAGTTTTTTTTTTTTTTCCCACATTGTTCTCTTACTCTATCCAGTATCTCCTACACCAATCACCCTCCGAGTAGTTGACAGTGGTAGTGGGCACCGTCTAGTTCTGGTCTCATGGTCATATAGGCTGAGGATTGCATGGTCTACCAGTCCCTTGGACTTATTGTTTCCATGTATCTTTGGTTTTCTTCATTCTTCTTTGCTCTGGATGAGGAGAGACCTATCATTGCATCTAGATGGCTACTTGCAAGCTTTTAAGATCCCAGTCACTACTCACCAAAGTAGGATGTGGAACAGTGTTTTTTGTGTAGTATGTTATACCTATCGAGCTTGATGTCTCCTACAACCATGGTCCCAACCCCACAGGTCCAACTACTCGCTCCCTCTGGGTAGCTGGCTGTGGCCAAGAAGTCACCACAACCCTGTGCCTGGACAGCTCTACCATATACCTGGACATTCTTACAGCACATACAAATATGCTTATAGAAACATCATCTGTCAACCCTATACCTGGTGATGGGTACACTACCCCCTGCCTAGACACACCTGATTGTTCAGCATGTCCACTCATCTATTCAACTGTAGATCAAGTTTGCCATCACTAAGGGTTCATCTTTGTTGTAGGTACCTCCCATGTACCTCTCTATGTCTTACTCTTCCTCAGTGCCACTGTGTTGATCACTCACATTTGGTACATTTCCCTTCCCTTCACCCAAATCAATACTTGTCTCTACTATCTAAGAGTGTTCCCTCTCCTCCCCTCCCACCTCTGGTAACCAACAAAGAAAGTTTTCTTCCATATATAAACCTTTCCTTGACTTTTTACAATAATAAACTAATACATTATTTGTCCTCCTTTGATTGACTTATTTCACTCAATGTAATGTCCTCCAAGTTCATCCATGTTATGCTGTGTTTCACAGATTCTACATTATTCTTTAGTGTTGTATAGTATTCCATTGTGTGTATGTACCGTAGTTTGGTTATCCATTCTTCTGTTGATGGGCACCTAGGTTGTTTTCATCTGTTTGCTATTATAAATAGTGTTGTGATGAACATGAGTATGCATATACCTGTTCTTGTCTTGGCTCTTACCTCTTTAGGATTGTTGTTTGTTGTTACGTGCTGTCAAGTTGTCTCCGACTCATAGCTACCCCTCCTTGGGTTTTCGAGGCGGTATCTCTACAGAAGTAGATTGCCCGAACTTCCTTCCAAGGAGTGGCTGGTAGGTTTGAACAGCCAGCCTTCTGATTAGCAGTGAAGTGCCTTGGGGATTACACCACCTACTTAGTAATGGAATGGCTGGATCAAATGGTATTTCTAATTCCAACTTTTTAAGGAATTGTCATACTGCTTTCCATAGTGGTTGTATCATTTGACAGTCCCACCAAGAGTGTATGAGAGTCCCAATCTTTCTACATCCTTGCCAGATTTGTTATTTTCTGTCTTGTTGAACTTTGCTACTAGTGCTGGGGCCATATGGTATCTCATTGTTCTTTTGATTTACATCTCTCTAATGGCTAATTGCTATGAGTCGGATCTGACTAGATGGCAGTGCATTTGTTTTTTGGTTTAATGACTAATGATTGTGAACATTTCTGCATGTGTTTGTTGGCTGCCTGAATATCCTCTGTGGTGAAATGTCTATTCATGTCTTCTGC
Source organism: Orycteropus afer afer (assembly GCF_000298275.1). NCBI lineage: Eukaryota > Metazoa > Chordata > Mammalia > Tubulidentata > Orycteropodidae > Orycteropus > Orycteropus afer. The sequence goes on from NW_006921604.1 coordinate 11,226,797, forward strand.
CCATTTTTTAAGTGGATTATTTGTCTTTTTGTTGCTGAGGTGTTGGAGTTTTCAATAAATTTTAGAGATAAGTTCCTTGTTAGATATGTCTGTATGAGGAGAGACCTATCATTGAATCTAGATGGCCACTCGCAAGCTTTTAAGATACCAAATATTGATTGCCAAATATTTTTTCCCAATCTGTAGGTTCTCTTTTTACTCTTTTGGAGGAGTCTTTTGAAGTGCATAAAAATTTAAACTTTTAGAAAGTTCCATTCATCTAGTTTATCTTTGGCTGTTTGTGTGTTTTGGGTTATGCTTGATAGTCTATTTATGCCATATATTTAAAAAAAAAAAAAAAACAACTCACTGCCATGGAGTCAGAGCCGACCCATAGCGACCCCTCCTTGGGTTTCAGAGGAGGTATCACTAAGGAAATAGATTGCCTAACCTTCTTTCCAAGGAGTGGCTGGTGGGTTTGAACTGCCAGCCTTCTGGTTAGTAGTCAAATGCTTTAGGCACTACACAACCAGAGCTCCTAAATTTGCCCTTATTTTTTCCTTGAGGAAGTTCATAGTTTCGGGTTTCACATTTAAGTCTTTGATCCACCTGGAGTTAGTTTTTGTGTATGGAATGAGGTACAGATCTTGTTTCATTTTTCTAGATATCCAATTTTGCCAGTACCATTTGTTAAAGAGACCATCTCTTCCCCATTTAATTGATTTCAGCCCTTTGTCAAAAAATCAGTAGACCATAGATTGATGGATGTATTTCTCGGTTCTCAATTCTGTTCCACCGGTCTGTGTGTCTATCTTTGTACCAATACCAGGCTGTTTTAACTACTGTGGCTATATAGTAGGTTTTGAGATCCAGGAGTGTGAGACCTCCTACTTTGTCCTTCTTCTTCAATAGTGCTTTGCTTATCTGAGGTCTCTTTCCACATAAAATTAGTGATTGGTTTTTCCCTATCCTTAAAGAGTGTAGATGGTATCTGGATTGCCTACCCCTTTGCTTTTCTTTATCATTTTAGAATCAGCTTTCCAAGTTACACACATGCGTGTGCACAGGCACATGCACACATGTAAAAGAAAACCTATTGGCATTTTGAGTGGAATTGCTTTTATATATGGATCAATTTTGGGAGAACTGACCTGTTGAGAATGTTAAGCCGTTTAATACCTGAACGTGGCATGTCCATCAGTTTATTTGGATTTACTTTTATTTATTTCAGTAATGTTTAGTATTTTTCTGTGTAGAGATCTTGCATATCATTTGCTAGATTTCCTCCCTAGGTGTTGATTAAACTGACTTATTCATTCTGGCCATTTGTCTGTATTTTTATTTTCTTTGTACACAATAATACAATAATGCCATCTGTGAAGAATGGCTGGTGTTTTTGTTTGTTTGTTTTGCAGTCCTTACACCTTTCTTTATTTTCTTGTCAGCTAGAACTTCAAGTACAGTGTTGAGTAAAATTGGCAATGGTGGACATCCTTGTCTTGCTGGTGGGCTCAAAAGAGTAGGCAATTTTTGTAGACCCTTTATCAATGAAAGAATTTCCAATTTATCCCTCATTTGTTAGCCTTATATTTATTCATTCCTTTTTTATTTATTAAAATCAATTCATGTAGAATTTTTAAAATTATGACTTGTCAAGATGATATTATTTGACTCACTTTTTCTATTAATGATTAATGTGGTAATTAATGATTAATTTTCAAAAGTTAAACCAGCCTTGTATTCATAAAATACATACAACTTGGTGGTAATAAATCGTTTGCTATATATTTATTGCTAGATTCAGTGTGCTAGTTTTTAAGGATTTATATTGAATAAGATTGGCCTTATAATCAGTTTAATTTTCCTAATTTGAAATTACCTTGTCAATTTTTGCAAAGAAATTTTACTATTCCTTGAGGATGAATTGGGAAGTTTTAACTCCTTTTTATTCTCCTGTGCAAAATTGACACTGCTTCTTTAAAAATTTAGTAGCACTCACCAGTAAAGCTATTTGAGCTTGAAGTTTTCTTTGAAGGAAATTTTTAAATTACAAATCCAATTTTTTAAAAATAGTTTTAACTCTGTTTTCTAACAATTTTGTTAAGCTATATTTTCCCTGGAGAAGGATATCATACTTGGTTAAGTGGAGGGTCAACGAAAAAGGGAAGGCCCTCAACAAGATAGATTGACACAATGGCTGCAATGATGGGCTCAGGTATAGCAAGGATCGTGAGGCTGGCACGGGACTGGGCAGTGTTTTGTTCTGTTGGACATGGGGTTGCTATGAGTCAGAGCCAACTTGATGGCACCTAACAAAAACAACAACATGTTTTTGTAGAGATAGATCCAGGTCACCAAAATTTTCAAATTGATTTCCATACGTTAATGTCCCTTTATATCTGTGTGATCTGTAGTTACCCACTTTTTATTACTTCCATTGCTTTTTATGGCTTCTCCCCATCTCTCTTTTTTCTTTTTCATTATAAATCACACCAGGACTTAATCAACTTTATTATTATTGTCAAATAATCATTTCTTGGCTTTTAAAAAATTTTTTAAATTTTTATTGTGGTTTGGATGCAAATTTACATAGCAAGTTCCTTTTACTCTCAATAGTTTGTACATTTGGTTTCACAGTACCGATTACAATCTTAACAATAAGTAGCTCTCCTACCATCTCCTCCCTGTGATTACTCCTTCCTTGTGTCCATCTTTTGTCTTTTTTGATCATCACTTATATTTTCATTTTCTACTTCATTCATTTATGCTCTCATCTTTATAATTTCTTTCATTGTAACTTATTTGGTTTTGATTTGCTGTTCTTTTTCTATTTTTTTTTAATTTGATGCTTAGCTCATTGATATTCACCCTTCTTTCATTTTTAGTATATGCATTTAATGCCACACACTTTCTTCTAAACACAACTTTCACTACATTCTGCACATTTTGGTATATTGAATTTTCATATCATTCAGTTCTAAATATTTTCTAATTTCCACTGTGATTCTTTCCTTTACCCATTAATCATTTAACACTGTAGTTCTTAATTTCCAAACACGTGGGACTTTGTAATTATCTTTTTGAAATTGTAGCTCAGTTGCCTTGTGATCACAGAACATATTCTGTATGGTTTGGACCCTTTGAAATTTGTTGGGACTTGCTCTATAGTCCCATATATGGTCAAATTAGTAAATAATCCATATGTGCTCCCTCCCCCCCAAAGAAATAATAATGCCATCCAACTTTTCTCAGCCTTACTGACATTTTATCTGCTACTTAGTACTTTCTAAGAGGTATATATTAACATTTCCCACTGTACTTGAGGGTTTATTTATTTTTGTAATTCTTTTAAGTTTTGCTTTATATATTTTGAGCTCATATTATTAGGTACATAAAAATTTAGAGTAGTTATATCATCTCATTGAACAGACTCTTTCATAATGATAATGTGTCCCTCTTACTCTCTAATTATGAATTTTACTTTATAATTTTTGTCTACAACAAATGTAACTACAGTAGCTTTCCTTGGGTTGGTGTTTGTTGAAAAAATATTTTTCCATACTTCTACTTTTAACCTTTCTATAATCTTATTTTGGAAGGAAGACTGGGCAATCTACTTCCGTAGTGATACTGTCTCGGCAACCCAAGGAGGGGTCACTATGAGTCAGGGCCAACTCAATGGCACATAACAACAACAACATATTCTTATTAAAGGAGCTCTGGTGGCATAGTGGCTAAGACACTTGCCTGCTAATCAGACGGCTGGCGGTTCAAACCCACCAGCCACTCCTCAGAAGGAAGGTTGGGCAATCCTACTTCCGTAGTGATACTGCCTCGGAAACCCAAGGAGGGGTCGCTATGAGTCGGGTTTGACTTGACGGCAAACAACAACAACAACAACTGGTGGCATAGTTGTTAAAGCACTTGGCTGCTAACCAAAAGGTCAGTGGTTCAAACCCACCAGACACTCCATGGGAGAAAGAGAGGCTGTCTGCTTCTGTAAAGATTTACAGCCTTGGAGATCCTATGAGGCAGTTCTGCTCTGTCCTAAGTGTCATTACAAGTTGGAATTGACTTATGAGTTGTGAGTTGGAATTGGCAATAACTGTATATATATTTTAGATATCTCTTATAAATAGCATTTGGCTCTATATTTTTTTAACTCAGTCTGAGAAAAATGCCTTTTCATTGAAGCATTAATCCCTTTACATTTACTGTAATCATCACATATGTATTAAGGTTTAAATCTATCATAGTGTAAGAAGTTTTCCATTTGTTCTGATCTCTCTCTCTGTGTATTGCCTTCATCTAAATTATTTGAGGTTTTTTTTTAAATTTTATTTTCCTCTTCTATCACCTGGGATAGGAGCTCTGGTGGTGTACTGCCTAAGGCATTTGACTGCTAACCAGAAGGCTGGAGGTTCAA
>NW_006921604.1:11231301-11255323 GCF_000298275.1 Orycteropus afer afer
ACTCCTCAGAAGGAAGATTGGGCAATCTACTTCCATAGTGATACTGCCTCGGAAACCCAAAGAGGGGTCGCTATGAGTCAGATCTGACTCCATGGCAGTGAGTTTGATTTTTTTTTTTTTTTATCACCTCGGATTTCTATGGTCTTGCTATTCTTTTGTGTTTGTACTAGATAGTAAGACATGCATCTTTGATTTATCAAAATCTAATACTAATTGATATATTTATCTTTTACCAAAAATGTGCAAGGAACACTTTAACTCCATTTACTCTTCTCTTAATTTGTGTACCATTGTTTTCATGTGTTTATTTCTATGTGTATTAAAGCACAAAGACATTATTTTATACAGTCCATTTTTATTACCATTTAGCTTGCTCTTTATTCATTATCTCTGAGCTTTCACTTGCGATAACTTTCCTTTCACTTAAAGAAAACTTTTAGTATTTCTTTACTGTGTTTTTGCTGGTGGAAAATTCTCTAAGTATATATTTGTCTGAAAATGTCTATTTTATCTTTATTATTGAAAGATATTTTTACTATGATTAAAATTCTAGGTTGACAGTTATTGTCTCTCAATACTTTAAAGATATTATGTCATTGTTTTCTGGCTTCTATCATGTCTATTAAAAAATCAGCTGTCAAAAAGAAAGCCTCTTTTTCCCTTCTAGCTATTTTTTGATTTAATTTTTGTATTTGGTTTTTAGCAGTTTTACCATGATTTGCCTATATAAGGTCTTCTTTTTTTTTCTTTATCCTACTTGAAGTTTATAGGGCTTCTCTCTCAGCTTGATTATCTTTAATCAGTTTTAGAAAAGTCTTAGCTACTCTCTCTTTAATCATTGACTTTGACTAATTCTTTCTTTTCTTTTCTTCTGTGACTCCAATTATATGTGTAAGTGAATTTTGCATTGTCTTTTCTATCTCTTACACACTCTTGTAATTTTAATTATTTTGTCTTTTTAAGTATCTTTCTTGATGTTTTCTTCTAATGTATTTTCCTATTAATTCTTTGTTCAGCTGTATGTAATCTGCTATTAAACACTCCCACTGAATTCTTAATTTTCAGTATCATATTTTCCAATTCTAGAATTTATATTTGATTTTTTAATAGTTTCTGGTCCACTGCCAAAATTCTTAATCTTACCTTTTTTCTTGAACATTGTAAGCATAGTTATTTTAAAGTCTGTGTCTTATGACTCTTCTACATGGAGCCACTGAGTAGAAACACAGTCTGTTTCTACTGTCTATTGTTTCTGTTGACAAGAAGCCATTAGTATTGTCATGTCTCCTGATGTCCGATTATTTTTTTGTGTGTGATAGACATTGCATTTGTAAAATAGTTTAGAGCAATAATTTGAGGCCTAGGTTGATATTATTTTCCTTCAAATCAGTATGTTCAATTTTGCCAGATTCTTGAGGGCATCAGAAATTAAATTCTATACAATTTCACAAGTGGGAGGATTTTAAGCTGTATTTCACTTCTTATAAAGGCATATCTACTTTCAAGTCCCCATTTCTTCTAGGGTGCACCTTTAGGATTGCAATCCAAATGAGGAGAATTCACTGTGCTCTATTTTTCCTTGATGGATCCAGAGTTTATCGTCATTCCCTGAGCCTCAGAAGGCTACCAATAGCATACCATAGCCTCTCAAGTACTACCTCCAAAATTAGGCTACCAGACAAAAAGTGAAAAAGTGGTCCCAAACACAAAATTTACCTCCTTGGATCTCTGTCCTTTCCTAAATCTTAGCTCTGTAATTCTTTCATGTTTTTGCAATCTACTTCTGTAGAGATATTGCCTTGGAAACTCAAGGAGGGGTCGCTATGAGTTGGGACCAACTAGACGGCACATAACAACAGCAATGCCCTCAAATATATATATATATAATTTATTTATGTAAGTGTATATATTTGAAATATATTTACATTTGAAAACTGCTTTTATAAACTGAATAGATTCACACAAAGTTTTATTTAGATTTGAGAGATTAGCTCTTACAGTTACATTCACAGGATGTACCACTCTGGGTACTGGTTAAGATCATAGGCTTTTGAGCCAGCAGATCTGATTCAAATTCTATGTTTCTACTAGCTGTATAGTTTTAGACAAGTTATTTAAACCTTCCACCTCCTTCAATGGTAAGATGGGAATAATGGTTATAGCTCCTTTTCATTCTTCATTTTTTGAAGAATAAATGAAATAATATTGCAAAGGGTATAATATACTATTGGCATCTCATTTAAGTACTCAACAAATGACAACTATTTTTATTTAATATGAAGCATTTAAATGTTAATAATGCCTATGAAAGGTAACTATTTTAGATTTAAAATAGTTAACATTACGAGATTCATTCTTTCAGGAAGGAATTTTAGGTCATGACTCTGGAGTTCTGGCAATACCTGCTTTTTAATTTTTCCATACCCGAATCTCAGCATTTTTTATGCTGTATAACTCAGGGAACAAGTGGAACATGTCCTTACACTCTAGTACAAACTCTAACTAAGGAAAATTCTGGCTTGGCCTACAGGTAGCCTTATAGCTTATCTCCAGCTAGATGAGAAATAATTTGGTTAAGTTTGTGTTAGTTTGGCTGGGCCATGATTCTCAGTGTCTGATAGTTATGTCATGATGTAATTTGACAGTTATGTAGTGATGTAGCTATTCTCTGTTTTGTGATAAAATATAATCACCTCTATGATGTGATCTGATGTGATCAGCCCAATCAGTTGGAAGGGGAATTTCCTTGGGGTGTGGCCTCCATCCAATATATATGGACATTCTGGTAAAGCTTGCTGGCTTTTTTGCTCACTCTGGATCTTGCATCCAGCTTGTCATCATCTGACCTTCAGTTCATGCGACTTGAGCCAGTGGCCTATTGTATTGCCTGTTGGTCCTGGAAATTGTCAGCCTTCACGGCCTGTGAACCAGCAGCCTGCCATTTTACCTGCCAATCTTAGGATTCATTCGCCTCTGTAGCCCATGAGCCTGCAGCCTGCTATCTGACCTACTGATCTATAGTTCATCAGCCCCTAAAGCTACATGAGTCAGGAGAAGACTCCAGCCTGATAGCTGACCCATGTACCCATGGATTTGGGACTTGCCACCCTCTACCACTGTGTGAGCCATTTCTTTTATATATCTATACCTATATCTGTATATATATCTATCTCATATAGAGCTCTGCTGGCATAGCGGGTAAGGCATTTGGATGCTAACCAGAAGGTCAGCAGTTCAAACCCACAGAAGGAAGATGAAAGAATCTACTTCTGTAAAGATTTACAGCCTCAGAAACCCAATGGGGGTTGCTATGAGTTAGAATTGCCTCAATGGCTATGGATTTGGGTTTTGTTGTTGTTGTTGTTGTTTATATATATATGGTGCAGTGCCTAAGGCATTTGACTGCTAACCAAAAGGTTGGCAATTCAAACCCACTAGCTGTTCTGCAGAAGGAAGATGGGGCAATCTACTTCCATAAAGATTCACCGTGTAAATATATATATTTACATACACATATACATATTTATATATGTATGTGTGTGTGTGTGTGTGTAGGGGTGTGTATATGTATGTATATTTCATTGATTTTGCTTCTATAGAAAACCTAGCCTAAGACAAGGACCCTGGTTATGTGTCTTAGTTTCTAAAACTGCCCAATTGACTTAACACCCTTAACATGGTTATTGTCGTTAGCTGCTATCAAGTTGGCCCCTGACCCCATGCGCAATGGAGCAAACTATTGTGTGGTCCTGCACCATCCCCATGATGGATTGCAGATTGGACCATTGTGATCCAGGTGGTTTTCACTGGTTAATTTTTGTTAAGTAGATCATCACGGCTTTCTTTTTGTCCTTCTTAGTCCAGAAGCTTGTGGAAACCTGTTCAGCATCATAGCAATGCCCTTAATAACTCTCTTTTAGTCAACAGGTAAGGCCAAAGGCTTACTAGTAAAAAAAAAAAAAAAAATCCTTATGATTACCTCAGAGATTCTATGGTTATAGCACTATTTCAAACCATTTGGCCCTGTTTTACACATCTAGAGATTATCCACTGTATCAGGAGACCATTTCTGCCAATTCTAACTGTTGGGCCTTGGATGCAGGCTCATTTAAACATCAATAACTAAGAGTCTTCATTGACCTCACACTGCTTAATTCCTAACCTGATCTTGACCTCAGAGTCAAAATCATGTGAAAAGTCAATACAAGCAGCAAACAATGTTATGCTATTCTTGGCATACTTTGCAAAACAATGAAAGAGTTTAACAATAGTTAAGTATGACATATTAGCTGCTAACAACTATTGAGTGTTTACAATGCGGTGGGCAACATACACATATTCCCTCATTTTATCCTTATAACAACCAAATAAAGTAGGCACTCTCATTACTCTTCACAACACTGCTCTGGTGGGGTAGTAGATAAGGCATTTTTGGTCATGAGTTCAAACCCACCAGCTGTTCTGTGGGAGGAAGATGAGGCAATCTATTTCCATAGAGATTTACAGCCTTGGAAATCCAATGGGGGTCGCTATGAGTTGGAATTGACTCAATGGCAGTGGGTGAATCATTTCCTTATTTTAAATTTGAAATAGACTAGAAAGCAATGGGTTTGGATTTTTTTTTTTTTTTTTTTAAACTGTGGTTTACGGAGACAAAATATTTAACCTTAGGCTACAAACCAGTGTGAGACAGCCACAGATTTCAAGCCAGCCACTTCTAGAGTCTGTGTGATCCCCAAGTAGATTTGATTAAGAAACTCAGACACTCAGCTTATTATGGAGGAAGCTGTTAGAAAGTTTTGAAGAAAAGTTCAGAAAATTAGTAAGTCTGTAGTTAGTCCACAGACTTGGTCTGTTAGAATGGGATAGGTTATACTTTTAAAGAGTACACTGATGGAGATGAAGCCTGAGAGTCTAATTAAAACAAATGGATTGGCAAAGATCAAAACAACTCATATGAACAGGGCAAGAAAAATCTGGCAGCAAAGGGATTTCATTTGGTCATTTAAGCAAGTGTGTTTAATAAATAATCCATAAAAGGAAGTGTCATAGTTAGACAGTGCTGTTATAACAGCATGCACAAGTGGATAGCTCTAACAACAGAAATTTATTCTCTCACAGTTCATGAGGCTAGAAGTCCAAATTCAGGGTGCCAGTTCTGGGGAAAGACTTTCTTTCTCTGTAGTGTCTGGGAGAAGGTCTTTGTCTCAATCTTCCCCTGGATCTAGGAGGTTCTCAACACAGGGACCCCAGGTCCAAAGAAAGCATTCTCCTCCTATCTCTTCTTTCTCGGTGTTACCGAAGTCCCTTTCTTTCAGGCTACTTCTCTTTCCTTTGATCCCTTGTAAGATATAAGGTGATGCAGGCCACACCCCAGAGAAACCCCACCTACATTGGATCAGGGCTATTATCTGACTAAGGGTGTTGTATCAGACTCCAATACCCTTACAACTGATTGTCTGATTATATCAAGGGAATGATTACATCATTACATAACTGTCAAACCAGTGAGAATCATGGTCCAGCCAAGTTGACACATACTTTTTGGGGATACAATTCAATCTGTGAAAGAATGGATTATCAGACCTTGAAGTGAAATTTCTTAGAGAAGCTTACCAACTACAAAATGAAAGGCAACACTCCTGGGAGAATGTTGTTATCAGATGTCAAGAAGTCAATTCTGACTAATAGTGACCCGATGTGACAGAGTAGAACTGCTCCATGTAATTTCTTGAACAAGCCTATGATAGATTAGCTTTCTAGGCACAACTAGAATGTGGGTTTTCACAAGCTCTGAATTGATACACTCAGTGGGTAACCATATTACAGAATTTTCTCCATTAATGAGTGTGATTCCAACAGCTCTACCCAAGGCCTCCCACAGAAGTCATTGTACTTGAGAATGGTTTCTGAAGGTAAAATGAAATTATAATATGGTTAAAACTGGCAAGTTACTGCTGTGTTGCCTACTTAGACCGAGCTTTGATTTTGTCTTTACTTTTTTCCTGTGAGACTTTATCTAAGCAGAAGCCTAAAGAGTGAGACAAACGCTTATCCAAATCATTTTAGTTACTGTCACTAATCTGAGGGTGAGAGCTCTGGTGGCGTAGTGCCCAAGGCATTTGACAGCTAACCAGAAGGCTGGCAGTTCAAACTCACCAGCCACTCCTCAGAAGGAAGATTGGCAATCTACTTTCGTGGTGATACTGCCTCGGAAACCCAAGGAGGGGTCGCTATGAGTCAGAGCTGACCTGACGGCAGTGAGTTTGGTTTGCAGTACAATCTGAGGGGAGGGAATGAAGAGGAAACTACCTTCTTGAGGCAATCAAAATGGAGCTTCAAAAGTTTTCATGATATGGAAGAGTCCTTTACTCCATCTCAGCCTTTAAACTAATCTTACCAGTTCAAGTATTGTTGTTGCTGTTATGTGCCATTGAGTCAGACTGACTCATAGCGACACCTCCTTGAGTTTCCAAGGCAGTATCACTATGGGAGTAGATTGCCCCATCTTCCTCCCGAGGAGTGGCTGGTGGGTTTGAATCACCAGCCTTCTGGTTAGCAGTCAAGTGCCTTAGGCACCATGCTACCAGAGCTCCCAGTTTAAGTATAGTTAGAACAAAAACCAAACCAGTTGTCATCGCGTGAGACTTAGGGAGCCCCCATGTGTTACAGAGTAGAATTGCAGAGTAGTTTTCAAGGCTACGATCCTTCAGAAGCAGATCATCAGGCCGTTCTTCTAGGTGCCTCTAGGTGGGTTCAAACTACCAAACTTTTGGTTAGATGTCTAGTGCTTAACTCTTTGCATCACCCAAGGACAAAATGAGATTAAGACTGCTAATGTCAAGGTTTAGATGTAAATGTGAGATGGTCCAAAGATGGTAGCAATAAAGGAAGAATTGTTACACAGTTTATAGAATAGGCTTCCCATAGTGAAGACTGATTACTCAAGTCCCCCCATGGACTTGCTCTTTGCACTGCCAGTCACCAATCCTAGGTTATACCTTGCACACTAAGTGCTCAAGGAATGCTTGTTGGAAGCATAAATTGATTTCAAAAGTGTTTGAGCTAATAGAAGCTTTGAGCTGGATCTGAAAGGATAAATTTGACCAGTGGAGAAAGGATTCATCCAAATCAGACAGGAAAGTACCTACAAAGGTATCTGGAAGAGAGGATGACTTTAAAGTTCTCCATCAAGTAGCTATGGGGTGGGGGTAGGGGGGTAAAGGGGGTCAGGGGAGAAACATTGTGCCATAAAGTAAACTAGATGGCAGGTAGAAGAGGAGATTTCAGTCAAATTAATAACAAAATCATGATACCTTGCCACAAATCAGAGAAATTAATGCTCAATAGACCAGTGTATCTTGAGGAGTGTTACTGTCTAAAATTGACCTTCATATTTACAAAACTTGAGTCTTCCTATCATATTTATTTATTGGTACATTATGTGACTTTTAGTTTATCCAAAAGAGCCCAAGTCTTTGTATTCTTTCACATTTGTTGGTTACCACAATGAGGGATTGTTTACCAAAGGTTGAAGATAGTGAGTGAATCCTTTCAAAGCAAGAACTTTACTTCAAATTTATTAATTATCACCAAAGCAGAAAGAGCATTCATGTGATAAGCAGGCTGTAGTTTTTATTTATAATTTATCACCAAATCCTTCATGTTTGTACATCAACATTTTGTAGACGAGGAAGCTAAGGCACAGCATTATTGAGAAAAGGGGCAGGGGATAAAATTAAGAAATGATCCGAGCAGAGAGGCAGAGAATGAAGAAGAATATGATAATGAAGTTGCCCGACTTGGAGTTGTAAAAACTGAAAATGACACTGGAATGGAAAACGACACGTAAGTGACCTGGCCCAGGCATGTGTAATTGAGAATGAGCGTGTCTCTGGAGAGGAGAGGGAAGAAGACATTAAGACAAAGTTTCTCAAAATGTCAGTCTTCTAAATGAAATGTTTCTCAAGATGTGCATTCTCCAAATTGTGAATCTTTTATTGGTTTGCAATGCAAATTATCAATGAATGGCTCTGATGAGACCTACAGTAAAGAAAGCTATTGAACTTATTTGAATAAATTTATGTGACCTCAGAATGCATCTTTTTATGGACTTACTATTACTCTCTCCCATGATTATATGACAAATGTTGAAGTAAAAGACCAATGTTTGATTTCATAGTGTGTGGTACATACTAGATGATCAATAAATGCTTACTTTTTAATTTTTAGCAGTCATTTCCTAATAATGCAATCATCATCTATTCTCAATAATTTCTCAAAAAGTGGATTAGTAAAAGGTGAAGTAGTCATGACTTTCAGATCAAGGACAAAAACCTGAGAATTAAGAAGAAGATGGCTTTCTTGATATCTACTAAAAATAATTCAATTAATTTCCACTATCCCATAGCCTACCCAATCTAGGGATAAATTATTCCCTCTAGTTCCACAGCACATAGTTCCTCTGCAACTGTTCATTCTGCTTAGATGCCTTCTGAGTGTGAGTGAAATTTAATTATCTAATTTTCTTTAATAGCAGAAAGTGGATTAATTGCTTAAGAGAGGGAAAAAAATGGCTGTTACATGGATGGAATGGTGCCGAGTCCCTGGTGTGCTGCTGGTGATATGACCAGCAAGGTAGAAGCTTAAACGATGTGGTATATGAATGTCTCTATTTTTTTTTAAAAAAAAAAAGTGAATTATTCATAGAATACTATTTTCCACTGTATATTGATATTTATGCAGTGTAGTGAAATGAGAATACATGTGTAGATGAGGCAGACTTCAGAACAAATATTGGCTTCATCATATACTAGCTATTTAACCATATGTATGACTCTGTAGTTTCCTCTTTGTAAAATGACATTAATAGTACTGGAGTCCTAGAACAAAACCCTCCTCACTTTGGCACTTGGAAATCCCCAGGATGGTTGTAGCTCACCATTATCTTATCCCAAAGCAAAATGTCCTAACAGACACACACACTCCATGCCACTCACAGGTCTTAGTCAAATTCTTCTGTGAGGAGAGAGACTGAGCAAGAAAACAGACCTACTAACAATAACCACAGGAATGTAACAGACAAGTCCTTCTCCCTTAATCCTCCTCCTTAAATACAAATGCAAAGCTCAGGATCACCAGGCATGTAAGCATTAAGTAGAAAAAGAAAAGAAAAAGGTAAACTGACTCAGAAAAAAATATAATAATGATGACAGGGAACAGATCAAAACCCAAAACCAAACCCACAGCCATGGAATTGATTTTTACTCATAGCAGCCCTGTAACCCACTACTATCAAGTTGGTTCCAACTCATAGTGACCCCATTGGGTTTCCAAGGCAGTAAATCTTCATGGAAGTAGATTGCCCTATCTTCCCTCTGCGGAGCAGATGGTGAATATGAACTGCCAACCTTCTGGTTAGCTTTGAACCACCAACCTTTTAGTTAGCAGTCAAATGCCTTAGGCACTGCATCATCAGAGCTCCTTCTAGCAACCCTATAGAACAGAGTACAATAGTCACTTAGGGTTTCCAAGGCTGAAAATTGTTACAGAAGCAGACTGCCTCATGTTTCTCCCACAAAGCAGCTGGTGGGTTCCAACCACCAGCCTTTTGGCTAGCAGCTGAATGCCTTAAACACTGCACCATCAGAACTCCTTTAGGAAACAGAAAACAACATTAAAACATTCTCATTAATATACCAGGAGGATTTTTTAAAGAGATATTATATCTTTAAACTTAGAACAAAAATGCTAAGAAAAAGAAACAATTAGAGAATAAGAGAATGCTCACAGATTTAAAGAGAGAGAGAGAGACTTATTGCAGATTTTTTTTTTTTTTTAAATCAAAGAAGGATTGGAAAATAAACTTGAAGACTTTCTCTCCTCTACTAGAATATGCAGGCGGAGAGAGAGAGACAAAGAAATTGAGAAATAAAAGAAATCACAGAAGACTTGTCCAGAAGGTTTAAAATACAAGATTGGAGATGAAAAAATTATCAAAGAAATACTTGAAGGAAAAATTTCCAAAGCTGAAGGACTGAATTCTTCACATTTACAAGGGCTCCCCGAGTGCCCAAAACAACTAATGAAAAGAAAGACACATCCTTGGTATGTCAGAGTACCAAAGATAAAAAGTAACTTCTAAAGGCACCTATGCCCAGATGGATATCAATCAAGTGTGAGGGCAGAATAATGATATTTTCAAACAGACAGATCTCAGAAAGTTTATCTCCAATACATCCTTTTGTTTAGTGGTATATGAAGATGATATACTTCAAAAAAAAAGACAGTGAAATGAAAAGGAAGTTGTGGGGTCCAGAGGAATGTGATTCTAATTCCAGACTCCTGATAGTAACGGTAGAAAAAATTTACAACATGACAATTGCTTAGAGACAACCAGTATAGACTGGAACAGAAGAATGGGGATGAGAAGGAGGGTTGGAGATGGAGGTCTCAGGAGAAAAGAAGACATTGTTAAAAAGACAAGCTTAGGAAAATTAATCACAAGGCTAAATAATGCAAGACAAAAAAATGCTTAAATTAGGAACTACAGTGGAGAGGGTAGGGTAGAGGAATTCATAATAAGGCCACATGTATAATAAAACCATAGTTAACATGTGAAAGAAACTAAAATATGGCAATTTTGGGGCAGAAAACAGAGAAATTCCCTTGATGCATCCTCTTTTGATTGGCCCAGGGGTCATACATAGTGTTAGGCTTATTAAAAGAACATACAAGTAGTTTCCAACCTATGATGTATTCAAGTTACTATGAACTGCACTTAGACCATCCTTTCTTTCTTTCTTTTGCCAGGGGTACATATGATCATTAGTAATATGTTACAGTAGTATAATTTGCTGATGCATGAGTCAAAATGAGAGTCATCAATCTATCAATAATTATGACATGGAATGTACAAAGCATGAATCTAGGAAAACTGGAAGTTGTTAAAAATGAAATGGAATGTATCAAAAATGAAATAAAACGCTTGAAGATCGATATCCTAGGCATTAGTGACCTGAAAGGGACTGATAACGGCCATTTTGAATCAGACAATCATATGGTCTACTATGCTGGGACTGACAAATTGAAAGGTAATGGTGTCACATTCATTCCCAAAGAGAGCATTTTAAGATCTATCCTGAAGTACAGTGCTGTCAGTGATAGGATAATATTCCCATGCCTACAAGGAAAACCAGTTACTATGACTATCACTCAAATTTATGCACCCATCATTAATGCCAAAGATGAAGAAAATGAAGATTTTTTATGAATGTCTGCAGTTTGAAATTGATCAAACATGGAACCAAGATGCATTGATAAATTACTGGTGATTGGAATGTAAATGAAGAAGAAGGATCAGTAGTTGGATAGCTGCATGCTGATAAAAACAATGTAGAGATCACATGGTAGAATTTTAGAAAACCAACAACTTATTCATTGCAAATAAGTTTGAACAACAGAAATGGCCACTATACACATGGACATCACCAGATGGAATACACAGGATCAAATTGACTGCATCTGTGAAATGAGACGGTAAAGAATCTCAGTATAATCAGAACAAAGCCAGGTGCCAACTGTGGAATAGATGATCAATTACTCATATGCAAGTTCAAGTTGAAGATGAAGAAAATTAAAACAAGAGCCAAAATATGACCTTTAGTTTCAAAACCAAAAACTAAATTCACTGCCATCAAGTCGTTTCCAACTCACAGTGACACCTGTTGGGTTTCCCAGGTGGTAAATCTTTACAGAAGTAGATTGCCCCATCTTCCTTCCATGGAACAGCTGGTGGGTTTGAACTTCCAATCTCTGGTTAGCAGGTCAAATGCCTTAGACACTGCACTACTAGAGCTCCTTATATGACCTTGAGTATATCCCACCTAAATTTAGAGACAATTGCAAGAATAGATTTGATGCATCTTGAACACTAATGATGGAAGACCAGATGAGTTGTGGGATGATATCATGAACATCACACATGATGAAAGCAAAAGGTCATTAAAAAGATGGGAAAGAAAAGAAAACACCAAAATCAATGTCTGAAGAGACTCTGAAACTTGCTTTAGAATGTAGAGTAGCTAAAGAGAATGGAAGAAATGATTAAGTGAAAGAGCTGAATGTAAAATTTCAAAGGGCAGCTTGAAAAGACAAAGAGTATTAGAATGAAATGTGCCAAGACCTGGAGTTGGAAAACCAAAGGGGAAGAACGTGTTCAGCATTTCTCAAGCTAAAAGAAATGAAGGAAAAATTAAAGCCTTGAGTTGCAATAATGAAGGATTCTATGGGTAAAAGATTGAATGATGCAGAAAGCACACAAGAAGATGGAAGGAATACAGTCACTGTACCAGAAAGAATTGGTCTGCATTCAACCATTTCAGGAAGTAGCATATGATCAAGAATTGATAATAATCAATGGAAGAAATACAAGATGCACTGAAGACACTGGCAAAAAAAAAAAAAAAGCCCTCCAGGAATTGACAGACTACCAACTGAGAGGTTTCTACAAATAGATGAAATGCTGGAAGTGCTTACTTGTCTATGCCAAGAATTTGGAAGACAGCTACCTGGCCAACCAACTGGAAGAGATCCATATTTGTGCCAATTCCATAAGGTGATCCAACAGAATGCAGGTAAACTATCAGACAGTATCATTAATATCATATGCAAGTAAAATTTTGCTGAAGGTAACTCAAAAACATTTGCAGCAGTACATCAACAGGGAAATTCTGAAATTCCAGCTAGATTCAGGAGAGGATGTGAAATGAGGTATATCAATGCTAATGTCAGATGGATGTCGGCTGAAAGCAGAGAATATCAGAAAGATGCTGACCTGTGCTTTACTGACTACACAAAGACATTTAACTATATGGATCATAACAAATTATGTATAACATTTTGAAGAACAGGAATTCCAGAACACTTAATTGTGCTCACGAGATACCTGTACATAGACCAAGAGACTGTCATTTGAACAGCTCATGGGGACATTGCGTGGTTTAAACTCAGGAAAGGTGTGCATCAGGGTTATATCCTCTTACAATATTTATGCAATCTGTATGCCAAGCAAATAATCTGAGAAGATGGACTATATGAAGAAGTATGTGGCATAAGGATTGGAGGAAGACTCATGAACAACCTACAATATGCAGATGACACAACCTTGCTTGCTGAAAGTGAAGACTTGAAGTACTTTCTGATGAAAATCAAAGACAGCCTTCAATATGGATTAGACCTCAACATAAAGAAAACATAAACCCTCACAACTGGACAGTTAAGCACCATCATGATAAATTAAGATTGAAGTTGTCAAGGATTTCATTTTGCTTGGATCCATAATCAACACCCATGGAAGCAATAGTCAAGAAATGAAATGACATATTGCATTGGACAAATCTGCTGCAAAAGACCTCATTAAAGCGTGAGAAAGCAATGTCACTTTGAGGACTAAGGTACCTCAACCCAAGCCATGGTATTTTCATCTGCTTCATATGCTTGTGAAAGCTGGACAATGAATAAGGAACTGGAGAAGAACTAATACCTTTGAACTATGGTGTTGCTGAAGAATGCTGAATGTGCTATGGACTGCCAGATAAATAAATCTGTCTTGGAAGAAGTACAGCCATGATTCTACTTAAAAGGGAGGATAGCAAGGCTTCATGTATCATACTTAGGACATGCTATCAGGAGGGACCTGTCCCGGGAGAAGGTAAAGTATAAAGTATACTTGGTAAAGTATAAAGTCAATGGAAAAGGGGAAGACCTTCAATGAGATGGAAAGACACTGGCTACAACAATGGGCTGAAAAATAGCAACACTTGTGAGGCTAGCACAGGACTAGGTAGTATTTGAGGAGCTCTGGTGGTGTAGTGCCTAAGGCACTTGACTGCTAACCAGAAGGCTGGCGGTTCAAACCCACCAGCCACTCCTCAGAAGGAAGATGGGGCAATCTACTTCCTCAGTGATACAACCTCAGAAACCCAAGGAGGGGTCACTATGAGTCGGGTCCAACTCAACAGCACATAACAACAACACAGGCAGTATGTTGTACGTGGGGCACTATGAGTCTGAACTTATTCAATGGCACCTAACAAAAACAATTAACAAATCATTCTCAGGTATTCACTCATAGATGTTCAATTATTTTATGATTTACTACAAAAACACAGCCAGATATATAAAGACATTGATAATAAAAGGCAAGAATAATGGAAATTAAAATAAAAAGTAGTATTTGATTTACATCAGAACCATTTTGCAACAGAATCATCAGAATAGAAGCTTGTCATATGTCAACGACTACCTTACTCCTAAGCCATTATGAGCCAATATATGGTAAATTGAGTCTACGCTGCAACTTCAGGACAAAACATAAAGTAAAAGTTTATCTGTCAATGTGGGAGGTGGAAGGTGAAGGAAAGTGTAGGGAGTATGAATAACTTCATCTTATCAAGTAGGGAGTCAAGAGTCATATTATTAAAAGTTGATGAAACAAGAAATCAGATCCAGTGTAATACTTTAAATTACAAATATAACCACAAGAAGAATGAAGATAACAATATAAATATCAGACACTTGGATCATCCAGTATTCTGGGAAAAGAAAGATAATTAAGAACAAACATCTCTGGAAAGAGTACTTGTTGTTGTTTTTAGGTATCATCATCTCTGACTCATAGCAACCTTATGTACAACAGAACAAAACACTGCCCAGTCATGTGCCAGGCTCATGATCCCTGCTATACCAGAGCCCATCATTGCAGCCACTGTGTCAATCCATCTTGTTGAGAGCCTTCCCCTTTTTCGCTGACCCATCACTTTACTAAGCATGATATCCTTCTCCAGAGAATGGTCCCTTCAACAACATGACCAAAGTAGGTGAGATGAAGTCTGGCCATTCTCACTTCCAAGGAGCATTCTGGCTGCACTTCTTCCAGGACAGATTTGTTAGTTCTTTTAGTAGTCCATGGTACTTTCAGTATTCTTTGCCAACACCACAACTCAAAATAATCAACTCTTCTTAAGTCTTCCTTACTCATTGTCCAGCTCTCACATGCATAGGAGGCGATTGAAAATATCATGGCTTGGGTTAGGCACACCTTAGTCTTCAAGGAGACATCTTTGCTCTTCAGCACTTGAAAGAGGTCTTTTGCAGCAGATGAAAGAGTACCTGGGTGGTGTAAATGGGTTAATGTGCTAGACTGCTATCTGAAAGGTAAAAGGTTTGAGTCCACCAGAGATGTCTTTAAGGAAAGGCCTGGAACTCCGCTTCTGAAAAATCATCTACTGAAAATCCTCTAGAGCACAAAAAATTGTTTCATCAACTTTTAATAATATGACTCTTGACTCACTACTTGATAAGATGAAGTTATTCATACCCCCTACACTTTTCTTGACCTCCCATTTGTCCTGAAATTACAGCCTAGACTCGATTTACCATATATTGGCCCAAGTAATGTGTTAGGAGTGAGGTAGTCATCCACATATGACAGACTTCTGTTCTGATGACTCCATTGCAAATTGATTCTGATGCAAATCAAATACTACTTTTTCTTTTGACACAATAAGGTCACCATGAGTGAGAACTGACTCAATAACCACTGGTTTTCAATCTATGTCTCTGGAGAGGAGAGGGCTAAACTTTCACCTTTCATATTAAGGAGTCTGTAAATATTATCTATTATTTTCAAATAAAAAATAGAGATATAAGTATATTATTTACATGCAGGAAACATCAGAAGAATTAAAAGTAGAAACCACCTCTTAGAGCAGGGACCTTGTCTGTCTCACTTGTTTAACAATGTATCCCAAGTGCTTAGAAGAGTACCTGGTCAACTTGCTCCATAAATGTCAAACAAAAAGAAGGTTACCCTGGGAGATGTTACTGGGAGTAGAGAAGGGAAGGGCTAGAGCTTGTTGCTTCCTAACATTGAAAAATTACCAATGAAGGTATCATTGTGATCAAAAATACTGTAATTTTGAAATTACATGCTTATGTAATACATGAAGTGTTGCATGCTATGAATGGCAGTGGTTTCCTTGGGGGAGTGCCATGTAAGGAGAGACCTGGAGAAGGAAGAGAAATTAGCCAGGTGAGGAAATAGAGTTCCAGGCTAAGGAACATGTATAAAGGCCTTGAGTAGAAAGGACATCCCCACAGCTAGAGCAGAGAGAAGATATGGGAGAAAAGCTCCGTACAAGTTGGAGATGTTGTTGTTGTTGTTATGTGCCATTGAGTTGGACCCGACTCATAGCAACCCCTCCTTGGGTTTCCGAGGCAGTATCACTACGGAAGTAGATTGCCCCATCTTCCTTCCGAGGAGTGGCTGGTGGGTTTGAACTGCCAGCCTTCTGGTTAGCAGTCAAGTGTCTCAGGCACTACGCTACCAGAGATAGACAGGGGCAATTATGGCAGGATCTGGTGGGCACATTAAGGATGTTGATGAATTGTTGGAGAAGTGTGATGCTAGGCCTCTGACTCATTTATATTTCATTATCACAAAAGAGGATCAGTATTCCATGGCTCTGTGCGTCTACTTTGAAATAGATTCCACATCACTCTGTTTCTGGTCTATCAAGAATGAACTAGGCCCACTTTTATGTCCTATCTGGAAGAGGCAAATGTACAGAGACCAAAGTTTATTAGTGCTTACCACAATGAAAAAGGAAGATAGAAGGAAAATTGATGCATTCAAACTATGGTTTTGGTGAAGAATATTGAACATACCATGAAGTACCAGAAGAATGAATAAATCTATCTTAGGCTTGGTGGGAAGATGGCATCATATCTATAACCCTCGAGCAACGAAATCCCTGAATAATTGGTAAAGCAGTTACAAGTAATGACACTGGAGTTATGAGCAACTAAGGAGAAGCTAAAGTATTAGAGTTAGTGAAAGTGGAGAAAAAGAGATTAAAAACTTGGAAAAATAAAGGAACCTGCCTAGCAGGCAGACGGAGAGCTGGAGGAGAGGACTCATTAGATATACAAAAGAGATCAGTGGAGGGAAGGAGGGGGAAAAAATCATGGAACCCATAGAGGCACTGGGTACTTAGAATACCCATACTAGGAGTTTTTGTTGGTGCCCCTGGGAGCTGAGTGAGTAGATAATCTTACTAGGAAACAGATCAAGACTCCCCTTGCCTTGGGCTGCCATGAAGTCCAGAAAGGAGTGGGTTAAAGGGAGAAACTGCCTCTGAGTAGGGGGGTCCTGGAGTGATTTCACACCAGTGCACTGGGGTTCAATTCTTCCATGACACTTTTTTAGCACAGAGTGTACCAGGATACTGGACTTTTGTAATTTCTTGATCCAAGTGGAAAGTGCTGGTCCTCTACCCATTGGGGTCTCTGTCGATTTTGAACCATGGGTCTTTGATTGACAGTAGGACGTCATCATTAGTAGACAGCTCAGGAAGACACAAACTACACTGCCTGTCACAGCAGAGCTGTCTGAAATATCTCACCCAAATGCAGAAAATGGGGACTCACTGCTGGTGCCATTTTTAATTTTCTTTTTCTTTTTTCCTCTTCTCTCTGGCTTCATCTAATAAAAGGAACACATTAAACTGCTACCAGGCAACAGAGTTATTATACCGAACACCTCATCCAATAGGTAATACCAATAACCCCTGCACCACAGAAACAATGACAGATGGTGGACAACACCTTCTCATCCCAACTCCAAATTCCCTTCACAACGAACAGAGACCTGCACCCACATCCTCACCAGTGATTCCACCTCTATAGAGAGAGCTGGAGAGTAACCCAGGACAACCGAGTTAATAACCAAAAAAGTACACCCACTCCACACTCTCAGATATAGTAAAACATAAAATCAGGGTGAAACAAATCAAGACATAACTAACAATTAAAGACACTAACTTCAATATGTCTAGGAAACAAGAGACAACCTCAAATCAAAAAAAAAAAAAAAACAGGACAAGACAACAGAAATAAAACCCCAGGCTAAAGAATTATATATCATGGAAGAAGAAAAAGCAATAGAATTATCTGAGAAGGAATTCAGAAGGTGTGTATATATATTTATATATGACTCTCAAGGAAACCACAAACAGAATCAACGAGAAGACAGACAGTACCCTGGAAGAAGTCAGGAACACCATTCAAGAACAAAATAACAAGATAAATACACAATTAAAACTCATACCAAAAACAGCAAATAAAAATCTAGACGATGAACATTAAAATTACTGTTAGACAACACAGTGGAAGGACAAAAGAGTAGACGAGAACTGACTGAAGAATGCATTTCCCACCTAGAAGACAAATCCCTTGATGCCAGCTTGTATGAAGAAAAATCAGAACAAAGATATAAGAGAAATGAAGGGAACCTAAGAGCAATATGGGATGACGTGAAAAGAAACAACATATACCTCATTGGAATACCAGAACACAAGGAGGGGGAAAACAAACTACTGAGAAAACTGGAAGACTTGCTAACAGAAAATTTTCCCAAAATCATGAAGGAAGAAAAGATATCTGTCCAAGAAGCTCAATGAACCCCATACAGGATAAATCCCAAGAGAAAGTCACCAAGACATATCGTAATCAGACTCTCCAAAACCAAACACAAAGAAAGAATCTTGGGAGCAGCTCAGGAGAAATGAAATGTCATGTACAATAGACAACCAATAAGACAGTTCTGATTACTTAGCAGAAACCACGCAGGTAGAAGGCAGTGGGAAGGCATACAAAAAACATTGAAAGACAAGAACTTCCAACGAAGAATTCTATATCCAGCCAAATTGTCCATCAAATATAAAGGTGAAATCAAGACATTCTCAGACAAACAGAAATTAAGGGAATTTGTGAAAATCAGACCAAGCCTACAAGAAATGCTAAAGGGAGTCCTTCTGATAAAGAATACACAACAGAGAACAATAAATTAAAATCAAGACACTTGACATCAACACTTAGAAACCACACTAGAAATAGATGCTCAAAATAGATGCACAGTGAAAAAAAGGGAGTCAATCTGCAGACAACATCAACAAAAAAGCAAATAGAGGGAATTAAAACCTTAATTTAAAGACTTCCAAATGGGGAGGAAGACAGGACAATGTCTTTATAGAACTGACTGTCCCAAACTTAAGGAGATAAGAATTTACTTCAGGGTAACCACAAAGAAAACGAACAAGCCTTCTAACCAAACCAAGAAAGAAGAATATCACAAGGGCTTAGTAAACACAAAACCAACCATAATGAAGAAAAGAGAAAAAACACTTGATAACAAAATGAGCTCAGCACAGAAAAATATCTGGAACAAGGAAATCACCAACAACACAACCAAAAACACAATAGAATGACAGCAATAAATTCATATCTATTGCTAATTATACTCAATGTGAATGAACTAAATGCACCAGTCAAGTGAAAGAGAGTGGCAGATTGGATAAGAAAAGAAGATCCATTGATATGCTGCCTACAAGAGACCCACCTTAGACACAAAGATAAAAACAAATTAAAAATTAAGGGATGGAAAAAAATATACCAAGCTAATGGCAACCAAAAAAAAAAAGGAAGAGTGGCAATATTTATTTCTGATCGTGGTGTAGTAAATTACTTAGTGTGGCTTTTCTAGCCATAAGTCTTTGTAAACTCTGTGGTAGAATTTGCTGTGAGCAACTGAGGAGCTCCTGATTGTAAAAGTTATCCACTTTGGGTATTTCTGTTGGGCACAACACAAAGCAATGTTCTGGGAGGTTCCTGCTGTCTCTCAGGTGCTTAGAATTTTGATGTCATGATTGGTTAGTTTGGCCACTCTGCCAGGCTCAAAAAGAAGCCTCCTAGAGGCAGGAGAAGTCTCTCTCTGATTGCTCGTCGAGGAAGACGTGCTGCTGAAAGAGACACGCGCTGCTGGGAAAGAGACGCAAGAGACACGCATTGCTGAGTGAGACACTGAGGGACACTCACTGTTAGGAGAGAGACTGTGGGCTGGGAGAGAGACTGAGCGTTCTTCCTGAACTTGAATTGTAGCCTGGTGCTTCCCTGATAAACCCCATAATCTGTGAGTTCTGTGTGGCCACTGCAGTGAATTATTGAACCCAAGAGAGAGGTGGTGGGTGCTTTCGGAGGAAGAGTTGGTGAAAGGGCTGGAGGGAGGCAGCATGTCTGGCCTTGCAGTAATAGGCCTTGGGCTATTGATGGTGATTCTGTCCTCCTCTTGTGGGGTTAGAGGAGGTCAGAAGATGTGGCCTCCATGCCTTTTTAGCACTGATAAAATAGACTTCAAAGTGAAAAATAGCATAAGGGACAAAGAAGGACATTATATGATGCTAAAAGGATCAATTGACTAAGAAGATATCACCATAATTGATATCTATGCAATGAAAGTGCTCCAAAGTATGTAAAACAAGTATTAACTGAAATGAAAGGGAAAATAGATAACTCTACAATAGTAGTAGGACACTTTAACATACCACTTTCAAGGAGGGACAGAACAACTAGAAAAGAACTCAACAAAGATACAGAAGAACACAACAACACAATCAACCAACTTGATTTCATAGACATATACAGAGCACTTCACCCAACAAAGCACAATACACACTCTTCTCCGGTGCACATGGATCATTCTCTAGAATAGACCATATGTTAGGACACAAGACAAGCCTCAATAAATTAAAAAAACATTGAAATACTACAAAGCATCTTCTTGGATCATAATGCTATAAAAGTAGAAATCAATAATAGGAAGATCAAGGAAAAAACATCAAATATGTTTTTGCTCAAAACTTACTGGGTAACAGAAGAAATAAAATGTGAAATAAAAAAATTTATAGAAACAAATGAGAATGAAGATACAACTTACCAAAACCTTTGGGACACAGCAAAAGCGGTACACAGAGGTCAATTTACAGCAATACATGGACACATCACAAAAGAGGAAAGAAACAAAATAAGCATTCTAACTCAACAACTCCAACAATTAGAAAAAGAGCAACAAAAGAAACCTACAGTTCCAGAAGTAAGGAAATAATAGAGATCAGAGCAGAGATAAACGAAACAGAAAACAAAACAAAAAAAAAACAATAGAGAAAATCAACAAAACAAGAAGTTGGTTCTTTGAAAAGATTAACAGAATTGACAAACCACTGGCAAATTTAACAAAGGAAAAGAAGGAGAAGATGCAAATAACATGAATAATAAATGAAAAGAGTGACATCACAACAGAACCAACTGAAATAAAAAAAAAGATAATAACCAAATATTAGGAAGAACTGTACTCCAACAGATTCAAGAACCTAGAAGAGAATGGACAAGTTTCTAGAAATACAAGACCTACCTAAACTATTCCAGTCAGAGTTAGATTACTTCAACAGACCCATAAGAAAAGAAGATATTGACCAGGTCATAAAAAAACTTCCCACAAGAAAAAGTCCTGGCCCATATGGTTTCACTTGAGAATATTACCAAATATTCAGGAAAGAGTTGACATGTATACTGCTCAAACTATTCCAGAACATAGAAAAAGATTGAATACTCCCAAATTCATTCTACGAAGCAAGGATAACACTGATACCAAAAACAGAGAAAGACACCTCTGAAAAGGAAAACTACAGACCAATATTCCTCATGAATATGCAAAAATCTTCAACAAAATCCTAGCCAAAAGAATCCAACAACATATCAAAAAAATAATACATCATGACCAAGTGGGATTCATACCATGTACGCAAGGATGGTTCAACATTAGAAAAGCAATCAATGTAATCTACCACATAAAAACAAAACAAAAGAAAAGAACCATATGATAATATCAGTTGACATAGAAAAGTCATTCAATAAAATCCAGCACCCATTCTTGTTCAGAATTCTCATCAAAATAGGGATAGAAGGGGAAATCCTCAACATAATAAAGGGCATATACACAAAGCTAACAGCAAACATTATTGTCAATGGAGAAAGACTCAAGGCATTCACCTTGTGAATGGGAACCTACAAGGATGCTCTCTGTCACCACTTCTGTTTAACACTGTATTGGAAGTCCTAGGCAGGGCAGTAAGACAAGAAAGAGAAATAAAAGGCATCCAAATTGGCAAAGAGGAAGTAAAGCTATCTCTATTTGCAGATGACATGATTCTATACACAGAAAACCCAAGAGACTCAGCAAAAAAAATTACTGGAACTAATAGAAAGGTTCAGCAAAGTGACAGGATACAAGGTCAACATAAAAAAATCAGTTGGATTCCTCTACATCAACAAAGGGACCTCTGAAAAGGAAATAAGGAAAACAATACCATTTACAATAGCTACCAAAAAGATAAAATAGTTAGGAATAAATCTTATAAGAGACACAAAAGACCCATACAAAGAGAACTACAAAACACTACTACAAGAAACTACAAGGGATCTACATAAATGGAAGAACCTGCCTTGTTCATGGATAGAAATACTGAATATTGTGAAAATGTCAATATTAACCAAACCAATCTACACATTCAATGCAATCTTGATCCAGATACCATCAACATTTTTTAAGGATATGGAAAAAACAATTATTAATTTCATGTGGAAAGGAAAGAGACCTCAGATAAGCAAAGCACTGCTGAAGAAGAAAAACAGAGTAGGAGGTCTCACACTCCTGGATCTCAAAACCTACTATACAGCTACAATAGTTAAAACAGCATGGTATTGATACAATGATAGACAGACAGACCAATGGGACAGAATCAAAAACCCAGAAATAGACTCATCTATCTTTGGCATATGATCTTTGACAAAGGACCAAAACCCATTAAATGGGAGAAAGACAGACTCTTTAACAAATGGTGCTGTCAAAAGTGGATATCCACTTGCTGAAAAATGAAATGAGACCCTGCAGTGAATTGCTTGACGTGGCCCTTCTAGCCATTGTCCTCCATTCTGTGATGTATTGTAAATCCTATTATCCATGCCTGTTTGGGGTGGTGTGGTAGTTAAGGTCAGGTATCAACTTGGCTGGGCAGTTGGTAGTAGTCGTTCCCTATAATGACTGTGATGGGATTTGCCTTGAGCTGCTGATTGTTAAAGCCATCCACTTAGGTTATTGCTGTTGGAGCAACACAGGTGGAATGTATCTTGAGTCCTGCCTTGCTGGAGGTTATAATTCAAATCACCACCCTTAGCTTCCTTGAGGGTA
This sequence comes from Orycteropus afer afer, assembly GCF_000298275.1. Classification (NCBI taxonomy): domain Eukaryota; kingdom Metazoa; phylum Chordata; class Mammalia; order Tubulidentata; family Orycteropodidae; genus Orycteropus; species Orycteropus afer. Next base: position 11,254,445 of record NW_006921604.1, read on the forward strand.
TACCTATGAATCTCCTGGGAAGATTCGCCTTCCTCTTGTTCCAGTTTTGTGTTTTGGCTCATCATCATCTCACCCTTGGATTTGGGACAGCAGCCGCCGTCTGATCTGCTGACCAAGGTTCATCAAACTCCGAGAATTGAGAGGATCCTCCAGATGCACTCATAGACCTGGGATTCACCAGCCTGCCAGCCTCCACCACTACTACGTGAGATGATCCCTTGGGTGTCTGTGAGTTCTGTGAGACATTACAGTGAAATACAGAACCCTAAGATGGGGAAAATTACTGGGAGGAGGAGTAGGAGTCAATGTCTGAAATGATGGAGTGGCATGGTAGTTTGGAAATCTGGGACATCTTTAACCTCTGCCTCATGGGGACCAGCCTTGTGCTGATCTTTCTGAGAGAAATTGTTCAAGCAGACCCATACCTCACCTCATACACAAAAACAAACTCACATTGGATCAAAGACTTAAATGTAAAACCCCAAACTATAAAGTTCACCAAAGATAAAATAGGGGAAAATCTAGTGCCCTAATTTATGGCATAAATAGTCTATGAAGCATAAACCAAAATGCACAGGCAGTGGAGGAGAAGCTAGATGACTGCAATCTTCTAAAAATTAAATTCTTATGCACATCAAAAGACTTCTCCAAAAGGATAGAAAGAGAACCTACAGGTTGGGGAAAAATATGATGGCATATCGGACAAAGGACTTTTATCTACAAAATTTACAGAAAATTTCAACACCTCAATACCAAAAAGACAAACAATCCATTTCAGACATGGGCAAGGGACACGAACAGACACTTCACAAAAGATGATATACTGGCAGCCAACAAACACATGAGGAAATGCTCATGATCATCAGCCATTGTTGTTGT
>NW_006921604.1:11257068-11258605 GCF_000298275.1 Orycteropus afer afer
AAAAAAAAAAAAAAAAAAAAGATGGTACAACCATTATGGAAAATGATGTAGTGTTTCCCTAAAAAACTGAAAATAGAAATACCATGTGATCTAACAATTCCATTACTAGGAATATATCCTAAAGAGGTGAGAGACAGGACAGGAACAGACATATGCACACCCATGTTCATTGCAGCACAGTTCACTATAGCAAAGAGATGGAAACAACTTAAATGCCCATCAATAGATGAATGGATAACCAAATTATAGTACATTCATACAATGGAATACTATGCTACATTAAAGAATAACAAAGGATACACAACGTGGATGAATTTGGAGGACACTATGCTAAGTGAAATAAGTCAAATTGCAGGACAAATATTATATGAGCCCATTATTGTAAAAAGTCAAGGAAAGGTTTACTTAGGGAAGGAAACTCACTTTGTAGATTACTGGGGATAGGAGGGAAGGGGAGGGAAGATTTTGGACTTGTTGGGGGATCACATGTTGATTTGGTTGAGGGGAGGAATGGTATGGAAATAGTCTGTGACCAGCATGATGACACTGGGGAAAGGAAGGACACTGAAACATGCACATAAAATACAGACAACAGAGGCAAATAATAGTATATGCACAACACAGCATTACCCCTAACACCAAACAACAGGCTACAGATAAATGCACAGACAAGTGAGAAGATCAGGTGGGAGTTGGCCAACAGGAATATATTCCCTAGACCAAGTATAGATTTAGCTGAAGATAATTTTACATATGCACTTGTGCTATAGACCTAGCCACACATATTACGGAAGCAACAGAAGACAGAATTGTAGTAACTTCTCAGAGACAACCAAACACATTGAGAGAGAGAAGCACTGGACCTGCCAACTCGGGACCATAGTCTCGGGGGACACCAAGCTCAATTGGCCCAACATAGTACATAAAAATCTTGTTCTACAACCTACTTTGGTGAGTATCAACTGGGGTCTTAAAAGCTTTCGAGCAGCCATCTAAGATACAACTATTGGTCTCCTCTCATCTGAAGCAAAGAAGAGTGAAGAAAATCAAAGGCATCTGGAAACAACTAGTCCAAGGATATGATGGACCTTGAGACAAGAAGAACTAGATGGTGCCTGGCTACCAATGCCAACCACTCAGAAAAGAATCAAAACTGGAGATTCTAGATAGAGTGGGAGGAAAAACGTGGAACAAAATTCAAAAACAAAATAATGACCAGAATTACTGGTTGTATAGAGTCTGGTAGAACCCCCAAGACTATAGCCCTGGATTACCCTTTGGGCATAGAATTGGACTCATTCCCATGGATTGGTTCTCAGCCCAACAATAGAAAGACGTATGTGCAGAACACCTATCCCAAGGCGATTTACCCACCTACTCTAGGGATAGCCACCCCTTAGAGCAATCGGCCATGGGGCACCAGAGGGACACAGAAGGAAAGCTTAGTTAAAAAGGACACAGAGAAAATGTGAGTGACCAATATGGCAGCATTGAGGATGAGAAAGACAGAGAGAGTTACATGGGCAGTACAAACAAC
>NW_006921604.1:11260105-11265055 GCF_000298275.1 Orycteropus afer afer
TCCCTTACTTTGGACATGATATCAAGAAAAACTAATTGCTAGAAAAGGGCATCATGATTGTAAAGTAGAGGGTCAGTAACAATGAGGAAAACCCTCAATGCGATGGATTGACATAATAGCCACAATAGATTCAAACATACCCATGATCGTGAAGATGGTGCCAGACTGGGCAACGTTCTTTCTGTTACATACATGATCATCATGAGTTGGAGTCGATTTTGTAGGCAACTGACAACAACAACATGGGCTGGGAGGAGAGGGAATGTGGAGCTATTGCTGAAGGGTTTCTGTTTGGATGGTGAAAATTTTGGAAATAGTGGGAGCATTTGCACAACAGGGTGGGTATAATAGATATCACTGAATTTATACTTAAATATCTGGTAGCATAGTGCCTAAGGCACTTGACTGCTAACCAGAAGGCTGACAGTTCAAACCCATGGGCCACTCCTTGGAAGGAAGGTTGGGCAATCTACTTCTGAAGTGATACTGCCTCAGGAACCCAAGGAGGGGTCGCTATGAGTCAGGTCCGCCTCGATGGCACATACCAACACAACAATGGTTAAAATGGCAAACTTTTTGTTACATATATGTGCATATGCATACAAATGTGTTTATATATGTATATGTGTATATATATATATATATATATATATTTTTTTTTTTTTTCCAAAAGAAGGAACAAACAAAAAGAATGTATTGGGCTTTTGGATTTGATGTTTAGTTTCTAATAACTTTGAGCTACCAAAGAAAAATAAAATGTTGCCTATTACTTACCTAAGTAGAATGTAGTCAACTTAGGCAGAGTGTCTGAATTTTCTCATCACCTATGTTTTGGTGCTTATCAGCGGGTTGTGATACTGTTTTAGCAGAGAGGCAGAGAAACATTATCAAGACAATTTAGGCATTGATCAGTGGCAAAGCACATTCTAGTCGAGAAGCCAGAGGAGTGTTTACTAGGCTCTCAGGAGCACAGGCCTGGGCCAGTTGCCAATGATAATTGTAAAGATATGGTCTCTACCCTGAAGAAGTGCCCATTCTTAGAAGACAAAAATAGATATGGATGAACACAGTTCCAGATTCTTGCAGTGCACAAATGCTGCATGGGGATTAGATTTGGTGCTTTGGGAAGCTGAATTAACTCTTCCAATCCACTAGGGTCCTTGTTAGTGCATCGAAGCAGTAATTTACTCAATGACAAGAGTTTATGTTGCTTTCTAAGGCACTTAACTTACTCCCAGGGTGTTGGTTGCACACCAGGGGGCTCTGACTCACTAATCTTTAGCACTTGTCATAATTATTTTTCTTTTGATAATACTATTTTCCCCCTGAGAAACTCAAAATTACTGCATAAGAAATATAGATATATATGTATGTGATATTTTAAAATAAAATGTAGTGAGTAGCCTCAGGGCATTTGGGGGGCAAACACCTCTCAAATTATATTTTCTCAGTTCTTGTTTTAAGAATTGAATATTTTATTTCTATGTTTATCGAACAGAACAAGGTTTAAAATCAGGAAAGAGGAGTGTCTGTGTTTATGCTTTCACCATACTTATTCCATCCGTATGCTGAGCAAATAATCTGAGAATCTAGACTATATGAGAAGAATGTGACATCAGGATTGGAGGAAGACTCATTAACAACCTGCAATATGCAAACTTGCTTTCTGAAAGCAAAAACGACTTGAAGCACTTACTGATGAAGATCAAAGACTTCAACCTTCAGGATGGATTACACCTCAATATAAAGAAAACAAAAATACTTCCAACTGGGCCAAGAGGCAGCATTGTGACAAATGGAGAAAATATTGAGGTTGTCAGGGATTTCATTTTACTTGGCGCCACAATCAATGGCCATGTAATCAGTGGTGAAAAATTCAACAATGTATTACATTGGGCAAATCTTCTCCAAAAGACCTCTTTAAAGTGTTAAAAAGCAATGATGTCACTTTGAGGACTAAGGTGTGCCTGACCCAAGCCATGGTATTTTCAATTGTCTCATATGCACGTGAAAGCTGGACAATGAATAAGAAACACTGTAGAAGAATTGATGCCTCTGGATTATGGTGTTGGCAAACACTATTGAATATACCATGTACTGACAGAATAATGAACAAATCTGTCTTGGAAGAAGTACAGCCATAATGTTGCTTAGCAGTCAGGATGGTAAGACTTCATCTTACATACTTTGGACATGTTATCAAGAGTGACCACTTCTGGGACATCATGTTTGGTAGACAGTCAGCCAAAAAGAGGAAAAACCCTCAATGAGATAGACTGGCACAGTGGCTGCCACAAAAATAGACTCAAACAACAGATTATGAGGATGGTGCAGGACCAGGCAGTGTTTCATTCTGGTATATATAGGGTTGCCATGAGTCAGAACTGACTTGACGGCACCTAACAATGACAACATATTTATTTAAGTTCTTTCAAAATGAAAAGGTAGGTTGTGTTGACACATGAGAAAGGAGAGTATTATTAAAAGTTTTTAAACTCTAAGATGAAAAGAGTATTGATGTATATAAATATGTCGCAATGAGTCTCGAGATTAAAAGAAAGGAATTATTGGCAGTACTGGCTGACTGCTGTTAGGTGCCATCAAGTCAGTTTTTGACTCATAGCAATCTCATGTGACAGAGTAGAATTGCTCCAAAGGATTTTCTATACTGTAGTATATATGGGAGCATATTGCTAGGTCTTTCTCCCACCAGCAGCTGGATGGGTTTGAACAACAAACCTTTCAGTTAACAGCCAAGCACTTAATTGTTACACTACCGGAGATACTGTTATATAATCACACCATCATCTCTAGGTGTTCAGTCTGCAATCACAGTCATCAAATCAGAAAAAGTAAAAGACTCACACAAAGGTTTAGTGTACATGGCTTAGCTGTTTAGAAAAGCCAAGATTACTGACCTACATGTATTATGTTTTAATCAAAATGTTCAGTTTTGCTCCCTCTGTTGCTTGACCTGGGCTTTCATTGTCATTTTATTTCCTGGTTTTCTCTGATTCCAACACTACTTCAAGGGTAGTGGTGGTGGTTATTCTCTTTGAAAAGGTGAGAAACACAAAGTTCAAAAAGTTTAATGTCACTTGCCCACAGTTAGGTCACTGGTGGGTGGTAGAGCCAGACCCAGATTAGGGGTCTTCTGATTCCTTGTCAAGCTGGTCTTCACTTCTTGCTGACCCCTTATCCTAAACTCTATTTTGCCTGAACTTTGAGCTTCAATCATTGTTCCACATCCCTCCTCCACAAATGCTTTGAATGTCTGAATAAATATGGGTTGGAGAAGAGCAGCCGCAAGGAGTCTCTACTCCCAACTAAACATTGACGAGTTACCTAGAAGCACAGAGCCTGAAGGACTATGCAGATAACGTGCATATCTTGAAAAATTTGGCATTAGTTGGGAAAGGATATTCGTAGAGCAGATGGATCTTCAACCGTCTCTTGATAGCTCCCTTTCCCAGCTGAGGCCACTTTTAGAACAACTCTGAAAAAATGTTGGTTGCTGTTAATTAAGTTGGCTCTGACTCATGATGACCCCATGCACAACAGAATGATATGTTGCCTGGTCCTGCTGCACAATCTTCATGATGACTGACATGTTTCAATCCATTGTTGTGGCCATTGTGTCAATCCATCTTGTGAAAAGTTTTCCCTGTTTTTGTTGACCCTTTACTTTACAAAACCAGATGTTCTTTTCTAGCAATTGGTCTTTCTTAATGTTATATCCAAAGGAAGTTAGCCAAAGTCTCACCATTCTTGTTTCTAAGGAGCATTCTCATTGTATTTCTTCTAAAATTGATTTGCTCCTTCTTCTGGCGGTCTGTGGTATATTCAATATACTTTGCCATCACCATAGTTCTAATGCATTAATTCTTCTCTCTTCCTTTTTCAGTGGCCAGTTTTCACATGCATATGAGGCAAATGAAAAGGCCATGGCTTGGGCCAGGTATACCTTAGAGATCAAAGTGACTTTTTTCCTTTTTAAAACTTCACAGAGTTCTTTTGCAGCAGATTTACCCAGTGAAATATATCATTTGATTTATTGACTGCTGCTCCTGTGGATCACCTCCAGCTTGAAAAATACCATTCCCCATTTGCTCATTTGTGCTCTGTCTATATCCCAGCCCATTCTTATGGGACAAACTCCCAAGAGGCATCTAATGTTTATGTGATTAGAAGAATGCCCAGAAGTGACCCACTGAAAGAAGGTTGATTTCAGAATTCATGGCATGAGTTTTCCATAGCCTGCCTCTTCCAACCCATGCCACTGGAGATGTTGGCTATTGTTATTTGACCTACAGGATTCCTTTGGTCTGAAGAATTATGTCTATGTTGATCTCATATTCTTGGATTTATCCACTGAGACACCAGAAAACAAATCAAGAAATGAGGGTAGAAGTTACAAAGAGGTTGATTTCAGTTTGAAATGAAGGACTTTTAAGTAATAAGAATTTTTTTAAAAAAAGAAATGAGCATGTCAAGAGACAGCAAAGTTTCAGAGGAGTTAAGCAGACACTATTCCTACTTATCAAAGCATTTTAGAAAAGGAAAGGAACACGTCTGGTGGATAGTTAGAATAGATGACCTCTGCTAACCAGAAGACTGGCAGTTCAAACCCACCAGCCACTCCTTGGAAGGAAGATGGGGAAATCTACTTCCGTAGTGATACTGCCTTGGAAACGCAAGGAGGGGTCGCTATGAGTCGGGTCCGACTTGACAGCACAGAACAACAACAACAACAAGGTCTAAACTAAGGACTTCTGGTGGCACAGTGCCTAAGACTGCTAACCAAAGGTTGGTGGTTCATACCCACCAGCCACCTTGTGGAAAGAAGATTGGGTAATCTATTTCCGTAAAGATTTACTGCCTCAGAAACCCAATGAGGGTCACTATGAGTTGAAATCAACTTGATGGCAGTGAGTTTGGTTTTTTTTTTTT
>NW_006921604.1:11284181-11285393 GCF_000298275.1 Orycteropus afer afer
GATGGATTGACACAGTGGCTGCGATGATGGGCTCAAGTATAGCAGGAATTGTGGGGCTGGCGCGGGATCGGGCAGTTTTTCGTTCTGCTGTGCATGGGGTTGCTACAAGTCAGAAATGACCCGATGGCACTTAACAACAACAACAACAACAACTATTGTAAAAAGTCAAGGAAATGTTTACATATGGAAGGAAATTTTCTTAGTTGGTTACCAAGGATGGGATAGGTAGAGAGGAAAAATTGCTAGATAAGTAAGAAACAAGTAATGATTTGGGTAAAGGGAAAGGCAATACACCAAAAGTAAGTGACCAACACAATAAGGCTAAGGAAAGGAAGATAAGGAGAAGTGCACAAGAGATGCATACAATAAAAGTAAACATTTTTACATACATATAACTGCATTATTACTAATAACATACATTAACCTACAGGTGGATACATAGGCAGATAGGTTAAATGATCAGGTATGTCTAGGCAAAAAGGAATATACCCATGACCATATATCAGTATGTCAGACAATATTTCTACATACGTATTTAGTATGTGCTATGAGAATGTCCATATATGTAATAGAGCTAATGGGACAAAGTTATGATAACTTCTTAGCCACAGCCAAACACCTTGTGTGAATCAGTCACTGGGCCCAAGGGCTTGGGACCATGGTCGCGGGGGAGATCAAGCTCAATTGGCATAACATACTACACAAAAACATTGTTCTACATCCTGCTTTGGTAAGTAGTGACTGGGGTCTTAAAAGCTTCAGAGAGATTATCTAAAATGCAATAACTGGTCTCTCCTTGTCCAGAGCAGAGACAAATGAATAAAATCAAAGTTGTGTGGAAATATTTAGTCCAAGGGACTAGAGGATCGTGAGAACCTCCACTTACATGACCCTTAAAGCTGAAGAATTAGATAGTACTTGCCTACTACCGTTAGCCACTTGGAGAGGGATCAAAATAGGAGATTCTGGATCAAGTGGGAAAAAAATATGGAACAAAACTCACAATCTTTAAAAAGATCAGGCTTGATGGAACCACTAAGACTATGGCCCCTAGCTGCCCTTCAGGTCTGGAATTGAACCCATACCTGTGATTTCCAGCCAAACACAGTACAGACATGTGAGTTAAACATTTACCTCAAGGAGACACATGCCCTGGAGAGAACAATCATGGGAGAAGGAAGGGCTGCTTATGCACAGGGAGACAGCTCAGGG
>NW_006921604.1:11286140-11287800 GCF_000298275.1 Orycteropus afer afer
TCCACTACTGATTGCTTATAGCAGGGATTGTGGGGCTGGCGCGGGATCGGGCAGTGTTTCATTCTGCTGTGCATGGGGTCGCTTGAGTCGGAAACGACTCGACGGCACTTAACAACAACAACAACAACTGATTGCTTGCAGACAGCAAAGCAAATTATTAGGTAACAAATGATTTTTTTTTTTTGTCATGAGTTTATAGTATTATTTTTTACAGTACAGCAGAATATACAGTTTTTTTTAAATGAGGGAAGCAAAAAGGAAAGAAAATATAAACTGCACTTATTCAAAATTCCAGCACTAGATATAACCACCTTAATACTTGCATGTATCTCTTCCAGTAAACATGTGTTTTTTCCCAGAGTGTGGTCATAGTATGCTGTTGTTACTGTTGTGTGCCCATAACGATTCCTAGGCTGTAATCTTTGTGGGAACTGATTGCCAGGTCTTTGCTCCCATGGAGGGGCTGCTGCTTTCAAAGTAGGGCTTCAAAGCAGTTCTTCCTGGTTCTTTCATGGCCAATGAAGTGAAGCCGGAATGGACCTGAATGTGTAAAATGTCAGTGTACTAGAACAATAACTGGAACAGGAAAAATTACAAGTTGGGACCCTTCTAGGAACTTAATCTCCCTCCTAGAAAACAATGGCAGCATGTGAGTTCCATAGCAACTAAATCTCTTGATCTACAGAGTCAGAAATAATGATGCTGGCTCAAAGATGGCAGACAGCCATACCACCTTGAATATGTGTCACTTTATTATTATTAATTTATTATTATCACTGCACAGTCTTTGCAATAATCCAATCTCCTACATCAGGCTCCTGACAGGGCTCAGTATGCCTCTTCTGAGTCTCCCGTTCCTGGGCTCAGACCAGTAATTTTTCCCATACTAGTTATTGTTCCAGTACACACAGTTTACAAATTTGAGTGTGTTCTGATTTTACTGCATCAGCCATGACTGAATCACTTCCAACTGGTTTGAAGCCCTGGTTTGAATTGCCAACATTTCAGTAACCAGCTGAGCACTTAACCATTATGTCACCAGGCCTCCTTAATCATACTATACATACTACTTTTTAATGACCTTATTTTCACTTAACATTAAGGGATCATCTTTCCATCTCAAAAGAAATATTTGTAAGGATTTTATATGATGGTATAGTATTTCATGAGAGTTAGGCATTGTAATTTATTAAAGCCACATCCTATTTTGGGAATTTAGCTTGTTTCCAGTTTTTGCCATGACAATACATTGTGCATTAAATATCTATATATACATATATACATGTATACCCTTGTATACTGTGTGTATTTATATATGGGGAAATTCCTAGGTGTGAAAATTCTGGGTTAAATAATATGCACTTTATTCAGCTTACCTAGTGCTGCTCTGACAGGAATATACCACCAATGGGATGACTTGAACAAACAGGAGTTTATTCTCTTATAGTCTGGAGACTTTAAGGCTTGAGTTCAAAGTGTCAGGCTCTAGGGGCTGGGTGAAAGCCCCTCGACCTTGGGCTTCAGCTCTGCCTCCTGCTCCCAGCCCACTGAAGCTGGAGGCTTTTCTTCACTCAGCTGCTGGCTGCTGAGACTGACAAGCCAAGGTCAACAAATAAAATGGCACAGTCCCAATGTTACCAAACCACACGGCAGGCCATTA
>NW_006921604.1:11288305-11312155 GCF_000298275.1 Orycteropus afer afer
ACACTTTGAACTCAGACTTAAAGCCTCCAAATTGTAAGAATAAACTCCTGTTTGTTAAGGCCATTCCATTTGTGGTATATTTCTGTCAGAGTGGCACTAGGTAACCAAAACAGAATTATGCACTAAAAATCTGTATATATAGACATATACATGTATACCCTTGTATACTGTGTGTGTGTATATATGTGTGTATATGGAGAAATTCCTAGATGTGAAAATTCTGCGTTAAATAATATGCACCTTTTTAAAGTTTTTGATACTTATAGGAGATTGCTCATAGGAAAGTTGGCACCAATTTATATCCATGTAAGCACTTGTATAAGCATTTTTCAACAGTTTCCAACATTAAAAATTTTGTGGATATTTTAGTATTTCAATTTATAGCTTTGACTTGCTAGTGAGGTGAAAAAGAATGTAAATGCTTATTAGACATTTGAATGTCTTCTGAATTTATTTGACAGAGCTCTTTATATTTTAAGGACCATTTGCTCTCATGATATGTTGAAGTATTTTTCCAAGTTTGCTCTTCATTTTCTGTTGTTTCTGTGGTGAATTTGAGACACTCAAATCTTTTCATTTTTTAGTTTATTACTTCATTTCATTAGTATCAGGCTTGCAATAACCTTCTTCTCCCTAAAATTATTTAATATTCAACTGAATTTTCTCCAGAAATTTTAGTTTCATTACATTAAAATTCTTCTAGAATTTATTTTGTTTTAATGTAAAATGTATCTGATTTTACTCTCCTTCCCACACCTGCCAACAGTTAGACAGCTTTCTAAAATCATTTACTGAAAAATTATTCATTGGCTCATTTGCTTATTCTATAAATATTCATCCAGAACCTACACTGAGCAGGTAATACTCTAAGTATTGGGGATATAGCAAAACACTTATATTAGAGGGGAGTGGCTGTGAGTCAGAATTGACTCTACAGATACTAAGAACAAAAAACAAAAATATGTAATATGTTAACCAAGTGCCATCAAGTCACCTCTGACTCATGATCACCCCCTGTGTGTCAGAGTAGAACTGTACTCCATAGTGTTTTCAATGGCTGATTTTTCAGAAGTAGATAGCCAGATCTCTTTTCCTAAGTGCCACTAGGCAGACCCAAATCTCCAACCTTTTGGTTAGCAGTCAAACTCATTAACTGTTTGCACCACCTAGGGAATCCCTGGGTTAGTTGTTACTAAATGCTATGGATGAACAGGGAGAAGCTGGGATGGCTATTTCACACAGGGTGTTCAGGGAAGGCCTTTCTAAATGGTGGCATTTGGGCAGAGACCTGAAGGAAGTAAGAGATGACCTAAACATCCAGGAAAAGCATGCCAAGCACATATTAAATTTGTGCATGTATAAACGTTTGTGTATCCCTACTTTCTTTTCTCTCCAGTTGATAATGTTCATCTATTCTGGAACTACGTGATACCTGAAGCTTTCATACTTGATTGAGTAAGTGCTGGTCATTCTTATCTAAAACTCCAAACGAATTTTAGATACATTATTCAAGTCCATTTTCCTCCCAAGTGTATGGGAATTTTAATTTTACTTTTTGTGTATACATTAATTTGGTGAGAGTTAACATTGAACTGTTTATCTACTTTCTATATGGTGTGTGTTATGTGTTTCCATTTAAATGTTTTACATCCCTAAGTAGATTTTGTATTTTCTTTTCATTATAGGTCTTGTGTGTTTCCTAAGTTTGTTTCTAGGTATTCAAATTTCAGAGGCTTTTGTGAATTATCTTTTCCTTTTTCCATTGTATTTTCTTATTGGCTATTTTTGCAGTAAGAAATCTATTCATTTTTTTATACTTTGTATCCACATACCACAAATAATTATTTTATTATTTGTAGAGATTTTAGAGTTTACGCAAACAGATTTTGACACCTTGGTTATTTTCATGGGTCTGGGGGCTCACAGCTGTGCATTTATATAGCAGATGTATAATGCAGTCCTAATTTCTGCTAGGAGAATCATTCCTAGTTTGGAGAATGGGATTTAATTATGTCAGTATTTCATGGTGTTTCCCAAAGAATGCCATGATTTTCAGGTGCTCTGGGAATGATTGGAGCCACACATCTCAAATTGTCCCAGATATTCACAATTTCAAATATTTTTATCTTTGTTAACCTGTGAGTTTTACCATATGTCCTTTGATCTTTGCTTCAGAAAATTTTGTCACATGGTTTAGAAACAGGGACAGGCCTGGAACAGTTATAACATATGCGATGTTTTTCCTCTGAATCCATAAGTTTCCTTTCAGCATTCTTCCCATTACTTATGCTTGGATCACACATGTACACACATACACATGCACACACACACACATGCACACACAGTGGTATATCCTGGAAGAAAGGAATTTCATTCAACTAATACCACATGGGCTGCTGCTGTGTAGCCTGGTCTCAGAGGAACCCTAAGGTAGTCTGGTGTGGAAAGTTTTAGAGTTGGAAAGCATTGGTCTGAACCTCACAGATAGCTGTGTACAAAGGTTACTTAACCTAGGTTCTCCTTATGTAAGATAAACACATAATATCTATCTGATGAGTTCCTAGTTGGTGTGAATGGTTAAGCACTTGACTGCTAACCAAAAAGTTGGTGGTTTTAACCCACCCAAAAGCCTCCAGGAAGAAAAGCCTGGCAATCTGTTTCCAAAAGATCACAGCCTTGAAAACTCTGTGGAGCACAGCTCTATTCTGTAACACATAGGGTGAGAATTGACTGGACAACTGGTTAATATCTACATTGTGAGACTGTTGTGGGGACTTGGAAGTGTCCAAAACATGGCCAGCATAGAGTAGGAGCTGGAGAAATCATAACTATTATTATGATTTAGAGTTTAACATAATTACTTCTAAAAAAACCAAAACAAAAACCCTCATAGTGACCGCCACTGGGTTTTCAAGGCTGTAAATCTATGGAAGCAGACTGCTTCATCTTTCTTCCACAGCTGGTGAGTTTGAACTACCAACCTTTTGGCTTAGTAGCTGTGATGTAGTAAGCTACATAGTATGGCCTTTCTAGCCATAATTCTTTGTAAACTCAGTGGTGGAATTTGCTGTAAGTAACTGAGTAGCTCCTGATTGTTAAAGTTATCCACCTGGGGTATTTCTGTTGGGAGCAGCACAAAGTAATCTTCCAGGAAGTTCTCTCTCTCTCTCTTTCTCAGGTATTTAGAGTTCTGATGTTGGGATTGATTAGTTTGGTCACTCTGCCAGGCTCAAAAGGATCCCTCCTAGAGGCAGAAAAAAAATCTCTCACTGCCAGCTGAGAGACATGAGAGACATGTATTGCTGGTAGAGAGACTGTCAGCTGAGAAACAGCAGGCTGAGAGAGACTAAGCATGTTCCTGAACTTGAATTGTAGCCTGTTGCTTCCCTAATAAACCCCATAATCTGTGAGTTCTGTGTGGCCACTGCAGTGAATTGTTGAACCCAGAAGAGAAGTGATGGGTGCTGCAGGAGGAACAGTTGGTGCCAGGGTTGGTGAAAGGGCTGGAGGGAGGCAGCATGTCTGGCCTTGCAGGAATAGGCCTTGGGCTACGAGATGGTGATTCTGTCTTCCTCTTGTGGGGTGAGAAGAGGTCAGAAGATGCAGCCTCCTTGCCTTTTTGGCTGTAGCCAAATGCCTTAACCACTACACTAACATTACCGAAGTTGTAAGGAAATTCCCTGGTCTCATACTCTATCCTCAGTGCAAAGCAAAGTAAGCAGAATGAGAATGAAGAAAGCAGTGAGGAAGTAATTTGCTGAATTCCCCCTTTATTACACTTCTTCTATGGCTGCTCTTTTCCATTTAAAACAAGCCATCTTCCACTCAAAAGAAAGTGGAAGAAATTTGTCAATTTTTGAACTGTCATCTTCCAACTGTCCATCCCTTCCATGACCAATCCAGTCTTCCTTTTTGAGATACCCACTGTGTACAGTTTGGGGAGGTAATGCCTGACACTAAATAGATCTGATATGACCTTTTCTCAGGGGACAGGCACATGACTGTCACAGCCAGATTTCAATGGAAAATAAGAGGAGGCTCATCACACTTAACAATTCTTTCTTACCATACCCAATATTTAGGGCTTCAGAGAAAAATGAAATCTTAAAACATACCACTAAAAGGGACATGATTTAGTTAAAATTATACATCCTCACATTAAAGAGGATTTTGGAGAGAAGCTAGATGACTGGGACCTTTTGAAAATTAAATTCTTATGTGCATCAAAACACTTTGTCAAAAGGTAAAAAGAGAACCTACAGACTGGGAAACAATATTTGCTTATGATGTATCTGACAAAGGACTTATCTCCATAATTTATAGAACACTTCAACACTTCAAAGACAAACAATCCAATTCAAAAATGGGCAAGGGACATGAACTAACACTTCACTAAAGTGATATGCTGGTGGCCAACAAACACATGAGGAAATGCTCATGATCATTAGAGAGATGCAGATCAAGACAATGATGAGATATCATCTCACCCCAGCAATAATAGCAAAGTTCAACAAGACAGAAAATAACAAATGTTGGTGAGGTTGCAGAGAGATTGGAACACTCAGACACTGCTGGTGGGACTGTAAAATGGTACAAGCATTGTGGAAATGGTATGGTGTTTCCTTAAAAAACTGAAAATAGAAATACCATTTGAACCAGCAATTCCATTACTAGGTATATATCCTAAAGAGGTGAGAAACAGGACATGAAAAGACATAAGCACACCCATGTTTATTGCAGCACAATTCACTATAGCAAAGAGATGGAAAAAACCTAAATGCCCATCAACAGATGAATGGATAACCAAACTATGGTACAGTCACACAATGTAATACTATGCTACATTAAAGAACAATTAAGAATACTTGGATCATCTCGCAATGTGGATCAATCTGGAGGACGTTATGCTGAGTGAAATAAGTTAATTGCAGAAGGACAAATATTGTATGAGCCCATTACTGTAAAAAGTCAAGGAAGGGTTTGCTTAGGGAGGGGAACTCACTTTGTAGGTTACTGGGGATGGGAGGGAAGGGTAAGGGAAAATTTTGGACAAGTTGGGGGCCACACACTGAGTTGGGTAAGGAGAGGGACAGTACGGAAGCAGTCCATGACCTGCATGATAACATTGGGCAAAGGGAGGACATTGAATTGTGTACATAAGATATAGATGACAGAGGCTAATATCAGTATATGCAAAATACTGCATTACCACTAGCATCAAGCACCAGGCTACAGATAAATACATAGACAACTGAGAAGATCAGATGGAGGTCAGTGAATAGGAATAGACCAATGATAGATTCAGCTGAGGATAATTTGCACAGATACTAGTCATACAAAATAACCACAATCATTACAGAAGCAACAGAAGACAAAGTTGGAGTAATCCCTCAGAGACAGACACCTTGGAAGAGAGAACCACCAGCTGCTGTTCTGGTTACCTTCTGCCACTGTGACAAGAATATACCACAAATGGGATGGCCTTAGCAAACAGGAGTTTATTCTCTCACAGTCTGGAGGCTTTAAGTCCAAGTTCAAAGTGCCAGGCTCTAGGGGATGGGTGAAACCCCCTCGACCTTGGGCGTCAGCTCTGCCTCTTGCTCCTGTCCCACAGAAGCTAGAGGCATTTCTTCACTCAGACAGCTACTGGCTACTGAGGCTAATAAGTTCAAGGTCAACAAATAAAATGGCACAGTCCCGATGTTACCAAACTACACAGCAGGCCATTAATTCAAGTCCATTGTAAGTCCCAAGGTCAGCAGAACATGGCAGGCTACTGAACAATGACACAGCTACATGTAGGGTCCAAGTGCGCCATAAGCTAGTGACCATTCCCAAAGCTGTGGCTTATATATGGGAAGCAGACCACATACCCATTTGCTACTCAGCTGCTTGTGGTAGATCCCACCATGGGGTTGATGCCAGTCTCATCATGGGGAGTAACTACCACCAGCTGCCTAGCCACTCAACCAGTCCCAGCCAAGTTGACACACAAACATAACCACCACATCTGCTAACTCAGGACCATAGTATTGGGCAACACCTGGCTCAATTGGCACAACAATACATAAAAATCTTGTTCCACAACCTATGTTGGTGAGTAGTGAATGAAGTCTTAAAAGCTTTCAAGTTGCCATCTAAGATGCAGCTAATGGTCTCCTCTCATCTGAAACAAAGAAGAGTGAAGAAAAGCAGGGCATTTGGAAAAAAAATCAGCCCTAGGATGTGATGGACTTCAAGACCAGAAGAATTAGGTGGTGCCTGGCTACCAATGACAACTACTCAAGGAAGGATCAAAACTGGAAATCCTGGATAGAAGGGGAGGAAAAACATGAAACAAAATTCAAAAACACAGTAATGACCAGAATTACTGGTCGAATGGAGTCAGGTGGGACCCCAAGACTATGGCCCTGGGATATACTTTGGGCCTGGGATAAGACTCACTCTCAAGGGCTGGCTCTCAGCTCAACAGTGGAAAGACTTACATGCAGAACACCCAACCCAGGGTGATGCACCCACATACACTATGGAGATACATCCCTTGGAGCAATTGGCCATGGGGCAGCATTCACATGGAGGAAAAGCTGGACAGACAGGAGTGCATAACTAACAAGGGCCCAGGGATGGGGGACAGGGATAGGAGGAGAGTGGGTTAGGGTTGAGGATGCTAACTGGGGAGAGAAACCAAATGGACACGAACTGTTGAATGTAAAACAAGTTCTGCTCTGTAAATTTGAACCCAAAGCACAATTAAAAAAAATTAAAAAGATGTAATTAGTTAAAAGGAGGTCATACTGTATTAGGGTTGTGGTGTAGTGAACTACTTAATATGACCCTTCTAGTAATAGTCTTTGTCACTCTCACGCAATGATTGAGACTATGCAAATAAGATGCTAAAAAAAAAAAGAGAGGATTTTGGAGTAGAAAGCTCTTTTGTTTATAATTTACCAGCCAAAGGGGTAGAGGATGATCTTATGAACCAGCAGTTCTGATCCTAGGTGCATATCCAAAAGAAATGAACGTGGCAGCACTAACAAAAACCTGTCCACCAATGTTATTTGCAGCACTTTTCACAATAGCCAAAAGGTGGAAACAATTGAAATGCCTATCAACAGAAGAATGGTTAAATAAAATGTGGTATGTACACACAATGGGATACTACTCAGCCATGAATAGTATCCCATTTCTTCTTCATTATCTTCATTTCTACTTCAGAGAAATGAAGTTCTGATGCATGGTGCAACGTGCATGAAGCTTGAAAACTTGCTGAGTGAAATAAACAAAAGGACAAATACTGTATACTCTCACTTATATGAAATAAGTAAATACATAAAACCAAAGATTATCAGCAGCTGCAAGGGATAGAAAAGGGGAGGAAAGGAGGAGCTTATGCTCATAGGGCATTGTTGTTGTTTGCTGCAGAGATGATCCCAACTCACAGCAATCCTGTATGACAGAGTAGAACTGCCTCATAGAGTTTCCTAGGCTATGCTCTTTACCAGAACAGATCAGTAGGTCTTTTCTCCAGGGGAGCTGCTGGTGGGTTCCAACAGCCAACCTTTTGGTTAGCAGCCGAGCACTTAACCATTGTGCCACCAGGGCTCCTTGTTGTTGTTATGTGCCGTGGAGTCAGTGTTAAGTTTATGTTAATGGCGGTAGAACAATTTGGAAAAGGATAGTGAGACTCGGAGGGGGATCTATGTAGGAGATCCTGGACAGAGAGGGAGAGTAATGTGGAACAAAATTCAACATCATTAAAAAAAATAAATAAAGGAACCAGGTTTGCTGGTCTGATAGAACCTGATGGAACCACCGAGCTTGATGGAACCCTAGCTGCCCTTCAGGTCTGGAATTGAACCTACCCCCGTGGCTTCCAGCCAAACAGAAGACAGGCATATGAGCTGAACATTTACTTTAGGTAGATAGACTCCTTGGAAGGAACAATCATGGGAGAACAGAAGGGCTGTTTATGCACCAGGAGACAGCTCCAGGGCAGGAGTGCATGGAGGGAAGGACACAGGGAAGAGGTAAGAGTGTGGAGGAAATGTGAGGGGAGCTGTTGCATTGTGGAAAACTAGTCAATGTCATGAGACAAAATGCATGTGAGCTGCTGTATGGAAAGTGAATTTGCTCTGTAAACTTTCACCCAATCACAAACATACACACACACAAAGATAGTGAGAAGGGTGCACAAGATGAAGAAAATAATCGATGTCACTGAATTGTACATGTAGGAATTTTGGGGATGGCATATATTTTTAACATATATTTTCAACACAATAAAAAAGGGAGGATCAGAGGATGGAGGAGTGGAGGAGAGGTGGTGAATGTTAATGTATGCAACCATCAATATACACCTGAACTCCCTGCATGTTTTTAGGAGAAGTTGAAACAATTTCATTTTTCAGAAGGGGAGAAGTAAAAGTACAATTTGCCGGTTCCCTCTTCATTATCCATTGTCTCAGCATTACTCCTTGGCCCTGAGAATGCTGCCACAAAGCATTTTACTAGCTATCTGATTGTCATCCTACTTAACATGTTCCGTGGTCTGCTGGCTGATGGTAGTTTAAGCAGGATCTAATTGGTAACATATTGTCGATTGAGTTAAGTGCCATATGATAGAAATTTAAACCATGGTAATTTTTCCATAAAGAAAAATCTGTCAACAGACTACAGCACAGAAAACAGCAATAAATCAAATTGTCATGTTTATTAGTTATTGCAGGAATTTAGTTGCCTTGTATTCATTATAGCCCCCATTTTTTTATCACCAATAAAAGCTATAAACAGGAATATTTGTGCAAGGTGCTTTTTAATAGGTTGATATTTGTACACAAACACCTGCTTGTATTTTAATCATGAGGAGATGGTGCTATTTCACTTGAAAAGGAGCAGGTATTTTGACTGTTTTCTAGATTAGGGGTAGTGTTTTTCATTTTTCTCAAAGCTATGTTTTAGAACATTGAGGCTCAACTCATGAATAATCAAAGAAAAACAAATGAAAACAAAAACGAGACACCACCATTTACTTATTAGATTTGCAAACAAGAAAAAGAATTGCTAGGGTGAGTCCATCAAAGAATTTGTAGAACAGTTTTTGCCATTCTATATGTAATATTGAAAAACTGAACAGAGGGTAAATTTCCACATGTGAAGAATGATTAAACATTACTGAACATCTGTATGAGAGAATTCAGCATAGCTATTTATAAGAATAAGTGGAATCATACTTAATGACATGCTAAGTAACAAAATTTAACTACCATTTCTGCCCTTTTGAATTTACAGACCAAGAGGTTAAAGTGGGGGTGTAGATGGGGACTGAGGATTTTCACCCTAGTACTTCTGTATTGTTGTGAAATTTCTATGTCATAGTTTTAATTTTAGAAAAACTATCATTGTGTTTATTTTACTGTCATTAAGAACCAGCATCATTTGTCCTTTTCCTTTTCTTGTAACTTTCCTTTACTCAAGCTCTCCTCAAGTAGCTCTGGTAGCCTAGTGCCTTAGGCATTTGACTGCTAATCAGAAGGCTGGTCGTTCAAACCCACCAGCCACTTGGAAGGAAGGTTGGGCAATCTACTTCCATAGTGATACCATCTTGGAAACCCAAGAATGCGTTGCTGTGAGTCAGATCCGACTCGACAGCAGTGAGTTTGGCTTGTTTACTCAAGTTAGCTTTCAACATTTCTTTCTGAATCTGAAAGGGTCTAATAGTGTTTTATGTGTATAGCACTATTGGAACGTCATAAAACCCTGTCAACTATGTAGGGCAGGTTACTATTCCCACTCTCTATATAATAAATGCATACGGTTGCTAACCAAAAAGATGGCAATTCCAGTCCACCCAGAGGCACCTTGGAAAAAAGATCTGGTGATCTACTTCTGAAAAATTGGCCACTAGAAATGCTATGGAGCACAGCTCTACTCTGAAACACATGGGATGGCCATAAGTCACAATTGACTTAACAGCAACTGGTTTAAAAAGATTAAAAAAAAAAATTGAAGTGACAAAAGCAAAATGATTTATTAAAGGGGTCCCATAACTGTGAGAGGCAGAATGTAAGCCCAGGAGCTTGTCCTCTGAACAGCAGTGTACACGGAAGAAAGACTGGGCAACCTACTTCTGTAAAGATTTACCACCTCGGAAACCCAAAGGGGGTCGCTATGAGTTGAAATCCACTCAATGGCAGTGAGGTTTTTTTTTTTTTGTGTGTGTGTGTGTTATTAGCTGTCCTCGAGTTGACACCTGACTCATGGCTATTCCATGCAGAACAGAGCCGAACTCTGCGTGGTGTATAAGAAAAAGTCTAGAAATTGGAGACCAACATCCTGCTCCCCACCATACTGTTAATTCTCAAGATGACCTTGAACTAGTTTCCTAAATTCCCTCATCAGTTATAGTTCATTACCATTTAATTGTTATTCTAGAGGTGATAACTGGGGGTTACAGGCTCTGGAGATAGATCCCAACTCTACCACTTCCCAGATCTGCACTCTAAGGCATCTCTCAACCTCTTCTGTAAAACAGGCATAATCATAATAGATCTCATGCAATAAAACAAGAGAATGCATGTAAAACACTGAGCACACTGCTTCACATGTGAGAGGCATTAAACATTTTGTTTACTGTTATCTGGATGTCATGGTTACATGTATCTACTAATATGATGTTCACATGGACACACAAGGTATGTATGAGCACATGTCATCAAGCCCACAAAGTGCCAGGTGCTGACTCCTCTTGCAAGCATGGGCTGGATTTAGGAGCGTGCCTGTTCTCACTTTCTAGCCTCCTGCTCATGACCGCTGTGCAGGGTAAGAACTGCAGTGTTGGTACTCTGATCTTGTCTCTCCCTAAAGTCATTTTACAAACTCCCCCCACACATACCTTCAACCTTTCTCAACTTCCAACCACCTCCCTTCAAATTTGACAGCTTAATTGAATGAAAGGCCCTAATAAAATATAGCAAAAATAATGGCAGCTAACATTCATTGAGCCCTTTTAATGTGCCACTGCACTATTCTAAGCACTTGTATTATCTCATTTAATCCATAGTTAAGGGGTTGTTGTGTTATTAGCAAGGAGCTCTGGTGGTATAGTGCCTAAGGCATTTGACTGCTAACTAGAAGGTTGGAGGTTCAAACCCACCAGCCCCTTCATGGAAGAGATACTGGGCAACCTACTTCCGTAAAGATTTACTGCCTCGGAAACCCAAAGGGGGTCACTATGAGTTGGAATCCACTCGATGGCAGTGAGTTTTTTTTCATGTGTGTGTGTGTGTGTGTGTGTGTTATTAACTGTCCTTGAGTTGGCACCTGACTCCTGGCTATTCCATGGAGAACAGAGCCAAACTCTGTCTGATGTTAATATGCCCATGATCCATTGCGATAGAACCATTATGATTCATAGGGTTTTCTCTGGCTTATTTTTGAAATAGATTGCCAGGATTTTCTTCCTAGTCCATCTTAGTCTGGAAGCTCAACTGAAATCTGTTCAGCATCATAGCAACATGCAAGCTCCACTGACTGACATACAGTGGCTACACACTGAGTGGATTGGCTGGGAATCAAACCTGGGTCTCCCACATGAAAGGTGAGAATTCTAACACTGAACCACTCTTGCCCCCACTTAAGAATTTGTTGTTGTTGTTGTTGTTATATGCCGTCGAGTCAAACCCAACTTATAGTGACCCCTCCTTGGGTTTCCGAGGCAGTATCACTACAGAAGTAGATTTTTTTTTTTTTTTAATTTCCAAACTAATCATGTTTCACTCATTGCATTAGGTTGTTACATTTCTTTTCTCTCTCTCTCTCTCTCTCTCTCTCTCTCTCTTTTAAATTGTGATTTGGGTGAAGATTTACAGAGCAAATTCACTTTCCATATAGCAGTTCACATATACTTTGTCTCATGTCATTGACCACAGTTTACTACAATGCAACAGCTCCCCTCCCACTTCCTCCCCATAGTTACCTCTTCCCTGTGTTCATCCCTCCATACACTCCTGCCCCCTGAACTGTCTCCCTGTACATAAGCAGCCCTTCTTTCTCCCATGATTGTTCTCTCCAAGGAGTGTATCTATTTGATGTAAATGTTCAACTCATATGCCTGTATACAGAAGTAGATTGCCTCATCTTCCTTCCGAGGAGTGGCTGGTGGGTTTGAACCTCCAGCCTTCTGGTTAGCAGTCGTAGACTCCAACTCACTGCGGCTCCATATGACCTAGTAAAACTGCCCCATGTGGTTTTCTAGGCTATAATCTTCATGGAAGGAAATCACCAGGTCTTTCCCCCATGAAGTGCACTGGGTGGGTTCAAACCACCAAACTTTCTATTAACAACCAAGTGCTTATCATACCACCAGGGCACCTACTTAAGAGGTTTGTTATTGTTATTGTGTGCCTTCCAGTTGATTGTGAGTCATAGCAACCCTACATGTTGTTGTTGTTGTTAGGGGCCACGGAGTACAACAGACCAAACCCTGCATGGTACAGCACCATCCTCACAACTGTTGCTATGCTCCAGCCCATTGTTGCAACCACTGTGTCAATCCATTTCCTGGAGAGTCTTTCCCCTTTTCACTGACCCTCTACTTTACCAACCATGATATCCTTCTCTAGCGACAGATCCTTCCTGATAACATGACCTAAGTACAAGAGATGAAGTCGGGCCATTCTCATTTATAAGGAACATTCCAACTATATTTCTTCCAAGACAGATTTGTTTGTTCTTTTGGCTGTCCATGGTATATTTAATATTCTTCATCAACACCATAATTCAAGGGCATCAATTCCTCTTCAGTCTTCCTTATTCATTATTCAGTTTTCACAAGATAATGGCTTGGGTCAGACACACTTTCGTCTTCAAAGGGACATCTTTGCTCTTTAACACTTTAAAGAGTTCTTTTGCAGCAGATTTACCCAATCAAACAATGTATTTGATTTCCTGACTGCTATTTCCATGGATATTGATTGTGGATCCAAGTGAAACAAAATCCTTGACAACTTCAATCTTTTCTCCGTTTATCACGATGTTGCTTACTGGTCCAGTTGTGAGGATTTTTGTTTTCTTTGTGTTGAGGTGTAATCCATACTAAAGGCTGTCACCTTTGATCTTCATCAGTTAATGCTTCTTGTCTTCTTCACTTTCAGCTAATAAGGTTGGACCATCTGCATATCACAGGTTGCTAATGAGTCTTCCTCCAATCCTGATGCTGCAATCTTCTTTATATAGCACAGCTTCTCAGATTATTTGCTCAGCATACAGATTGAGTAAGTGTGGTGAAAGGATATAACCCTAATGCACACTGTTCCTGATTTTAAACCATGCAGTATCCCCTTGTCCTGTTCAAGTAATTACCTCTTGGTCTATGTTCAAGTTCCTCATGAGCACAATTGAGTGTTCTGGAATTCCATTTTTTGCAATGTCATCCATAACTTGTTCTGATCCACACAGTCAAAAGTCTTTGCTTAGTCAATAAAGCACAGTTAAACATCTTTCTGGTATTTTTTGCTTTCAGCCAAGATCCATCTGAAATCAGCAATGATGTCTCTCATCCCACATCTTCTGAATGTAGCTTGAATTTCTGCCAATTCCCTGTCTATGTACTGCTGCACCCATTTTTAAATTATCTTCAGCAAAATTTTATTTGCTTGTGATATTAATGATATTGCTTCAGAATTTCCTAATTCTGTTCAATTACTTTTCTTTGGAATGGGCAGAAATATGGATCTCTTCCAGTCAGGGAGCCAGGAAGCTCTCTTACAAATTTCTTGCCATAAATGAGTGCTTCCAGTGTTGCATCTGTTTGTTGAAACATTTAAATGGGTATTTAGTCAATTCCTGGAGCCTTGTTCTTTGTCATTTCCTTTAGTGCAGCTTGCACTTCTTCCTTCAATACTTTCCATGCTTGATCATATGCTACTTCTTGAAATGGTAGAACATCAACCAATTCTTTTTGGTAAAGTGACTCTGTGTATTCCTCCCATCTTCTTTCAGTGCTTCCTATATTGTTCAATAATTTGCCCATAGATTCCTTCAATATTGAAACTTGAGGATTGAATATTTTTTCGTTCTTTCAGCTTGAGAAATGCTAAGTGTGTTATTCCCTTTTGATTTTCTAACTCCAGGTCTCTGCACACTTCATTCGAATACTGTACTTTATATTCTCAAGCCGTCCTTTGAAATGTTCTATTCAGCTTTTTTACTTCATAGTTTCTTCCATTTGTTTTAGCTACTCTACATTCAAGAACAAGTTTCAGAGACTTCTGGCATCCATTTTGGTTCTTCTGTGTTTTTAATGAAATTTTGCTTTCTTCACGTGTGATGTTATTATGTCATCCCACAATTTGTCTGGTTTTAGTCACTGGTGCTCAATGCATCAAATCTGTTCTTCAGATGATCTCTAAATTCAAGTGGCATATACTCAAAGTGGTATTTTTGTTCTTGTGGACTTGTTTAAATTTTCCTCATCCTCAACTTAAACTTGCATATGAGCAACTGATGGTTTGTTCCACAGTCAACCCCTGGCCTTGTTCTGACTGATGCTGTTGAGCTTCTCCATCATCTTTTTCTACAGATGTAGTCAATTTCATTCCTGTGTATTCCATGTGGTGAGGTCCACATGAATAGTGACTATTTATGTTGTTAAAAATGATATTTGCAACAAATAAGTCATTGGTCTTGCAAAATTCTATAATGTGGTCTCTGGCATCATTTCTATCACCAAAGCATTAGTTTCCAGCTACCAAACACTTTTCCTTGTTTCCAAATTTCACATTGCAATTACCAGTAATTATCAATGTCTCTTGATTGCACATTTGATCAATTTCAGACTTCAGAAGTTGGTAAAAACCTTCAATTTCTTCATCCTTGGTTTTAGTGGTTGGTGTGTATATTCAAATAGTAGTAGTATTAACTGTTTTTTCTTGTAGGCATAAGGATATTATCCTATCACTGACAGCATTGTTCATCAGGATAGATCTTGGAATGTTGTTTTTGACATTGAATGCGACACCATTCTTCTTCAATTCATCATTCCCAGCATAATAGACCATATGATTATCTGATTCAAAATGGCCAATACCAGTCAATTTCAGCTCACTAATGCTTAGGATATCAATCTTTATGCATTCCATTTAATTTTTGATAACTTCCAATTTTCTGACATTCATACTCTGACAATTCCACATCCTGATTATTAATGGATGTTTTCACAACTGTTTTTTCTCATTTTGAGTCATGCTGCATAAGCAAATGAAGATCTTGAAACCTTTACTCCATTCCTGTCATTAAGCTCAACTCTACTTTGAGAAAGTAGCTCTTCCCTGGTCATATTTTGAGTGCCTTTCAACCTGAGGGGCTCATCTCCTAGCACTATATCAAAAAATGTTTCACTGCTATTCATATGGTTTTCAGTGGCCAATTTTTTCAGAAGTGGACCTGGCCACATCATTCTTCCTCATCTGTCTTAGTCGGGAAGCTTTGCTGGACCCTGTCCACCATGGGTGACCCTTGTGGCATAGCTTCTGGCATCACAGAAGCACACAAGCCATCTCAGTACAACAAACTGACAGACAAGTGGTGGATCCTCCATGTAGGAACTGTTATGGAACTGGTTTTACAGATACAGGAACTCTGGCGCAGAGAGGTATGGTGATTTGCCCAAAGCTATAGTAAATATTAGACTAGGATTTGAATCTAGAAGTCTAAGAAATGAACAATGTACATTTTTTTTTCATTTTGTAAATCCAAAGAAACATAAATATATGCGTTACTCAATTAAACACTAAATTCAGGTAATGCTCAGAGCAAAGAAACAGCAGCTGACAGAAACAAAATCAAACCCCCCTGAATATTGATTGTATTACTTTTAGCAAAGCAGCTGAAAATGGGAAACCTTCCTTCCTCCCTGAGGAAAGGAAGGTACTCTTGTAGTTTGACAATTCCTAAACTTTGTACTAAGGAGCAAATATTTTTGATAAAAGCAGGGCTATAATTTTTTTTTGAAAGTCGATCATTTATTGTATTTAACTGACACTCAAAGAATGAGTTTACTGCTGCTGTTTTTGGTTAATGTGGTTATTGAGTAACATTTATCTTTAGCTGTTCTTGTAATATCAGGTCCTCAGCTACTTAAACAGTCTTCATCTCATGGGATTTCTTGCCCTCACATCCCTCCTCCCTGAATAAAAAAGATTATTAAATGAATGTCTAAACATGATTTGGGAGTCCTGGTGGCATAACCGCTAAGAGCTTGGCTGCTGCCTGAAATGTTGGGGTTTTAAACTCGTCTAGCAGAATGACCTGTTGATCTGTTCCTGTAAAGATTAGAGCCTAGAAAACTACATGAGGTAGTTGTACATTGTCACATGGAGTACCTATGAGTGGAAATCAATGACATCCAACAACAAAAACAAAACATGAT
This sequence comes from Orycteropus afer afer, assembly GCF_000298275.1. Lineage (NCBI taxonomy): Eukaryota > Metazoa > Chordata > Mammalia > Tubulidentata > Orycteropodidae > Orycteropus > Orycteropus afer. Next base: position 11,304,732 of record NW_006921604.1, read on the forward strand.
TTAACTTTTATATTTATTTGTAAGACTTTAATAGCAAAGAATTAATGTATTAGAGAAAATCCTTTCTCATAGTATTAGTTCTCTTCAAAAGTATGGCCATTGTTGTTATAGTATATGATAGATGTGCCTGTGTGTATGTATATGTATGTATACACATACATATACATAATCACTGTGTGTCTATATATATATATATATAATATTTATTTTTTGTGTACACACACACTCAGAGAATACAGAGACAATGCTGTTAACCCCTGATGATGAGAGAGACATGCATTCTGAGTTTTATCTGCAGGAGTAGTGATGGACTTAGGATGAACCATATACACCACCTCTTTCCTGTGACCAGAACCAGGACTCTGTGAGATCACTTACTGAGCCTCCTTGCAGTCTAGTCTCTGGGAATGCCATGGGTCCTTTTCTTGATATAAGTGATTATTGACCTCAATGAGTATCTGACATACTTTTTCAAAGGCCCATAGACCCAGCTATCATTATAAATGTGTGAGAGCATATTCAAACCTCAGATGTGTTTTCTTTACATGCTAAACAAACATGAATCTTGTGACCTGTTTGATCACATGCCATCTCTGCCTTCTCAATCTGCCCAGCCATTCATGAGGTAGATAGGGATGCTTCCAGATGCCCAGCCTTGAGGAACATGGGCCAGACTACCTTGAGTCCCATTCCTTAGGGTACAAAGTGAGGATCCCCTCCTTTCTACCCAACCCAGAGGGCCCAGACATGGGCTTGGCCTTACCTCTCAACTCACACACTCCTTTTCTTTCTCTCCCAAATAAGCCGTCCAGCTTCTTTCTTCTGAGGCTGAGTGTGGAGCTCCCCTTCTCACTGGAAAGCTTTCTGAATGGCACTTCCTGTATCAACAGGAAGAGTGTTTGTGGTCATGACTGAAGTGTGCAGGTGTTGATAGAGGATGTGAAAGTATGGAGGCGAGTAACTAACCACCCAATGGTGTTTCTCCACCAGGCACCAACCAGCCTCTTCTCATTCATTGCAGGGCGAGGTCTCCCAGAGAGGTGGAGGCAGGATCATGGGCTCACTCTGGGCAATCACTTCTGTTGCCCCATCACTCCCTAACTCTGTGTAGACTCCTTCATAAAAATCCCAGGAAAACACTGGAATCCTTTAAATATATTACTATCATCCAGTAGATTGATTCAAACAGGCCATGGGGTCAGTGGTGGTTGAGTGGTAGAATTCTCACTTTCTATGCAGAAGACCCAGGTTTTATTCCTGAAAATTCACCTCATGCATAGCTACCACTCATCTCTCAGTGGAGGTTGCTTGTTGCCATGCTGCTGAACAAGTTTCAGCAGAATTTCCAGACTTAGACGGAATGGGAAGAAAGGCCTGGTGATCTACTTTTGGAAAATCAGCCAATGAGAACTCTGTGGGTCACAACAGTTTGATCTCATCGTACATGGCGTTGCCATGAGTTGGGGGCCAAATTGATGGCCACTAACAACAACAGCTCAACTTATTAAAACTCTGCTGGTTTTCCAAACTGCCTGTTATCTAATATACCAGAACCAAATGTCTCATCCAGCTTTTGGATTGTGTCTAAAAGTTTCCTAGTGTTCCTGTAATGGAAATAACCACATTTGGGTTGCTTTAAAGAATAGAAATGTGTTTTTCTTTGAAGAACATGGTCTTTGTGGATATATACACACCCATGTTTATTTCAGCATTATTCAGAATAGCAAAAACATGGAAACTACCTAAGTTGAATGAGTAAACAAATTATGGTACATACACACAATGGAATACTATGCAATGTTAAAGAACAATTAAGAATCCTTGCAACACCTCATAATATGAATGAACCTGGAGAACATTATGCTGAGTGAAATAAGTCTATCACAAAAGGACAAATATTGTATGAAACCACTAATTTAAAAAGCCAAAAAACGGTTTGTTGTTGTTGTTGTTATGTGCCGTCGAGTCGGCCCCGACTCATAGCGACCCCTCCTTGGGTTTCTGAGGCAGTATCACTACGGAAGTAGGATTGCCCAACCTGCCTTCCGAGGAGTGGCTGGTGGATTTGAACCACCAGACTTCAGGTTAGCAGTCAAATGCCTAGGGCACTACACCACCAGAGCTCATGATATATATACATTCAATAAGTGGTAAGGATTACCAGTATGGCTATTTTATTTGTTTACCTTACCATACTATAAATTCCTTATAAAATTTATAAATTTTATACCAAAGAGAGCTACTTCTGATAAAGCAGAATGCTTTCATTTTTATAAAAGCATTAATTATTTAGTGTATAATTATAACAAATAATGCTTAGATTTCTGCAAAGCTCTCTAACCACGTCTTTTCCACTTTCCCCATCCATTCCCAGGCACTGCTCACCCAGTAGGTTTTGGGGCATTCTGGGCTCTGTGTGTCCACTGTACTAGTGTCAAATTTTTTTTGCTGTCCCTGTGCTGGCAGGGAGGATACATGTTCCTCAGGGCTGGCATCAAGGGACTATCCCTATCTGCCTGCACAGGTAGCCCAGCCCTGGGTGAACAGCTGGACAGGTGGAGAAGGCAGAGATGGAATGTGAGCAGAAACACATCCCTGGAGGCAAGACTAGTCACAAGATTCATTTGTTCAAATTTATCTCCAGCCTCTGGCAAAATATTTAATAAATGTACTTCTGCCATGATACTCACTGTACTTAATTATAATCAATTACTTAGTCATATGTCTTCTCAGGGAGACGTGAGGCTTTCTAAGGTGGAGATGGAGGCTGCCTTGAACACTTCTGTCTCCTTGGGACCTGTTGCACATAGTAGGCTGTTGAATGAATAAGTACAAAGGTTATTAGACTATAGTTAGGTAAAACCAGTGTTGAGTTCAAATGCCATTATGTATTAACTGTATAACTTTGTACAAGTTATAAGTTTTCTGAGTTCAGTTTCTTCATGTGTAAAATGGAAAACACAATAACTGTCCTTCCATAGGGACAGGATTGCTACAAAAGTATATTTGGAACTGGGAGTAAGAAGTGATGATCATGGGTAGCTGAAGAAGTCTGAGTAGCAGAGTGTTCTACTCTAAACACTTCCTGCCACTCCAGCATTAGAAAGTCACCCAGCTTGACTTCTTCCTCCAGGAAGGCTTGTTTATGGGACTACTGTTACCCTGAACCATTTCCCTGTTTACTTTGAACAGTTCTTGTACCTCTCTGCAGTGAAGAGGAGCATCTTGAAGCCAAATCAAACCCTGTTACAGGAAACATCACCTATTGTGTTTACCAGTACTAGTTGTCATCAAGTCATGGTGACCCCATGTATGTCAGAGTAGAACTGTGCTCCATAGAGTTTCCAATGGCTGATTTTTTTTGAGGTAGATGGCAAGGCCTTTCTTCTGAGGCACTTTGAGGTGGACTTGATCCTCCAAGCTCTCAGTTAGCAGTGGAGCACACAATTGTGTCTACCAGGACTTGGAAAACAAGCCCACTGGTTGGACTCACCAGGTATGAGGATGGTAAGAGCACAGTATGACCATGTGAGTCTCTTCATAAGAATGAGACAGAGAAGTGTTTACAGAAATCCTGCAAATTCTTGTTCTTGTTGGGCAATATACAGACAACAACAACAACAAAAACAAAAACCCAATCCCACTACCATCAACTGGTTGCTGACTCATAGCAACCCTATGGGACAGAGTAGAACTGCCTCGTAGCACTTCCAAGGCTGTAAATCTTCACGAAAGCAGACTGCCTCATCTCTCTCCAGCAGAATGACTGGTGAGTTCTAATCACTGACTTTTTGGTTAACAGCTGAATGCTTTAACCACTGTGTCACAATGGCAGTGAGTTTTGTTTGTTTGTTTGTTTATTAATGATAAAAATAGATGATGTTTATTCAATGCTTGTTATGCATAAACCAAAACCAAAACCAAACACACTGCCATCAAGTCAGCCCAACTCATTGCGACCCCTCCTTGGGTTCTGAGGTAGTATCACGAAAGTAGATTGCCCAACCTTCCTTCCAAGGAGTGGCTGGTAGGTTTGAACCACCAGCCTCCTGGTTAGCAAATGCCTTAGGCACTACACCACCAGAGCTCCCTGTTATTCATAGAGATAAGTTGTAAGCACTTTATATATATTAATTTATTTAATTCTCATGATAACCCTCTGAGATAGGTGCTATTCTTATCCTCATCTTAAAGATGAGGAAAATGGGGTAGAGAAGTTTAAGAAATTGTTTGAAATGTGGAACACAACTCAAAATCATTTGGAAAAAAAAAGGGGGGACCAGGTTTGCTGGTCTGAAAGAGCCTGGGGGAACCCCTGAGACATGGCCCCTAGCTGCCCTTCAGGTTTGGAATTGAACCCACTCCTGTGGTTTCCAACCAAACAAAAGATGGGCATATGAGTTGAACATTTACCTGAGGTAGCTACACTTCTTGGGGAGAACAATCATGGGAGAAAGAAGGGCTGTTTATGCACAGGAAGAGAGCTGAGGGGGCAGGAGTGCATGGAGGGCTGGACACAGGGAAGAGGTAACAAATGGGAGGAAGTGGGAAGGGAGCTGTTGCATTGGGGTTAATTGTAGTCAATGTCATGAGACAACGTGTATGTGAATTGCTGTATGGAAAGTGAATTTGCTCTGTAAATTTTCACCCAAATCACAGTTAAAAAAAAAAAAGAAGAAGAAAAAAAATTGTCTGAGCTCTCACAGATAATTTAAGATAGATAAAGGGCTCAAAAATAGGTGTTACTGTTCCAGAGTCCATGTTCATAATCACCCTGCCATATAGCTTCTCTGTGTGTGTCTCTCTCTATACACACCCACACCACACTACACTTGGACCACATTTTAAAACAGGTATACACATCATATTTACATTTGTGTGTAAATCTATATGTATAATGTTTATTCCTGGTATCACTGTCCCACATGGAATTTTCTTTAGATTTTTCAGTCCTTACTGAGCAACCCAAAACATACACATGTGCATAATACAATTTTAAGAATTGTGTAAATCAAACTGGGGGAGTGAATGGGAACAGGCTGTTAGTCAGTTAAACAACTTATCTCCATTACAACTAAAAGACTTGTAGTTAAAAAATTAAAAACAAAACAAAACTGGGAAACAAAGAAAAGGAAAGAAGGAACTGGCTTCAGAAATTCAGTTTAGAAAGATATCTGGTAAGTGGGTAACACATTAAAGGAAAGACTATAGAGCTCATCATCCTGAAGAAAAATTGCTGCATGAGCCACACTGTAATTCATGAGGGCAACAAAAAGCAGGGACTGCTGCAGTGATATAATAAGTAAGAAATAGGATAGACCAGGATGGACCATAATTAGGAAGACACTCAATCTGCTAGTTGCATTTACCAGAGAATAAGTTGCATGCAAGAGAATTTGCATACAAATGAGATGCTGAAAGCACCGTAACTGGACAGTGATAAGACCTCATACATGTTATTAAAGCATGTCAGTAGGAAAAGAATAACAATAAATGCCAACAATAGGTTTAACTGTTGATCACTAACAAATTTTAAATGGCACAGTGAACTTTAAAACAGTATGTGGACTCTCGATTCAGAGTGATAACTATTTTTTTTTTTTTTTTGGCTGTGTTTGTCTCATTATTTTTATTGCTCTGCTTTATGTATTTGAGGTATTATTTTGTGAACTGAGTTTTTTTGTTTGTTTGTTTGTTTTTATGGTCTTTTTTTTTTCTTTTAATTTATTGTGATTTGGGTGAAGATTTACAGAGCAAATTCGCTTTCCATACAGCAGTTCACATACATTTTGTTGCATGTCATTGACCACAGTTTACCACAATGCAACAGCTCCCCTCCCACTTCCTCCCCATAGCTACCTCTTCCCAGTGTCCATCCCTCTATACTCTCCTGCCCTCTGAGCTGTCTCCCTGTGCATAAGCAGCCCTTCCTTCTCCCATGATTGTTCTCTCCGGGACGTGTTTCTATTTGAGGTAAATGTTTAACTCACATGCCTGTACTTTGTTTGGCTGGAAACCACAGGTGTAGGTTCAATTCCAGACCTGAAGGGCAGCTAGGGGCCATAGTCTCAGTGGTTCCATAAGGCTCTATTGGACCAGCAAACCTGGTCCCCACCATCTTTTTTTTTCCCTCCAAATGATTTTGAGTTTTTTTCCACATTGTTCTCCATCTCTATCCAGGATCTCCTACATCCCTTCTAAGTGGATGAGAGTGGTAGCCTGGCACCATCTAGTTTTTCTGGTCTCATAGTTGTATAGGTTGCAGATTGGATGGTGTACCAGTCACTAGGACTGATTATTTGTGAACTGAGTTTTTAAAATAAATACCACAATATCAATTCTCACTCTTATAGATTAAGTGTAATCACTTTTTTATCTTTTTCTTTACTTCCAGGAGCATTACTTTCTATTCTCTTGTTATATGCTGTCTATAATTCCTACGCCCATTTTTTAAAAAATTGTGGTGAAAACACACACAAGACATTGTCAACATCACAACTTCCCCATTTACAGATCAGAGACATTGATGACATTTTTCATGTTGTGCCACCATTATTACTATCCTTTTCCAAAATATCCTGCCACCATTAACATAAACTCAATGCCCCACAAACAAAAGCTTCCCTTATCTCCCTCCCTTCTATCCCTGGTAACCACTAATAATCTTTGGTATATAGATTTAGATATAGATATATAGATATGTAGTTGTTGTTGTTAGGTGCCGTCGAGTGGTTTCAGACTCATAGTGACCCCATGCACAGCAGAGCAAAACACCACCCGATCCTGTGCCAGCTCCACGATCCCTGCTATACTTGAGCCCATTGTCGCAGCCACCATGTCAATCTATCTTGTTGAAGGCCTACCCCTCTTTCGTCGACCCTCCACCTTACCAAGCATGACATCCTTCTCCAGGGAATGGTCCCTTCTCACAATATGACCAAAGTAGGCGAGACGAAATCTGGCCATTCTCGCTTCCAAGGAGCATTCTGGGTGCACTTCCTCCAGGACGGATGTGTTAGTTCTTTTAGCAGTCCATGGTACTTTCAGCATTCTTCGCCAGCACCACAACTCAAAAGCATCAACTATTCTTTGATCTTCCTTATTCACTGTCCAGCTCTCACATGCATAGGAGGTGACTGAAAATATCATGGCTTGTGTCAGGCACACTTAGTCCTCAAGAAGACATCCTTGCTGCTCAGCACTTGAAAGAGTTCCTTCGCAGTTGACCTGCCCAGTGCTACACGTCACCTAATGTCTTGACTGCTGCTTCCATTGGCATCGATTGTAGAACCAAGCAACGTGAATTCTTTGACAACCTCAATCTTTTCTCCATTTATCATGATGCTGCGTATAGGTCTGGTTGTGAGGAATTTTGTTTTCTTTATATTGAGACATAACCCAGACTGCAGACTGTATTCTTCAAT
>NW_006921604.1:11313180-11313674 GCF_000298275.1 Orycteropus afer afer
CAGAGTCTCTTCTGTCATCCATTTTGATCTTCTCTTCTTTTGTTGTCTTTTTAGTGACCTCTTGCTTTCTTCATGGATGATGCTCTTGATGTCATTCCACAATTCTGGTTTTTGGTCATTGGTGTTCACTGCATCAAATCTTTTCTTTAGATGGTGTCTAATTTCAGGAGGGATATATTTAAGATCATATTTTGGCTTTCTTGGACTTTTTAAAACTGTCTTTAACTTCAAGTTGAACTTGCATATGAGCAGTTGATGGTCTGTTCCACAATCAGCTCCTGACCTTGTTTTGGCTGAAGATATCGAGCTTTTCCACCCCCTCATGCCACAGATATAGTCAATCTGATTCCTGTGGGTTCCATCTGGTGAAGTCCACATGTAGAGCCACCGTTTGTGTTGTTGAAAAAAGGTGTTTGCAATGAACAAGTCATTGGTCTTACAAAATGCTACCATGCGAGTTCCAGCATTATTTCTGTCACCAAGACCAAATTTTC
>NW_006921604.1:11314146-11317972 GCF_000298275.1 Orycteropus afer afer
CTCGAAAGCTTTACCTTATCCATATGAGTAAGGCTGGTTTTACTCTGATAATGCAGCTCTTGCCCAGTCCTATTTTGAGAGCTTTCTAACCTCTGTATTGGACAATGTTTCTGGACTATTCATAAAGTTGTGCAGTAATGTATCAGACAGTATTTCTCTGCTATTCATAAGATTTTCTCTGGCCAATTCCTTGAGAAGTGGATGGCCTCCTCCTTCTTCCTAGTCTGTCTCAGTCTGCAAGACGGGCTGTTACCTGTGCACCATGTGCACCCTACTGGATTTGAAACACCAGTGGCACAGCCTCAAGACTCATAGCAACATGTCACCACAGTAGGACAAACCAACAGACATTTTTGTCTCCCTTAGCTGTTGGAAACCTTTCCAACCACCCTTACCTGGATCCCTGTGGCTGACTCCTCTCTCTCACTTGGTCCCTTTGGCCTTTTCTGTCCTTTCCCCACTTCCCTGCCTTGCCGCTATGGGGCATGGCATTGGGTCCCTCTCCTCACCTGGATGCCTGCGGCTGACTCCTCGCTTTGTGCCGGTCCGTTTGGCCTTTTCTGTCCTTTCCTTGCTTTCCCACCTTGCCGCTTTGGGGCATGGCCTGGGTTCCCTCTTCTCACCTGGATCCCTGTGGCTGTCTCCTTGATCTGTTCCAGTCCCCTTGGCCTTTTCTGTCCTTTCCCCACTTTCTTGCCTTGCTGCTTGTGGGTCATGGCCTGAGTTCCCTCTCCTCACCTGGATCCCTGCAGCTGACTCCTCAGATATATAGATATATAGAGATATATCTCAAAACTCACTTCCATCAAGTTGGATCTGACTCATAGTGACCCCTTCTTGGGTTTCTGAGGTGGTATCAGTAAGGAAGTAGATTGCCCAACCTTCCTTCCAAGGAGTGGCTGGTGGGTTTGAACCACCAGCCTTCTGCTTAGCAGTCAAATGCCTTAGGCACTAAACTATCAGAGCTCCTATATATATACACACATACACACACACTTTTTTTTCTCACCTATTGTGATAGTTGGAGCTGTGTGCCAACTTGGCTGGACCACAATTCTGTGTAGTTTAAGCAACTGTGATGTGGATTGTTCCAATTATGGGATCAGTTGTATATGTTTTGAGCAACCAATCTGTTGAAAGGGAGTTTCCCTAGGGATGTGGCCTGCTTCCAGTATATTTATGAACATCCTGCGAAAAGAGACACTCTTCTGTGGATTGGGATTCTGTTGTGCTGCCTACAACTGCCTGTGAGCAAACAATCCACCATTTGACCTGGAGATCTTAAATTCATCATTCATTGGGTCAACAGCCAGTATAATGCCTGCCAACCTTGAGCTCCTCAGACCCTGCAGCTGCGTGAGTTGGGAAAAGCCTCCAGCTTGATGTTTGATCCAAGAACTTTGGACTTGCCAGCTTTTATAAGTGTGTGAGCCATTTTCCTAAGATAGATTTCCCTTTCTCTCTATATATAAGCTTTACTGGTTTTGTTTCTCTAGAGAACCCAGTCTAACACACCTATCTAGGAATTCCTCCCTCCCCAATCCCTGGAAACCAACAAAAAAAAGTTTCCTTCCACATATAAACCTTTCCTAGACTTTTTTGATAGCAGACTCATACAATAATTGTTCTTCTGTGATTGACCTTATTCATTCAGCATAATGTCCTCTAAGTTTATCCATGTTATGTGGTGTTTTGCAGATTCTATATTATTTTTTAGGATTGCATAGTATTCCATTGCATGTAAGTACCACACTTTGTTTATCCATTCCTCAGTTGATGGGCACTTAGGTTGTTTCCATCTCTTTATTATTGTGAATAGTGCTTCAATGAACATGGGTGTGCATCTGTGTCCTGTCTCTCACTTCCTTAGGATGTATACCTAGTAATGGAATTACTGGATCCAATAGTATTTTGATATCCAACATTTTAAGAAATTGCCATACTGATTTCCAAAGTGGTTGTATCATTTTGCAGTCCCACCAGCAGTGCATGAGAGTCACAGTCTTTCCACACCCTCATCAGCATTTGTTATTTTCTGTCTTGTTGAACTTTGCTATTAATGCTTGGGTGATTTACATCTCTGGTAGCATAGTGGCTAAGGCACTTGACTGCTAACCAGAAGGCTGGCGGTTCAAACCCACCAGCCACTCCTCGGAAGGAAGGTTGGGCAATCCTACTTCCGTAGTGATACTGCCTCGGAAACCCAAGGAGGGGTCGCTATGAGTCGGGGCCGACTCGACGGCAAACAACAACAACAACAACAATGGCTAATGATCGTGAACATTTCTTTGTGTGTTTGTTGGCTGCCTGAATATCTTCTATAGTGAAGTGTCTGTTCATGTTCTGCCCTTTTTTTTTTTTTTTTTAATTATTGGATTGTCTTTTTGACGTTGAGGTGTTAGAGTTTTCTATAAATTTTTGAGATAAGTCCTTTGTCCTATATGTCATTGCTAAATATTTTTCCCATTCTGTAGGTTCTTTTTCATTCTTCTTGAGAAGTCTTTTGATGCACATAAGAATTTAATTTTTAGAAGGTCCCAATCATCTAATTTATCTTCTGCTGTTTGTGCATCTTGCCTATTCTTAATTTTTTTAAGGATAATTTCTTCAAATGCTTCATTGTGGTCATTGACAAAAACTTTATGTGACTAGGTGATAACAAGTTTAAACTTTTAAAAAGAACCATTCAAAACTTTACAACAGTTAAAATTATATTTAAGGCATCTAACCACTCTTCCTTTATATTTCTTGACAAATGCATTGTTGAAATAAATTGTGAAATGAAAATGGATTTTTATATCTAATTAAACTTTCTATCAATATTTTCAAGTAAGGATGAAACTAGCTCTCATTTGTGGTTTGTGCTTGTATTCTAAGAGCAATCACACTGCTGCTAGTATTGAAAGGCACGTCAACCACAAAGGGACTGAAGTATCCAAAAATACACCAGAGACTGAGGGCTGCAGCCTGAACAAGCTCCTGCTTATCCTCCCCATCTCCAGCCACATCTCAGCTGCCTGACTTGCTCCCTGGGCACCACTACATGAACTTTTTAGCAGCAACATAGGTCTTCTGCTCATGACAGGGAGCAGCAGACACCTCTTCAGGTGGCTGCTGAATCAGGTGCCCAGGAGGTAGAGCTTCCATGTCCACGCTGACTGTATTGTGGTGTAGCAGAGAGGGCCAGAAGTAGCTCACTGTGTTCTCTGGTTTCAGGGGCGATGGACCATGCTGCCAGACTCTACTGCTCAGGTTGTTCTCTGGGGAGTCCCAGAAATAACTGTTCAAGGCTGGAGGTAACCAACTTGAAATCTGCAGCAGCTCTAAGCTCCATGAGAGAGCGCTGGTGGCACAGTGGTTAAGTGCTCAGCTGCTAACAGAAAGGTAGGCAGTTTGAACCCACTGGCCGCTCTGATGGAGAAGAGATGTACCAGTCTGCTTCCATACAGATTATTACCTTGGAAATCCTAGGAGGTAATTCTACTGTCTTAATAATGTCACTGTGACTTGGAATTGACTCAATGGCAATGGGTTGGATTTTTTTTTTTTTTTTTAAGCTCTGTGAATGGCCCGAAACTCAGGAGATTCTATGAAACAAGAGTGCTTATTGGTTGGAAAGCTCTGTTCTGAAGTGCAGATGTGAATAGATGGTTATTATTTTCATACTCAATATGCCATTGGCTGATACATGTATGTTACAGTATCCCTACTTTTGGGTTTTGCTACTTACTTTCTGATTCTCTTAAAACATTTGCTTTCTGTATCTTGATGTTATGTTTTTGGGCACATAAGTGTTCCTGTCTGTTTTAATTTTTTTTTTTTTTTT
>NW_006921604.1:11318492-11319687 GCF_000298275.1 Orycteropus afer afer
TTAATTGTGATTTGGGTGAAGATTTACATAGCAAATTCACTTTCCATACAGCAGTTCACATACACTTTGTCTCATGACATTGACCACAATATACCACAATGCAACAGCTTCCCACCCACTTCCTCCCCATAGTTACCCCTTCCCAGCGTCCATCCCTCCATGGACTCCTGCCCCCTGAGCTGTCTCCCTGTGCATAAGCAGCCCTTCTTTCTCCCCTGATTGTTCTCTCCGAGGAATGTATCTACCTGAGATAAATCTTCAACTCATATGCCTGTCTTTTGTTTGGCTGGAAACCACAGGTGTGGGTTCAGTTCCAGACCTGAAGGACAGCTAGGGGCCATAGTCTCAGTGGTTCCACCAGGCTCTATCAGACCAGCAAACCTCGTCCTCCCCCTTTTTAAATTTTTTTCTCCAAATGATTTTGAGTTTTGTTCCACATTGTTCTCACTCTCTGTCAAGGATCTCCTACATAGATCCCCTTCCAAGTGGATGACAGTGGTAGCCGGGCACCATCTAGTTCCTCTGGTCTCATAGTTGTATACGCTGCAGATCGGATGGTGTACCAGTCGCTAGGACTAATTGTTTCCATGAATATTGGTTTTCTTCACTCTTCTTTGCTCTGGATGAGGAGAGATCCATGGTTGCATCTAGATGGCAGCTTGCTAACTTTTAAGATCCCAGTTGCTACTCACCAAGGTAGGAGGTGGAACAATGTTTTGTATAGTATGTTACACCAATTGAGCTTGTTATCCTTTGTGACTATGGTCCCAAGCCCACAGGTTCATCTACTCAGTCCCTCTTGGTAGCTGGCTGTTACCAAGCAGTGACCACAACCTTGCCCCTTGTCAGCTCTACTATACACCTGGAAATTCTGATCATTTCCATAAACTTATAGGACCATTGTCTGCCAACCTTATACATGTTCTTGGATACACTCCCCATTTCATAGACATACCTTATCATTTAGCCTGTCCAGCCATCTATCCACCCATATACCCATGTTTGCCTTCACTGATGACGCAGTACTGTATGTGCAAAAGGGTTCATCTTTGTTGTCCGTACCTCCCATGTACCACTGTATGTCTTTCTCATCCTCAATGCCACCATATTGGTCACTCACATTTGATACATTGCCCTTCTCTTCACCCAAATCAATACTTATCTCTATCTATCTAACAGTGTTCCCTCCCCTCCC
>NW_006921604.1:11321812-11325244 GCF_000298275.1 Orycteropus afer afer
CCCTGCATACCTGATATGAACCCCACTTGGTCATGATGAATGATTTTCTTGATATGTTGTTGCAGTCTATTGGCTAGGATTTTGTTGAAGATTTTTTCATCTATATTCACGAGGGATATTGGTCTCACCCAGAGGTACTTTAGAAGAAAATCCTGGAGATTATTCCCAAAAAATCAGCCATTGCAAACCATACGGCATACAGTTCCACTCTGATACATGGGGTTGCCATAAGTTAGAGTGGAACAAACAGTACCTGGTTGGTAGTTTAGTCAGCTTTTATGTTTAACCTAGTATTTGGCTTTTGGAAAGGAATTTTTTTCCTATTTTATTTATTGTCTTAATTAATTTACTTGTCCTTTCCTGTTATGTTTTTTATGCTATTGATCTCTCTTGCTACTTTACTTGTGTTGATATTTGTGTATGAATTATGTATTATTTTCTTTGAAATGTAGATATCTGTTTTAATTCCACTAGTCTTTAAACATAATCATTTGAAACATAGGTAATATTTATTGTTTGAAACTGTTTAAATATACAGAGAAACACCAATAATAAGTGTAATGGAATATGTCTTTTGTGAGTAGATATAATTCCTATTAGGCAGCATCAACCTGAAGGTATTAGAAAGGCACTGCACTGAAAAGGGAATAGTGAAAGCAGGTTATATATGTTGGGTCTGAGCAGGGTAGTCTCTTGAGGGTCATTGTAAATTCTGTCCATCTTGATTTTTCAGGGCATGTATAGGGCTTCAGGTTCTGTCAGTTGTAAAAGCAGAGTCCTTAAGGATATGCCATCTATCCTAAAACACAGCTTCCAGCCAGACTCTGGACTTCCTGCTTCTCAAAACTGGCTGAGCATAGATAATTTTCCAAAAGGGCTCAATGCCTAAGGCAAAACAGTCTTGGCTAAGCTGCTTACTAGGCTCTTGTTTGGCTTGAAGGGGACCCCAGGAAAACCAGTTCCTTAAAGACTCATGGTTCAAAAGGACACCTAATGGCAAATGATCTTGGTGGGTCACTCCATATGGACCCAGAAATTTGGATTCCAAGAGAACTGAAATGTCTCCTCAAAACTTAGTAAAATTCATACAGTGTTTAACAGAGCAGCATGTTAAATCAAAGACAATTTCTAATAGCTTTGGTAAAAGTTAACGTTAACTGAGTGTTTACATGTGCCAGAGATTTGTATGAAGTGCTTCAGATACTTGACTTAGTGATAGGCTGAGTACCCGGCCAAAGCCTCAGGGGCAGTAGGAGGTGGAGCTGAGATCTGAACTCCAGGTTGTGTGATTCCAGAGGCCAAGCCCCAGTCCAAAGAGATAACCTCAAAAACCTTTCAAGGAACAGAAGTCCTATTCTCTGCAGTGACCTGTAGCTCCTCAAAAGATGTGCGGAAACTTCTACTAGCCAAAGATAATTGGTCCTGGAAAAAGGCCACTTAAAATAAATCTATTTAAAAACAGGGACCACATTTTCACACTCAAAAGAGGAATAAGTTTGATGATAATTTTATCTTGAAAAATAAAGTGAAAAGTTAGTAAAGTAATTTTACATTACATTTGTTAAAATGCAAATTATAATTGCAATTAGATGCTAATTCTTAAAACAGAAAAAGAATAAATCAAGCAATATTTAGTTAGGTTTTGGCTGCAATATTCCTGATAAAATAGTAGGGTGGCCTATCAGGACATTCTTCACTTCACATCAAGTTTTATGACACAGCATAAAGAAGGTGTCTTTCATTAAAAAAAAAAAAAAAAAGATGGAAAGGATTAATATATTTACCTAATGACCACTCCTAATCCTTTCACATTAAAATTTAATTAATCCTTTCACCTCTTTTGAGGTGATTACGTGTTGATTTTCTCTTCAATTTTTAACTGGAGGAACTCTGCCAAAATCCACTAGTTAATGTTTTCACATGTGTTTTGAACAGTTCTCCAACATCACTTTTACCAGCTTCATGAAATCCCACCATCTAAAGTAGGATGTATAATTTCACTTTTCTACTGACTTATGTTGCATTTCTGTTGATTGAATTGTCTTGTACTACTTAAATTTGACAAGTGGAGAAGACTAACTCTACAGTCTGGGTCTCTCAGAAAATAGATTATATATTTAGACTGTGTGATTGAGAAGAGTTTGCTAAAGAAACTTAAAAAATTTTTGTTGAGCAGGGTTAGGGGAGACCAACAAAGGATGCTGAAATATATCCAGGTTAGTAATGGAAGGAAACTGTGGTGGTTAAGTTGTGTGTCAACTTGGCTGGGCCTGGTTAAATGGCTGAGCAGTTGGACATAGTATTTCCCATTATTGATGAAACTGGTGAACAACTCCATGGTGGACTCTACTAGAGCAGCTGAATAGCTAGCTGGCTTAGAGATGTGGCCTGCTTCCAGTATATAAGAAGACAGCTTTGAGAAAGTTCTCTGAGCTTTTTGGCACCCTTGGACCCTGAATGTAGCCAAGTCTTCATTCAGCAGCCTGCCATGTTTCCTACTGATCTTGGGACTGTTTCTGGACTTGAACTAGTGGCCTGCATGCTATTTGGTAATCTTGGGAATGTGCCATTTTATTTGTTGACCTTGAGTTTGTCAGCAAGCCAGCAGCTGCCTAAGTTAAGAGAAGCCTCCAGCTTCAGTAGGCTGGGAGCAAGAGGTAGAGCTGAAGCCCAAGGTCAAAGGGCCTTCAACAAGCCTCTAGAGCTGGCACTTCAAACTTAAACTTCTAGCCTCCTAAACTGCAAGAGATAAAATCCCTGTTTGTTCAAGTCACTCATTTGTGGTATTTTCTGTTACAGCAGCACTAGATAACCAAAACAGAAACCAATACCAAACACCCTCTTTCCATCATCCTCACCCCCACCTGGGACCCAGAGAGCATAACTAGCCAGAGGGAAGCTACCTCAAAGGAGCTACGGGTTAGGTAGAGGGACACAGCCCATTTACAGGCACCCAGCTGAGAGGTACTGGGGGAATAATTACCTTGACATCACTTCTTCTCTTCTCTGGTCTCCTGCCAGGGCCTCCCTTAACTATATCCAAACGGAATTCAAAGAGCAAGGGAGCCTGTTGATTACAGGCATTCCAGTTGTATTCTAAGATACATTTGTTCATTTTTCTGGCAGTCCATGGTGTATTCTTTGCCAACACCATAATTCGAAGGCATCAGTTCTTGTTCAGCCTTCCTTATTCATTGTCCAGCTTTCACATGATATGAGTCAACTGAAAATACCATGGCTTGGGTCAGGTGCACCTTAGTCCTCAAAGTGACATCTTTGCTTTTTAACACTTTTTTTTTTTTTTTTTTTTAGGATTTGGGTGAAGATTTACAGAGTAAATTGACTTTTCATACAGCAGTTCACATATACTTTGTCTCACGTCATTGACCAAAACTTACAATGCAGCAGCTCCCCTCCCACTTCCTCCCCATA
>NW_006921604.1:11349327-11352709 GCF_000298275.1 Orycteropus afer afer
TAACCAGAAGGCTGGCAGTTCAAACCCACCAGCCACTCCTCAGAAGGAAGATGGGGCAATCTACTTCCGTAGTGATACTGCCTCGGAAACCCAAGGAGGGATTGCTATGAGTCAGGGCCGACTCAACGGCAAATAACAATAACAACAACTGAACTTTAATTAGTCAAAAGCACAGGTACTAATCCCTAGGGTAGCCATTAAAAGAATAGTAAAATGATACACATTGAAAAAGCAAATAAATGAAAATTATAGAGTAATAAAATATTTTTAATTAATATACAAGATAAAAAAAAAAAGGTCTAAAAGCAGGTAAAGATGGAAGCTACATAAGAGACTAGTAATTACATAAATCTTCCAAATAAAGACAAAACCTTCCAAGTAAAATACAAAGAACATAAGACTGAATTTCAAAAAGAAAACTCATTTATGTGCTACTAACAAGAGATGTATTTTTGTGTAAGGACATTGTAAAAAGATTGGAAAGAAAAGAATGGGGAAAAATAAAACATGCAATTACAAACCAGAAGAAAGCTGGTGGAGCTATATTGTTTACTTACTATTTAACTGACAAGATAGACTTTAAGGCAAGAACTATCACTAAAGATAAGGAGAGACTGTGATAGAAGGGTCAAACTTTAAGAAATCCATAAAAGTTATAAACTTGAATCTACATAATTACATAGTTACAAAATATATAAAGCAAAAATTGCCAAACTAAAAAGGAGAGAAAAGTCTACATTCATACTGGGATATTTTAAATGCATTTCTCATTAACTAATAGCACAAGTTGATGAAAAATTGGTAAGGACATTAGAGACTTAAACAACATGATTCATAAAGTTGACCATTGTTATATAGAGAACACTGTACCTCAAAGTGACAGAATAAGTATCCATTTTAAATGCACATTAAGTATCACCAAAATTGAAGAAATTCTGGTCTATAAAGCAAACATTGAAATCACTCAAAGCATGTTTCTGATAGTGAAATTAAGTCATAAACCAATTACAGAAGATAGCTAGAAACTACACAAATGTTTGGAAATTAACCATTTAATAAATCAGTTGTTTTCTACTTGAAGATTTTTATTGAATACCCTGTGTTTTCAGTAATGGAAGGCATGCTGAAATCAAGGAAAAAAGTTTTTTTTTTCAGGTAATAGGGATTTTGATATAATTAGATGGGACAGAATGTCCCAGGTGAACTTTCATGGTATGATTGGTGAAGTGAGGCCTATTTCTTCAGACTCATGCAGATCTTTGCTAGGTGGATAGCAGCTTCCAAAGATTTGAGAGGCTGAAAATGTTGGTGAGTGATATATGTACCACAGGTCATAAAAGGGTTAAATAATATATTTCTAACTATGTCGTGGATCAAGGAGGAAATTAGGAAATATTTTGAACTGAATGATAAGAAGTTCTGTTTCCAATAATGCTGGAGTAGCCTGTATTGCATTAATCCACCCATAAATAAAAATAATAAACTCTGGGCCAATTCCTAGAACTACTCCCAAAAACAATAACCACAAGAACAAATAACTGTTTAGTAATAAATCATCTCATAATCAAATTGCTTAAAACTGATGATAAAGAAAAAAATAATAAAAACTGCCAGATTGAAGAAAAAAAAAAAGCCAAATTATGTACAAAAGGAAAAATACATAGATGACAGCTTATTTCTTAGTGGAAACAATGCAGATTAGAAGAGAGTGGGAAAACTTCAACACCTCAACAACAAAATGACAAACAACCCAATTCAAAACTGGGCAGAGGACATAAATAGACACTTCATCACATAAAACATTCAGGTAGCCAACAAACACATGAAAAAAAAGCTCTAGCTCTTTAGCCATTCCCACCTAACCCACTGCCATCAAGTTGATTCTGACTCATAGTGACACTATAGGACAGAGTAGAACTTCCCCATAGGGTTTCCAAGGCTGTAAATCTTTACAGAAGCAGACTGTCATCTTTCTCGCATAGAGCAGCTGGAGAATTTGAACTGTCAACCTTTTGGTTAGCAGCCAAATACATTAACCACTGCACACCAGAGCTTCCCTTTGGCCCTTGTTGTTGTTGTTGTTGTTATGTGCCGTTGAGTCGGCCCCGACTCATAGCGACCCCTCCTTGGGTTTCCGAGGCAGTATCACTACGGAAGTAGGATTGCCCAACCTTCCTTCCGAGGAGTGGCTGGTGGGTTTGAACCGCCAGCCTTCTGGTTAGCAGTCAAGTGCTTTAGCCACTATGCTACCAGAGCTCCTCCTTTGGCCCTTAGAGAGATGCAAATCAAAATAACAATGAGACATCATTTCACCCGAGCAATAATAGCAAACTTCAATAAGATAGAAAACAACAAATGCTGGCGAGGGTGTGGAGAGATTAGAACCCCAGTGCACTCCTGGTGGGACTGTAAATTGGTGCAACCACTGTGGAAAACAGTAGGGTACTTCCTTAAAAAGTTGGAAATAGAAGTATCATTTTATCCAGCAAGGTATATATTCTAGAGAATTAAGAGCTGGGATGTGAACAGATATATATGCACAATCATGTTTATTGCAGCATTATTCATAATAGCAAAGAAATGGAAACAGTCTAAGTGCCCATTGACAGACGAATAGATAAAACTATGGTGCACACACACACCAGAATGCTATGTATTGTTAAATGATAATGAAGAATCCATGAAACACCTCATAACATGAGTGGACCTGGAGGACATTATCCTGAGTGAAATAAGTCAATTGCAAAAGAAAAAATTCTGTTTGAGTCCACTATTATAAAAAGTCAAGGAAAAGCTTATACACAGAAAGAAATATTCTTTGATGATTACCAGGTGTGGGAGTGGAGAGGAGGGAAAATCACTAACTAGATAATAGACACATAATAATCTGAGTGAAGGGAAAAGCAATATACAATAAGGGGATGACTGGCACAGTATCACTAAGGCAAAGGAAGTCATGGAAAGGTGCAAAAGAGTTACCAACAACACAGGGAAATACTACTACGTGCACAACATGCAATATCACTAATAAGAAACAATAATCTACCAGTAGATACATAGGTAGATAGGCAAGCTGAACACTTATGAGTAGGTGAATGGGACTACATCCACAACCAAATACAGGTTTGGCAGAGGATATATCTATATACATATTTGTATGTGCTATAAATATATCCACGTATATAGTAATTGGGGGAAAACTTATGAAAACTTCTTAGCCTTGAGGTAATAAACCACTTGGTTTAGGACCACAGTCTCAGAGAACAGCGTATTCAATTGACATAACGTTGTTTATTTTTTTATTTTTTTTAGGATTTGGGTGAAGATTTACAGAGTAAATTCACTTTTCATACAGCAGTTCACATATACTTTGTCTCATGTC
>NW_006921604.1:11354014-11378456 GCF_000298275.1 Orycteropus afer afer
AAAAAAAGAAGAGAGTGGAATAACATCCTTAAAGCACTAAAAGAGAAACACAGAATTCCTTACCCAATGAAAATAAAGACATTTTTACATGTACAAAAGCTGAAAGAATTCATCATCAAACTTGTACTGCAATAAATATTTAAAGAAAATTCTTCAAGTGGAGAAAACATTAAACTAGATGGAAATCTGGATCTACACAAAGGAATGAAGAGCATTATTTACATAACTTGAAGCACTTACTGATGAAGTTAAAAGACTACAACCTTCAATATAGATTACACTTGAACATAATGAAAACAAAAGTCCATACAACCATTAAACAACATCATGAAAAATGGCAAAGAAACTGAAGTTGTCAAGAATTACATTCAACTTGGATCAACAATCAATACCCATGGAAGCAGCAGTCAAGAAGTCAAATGATGTGTTGAATTGAGCTAATCTAATGCAAAAAAATCTCTTTAAAGTGTTAAAAATACAAAACAAAACGAAGATGTCACTTTGATGACTAAAGTGTGCCTGACCAAAGCCATGATCTTCTCAATCACCTAATAAACATGCTAAATCTGGAGAAGGAAAAATGAAGGAGAATTGGTGCATTTGAATTGTGATGTTGGTGAAGAATATTGAATATATCATTGTGGTAGTTAAGGTTGTATGTCAACTTAGCTGGGCCTTGTTTTGAGTGACTGGGTAGCTGGATGTAGTTATTCCCAATCATGAGACTGGAAATCAACTCCATGGTGGAATCTACTGTGAGCAGCTGAGTAGTTGTCTTAGGGATGTGGCTGCTTCTAGTATTTAAGAAGAATCTTTAAGAAAGGTCTCTAGCTTTTTGGGACATTTGGATCCTGCATTTAGTTGAATCTTCGTTCACCAGCCTGCCATGTTGCTTGATAATCTTGGGACTGGGCCATTAATAACTTGTGATATGCAGACGACACAAACTTGCTTGCTGAAAATGAAGAGGACTTGAAACACAGATGAAGATCAATGAATACAGTTATACCTCAACATAAAGAAAACAAAAATCCTCACAACTGGACCATTAAGCATCATGATAAATGGAGAAAATATTGAAGTTATCAAAGATTTCATTTTACTTGGATCCACAATCCACACTCATGGAAGCAGCAGTCAAGAAAACAGGCATCATATTACACTAGGCGAATATGTTGCAAAAGACCTCTTTAAAGTGTTGAAGAGCAAAGATGTCACCTTGAAGACTAAGGTGCACCTAACACTGGCCATGGTATTTTCAATCTCCTCATATGCATATGCAAGCTGGACAATGAATAAAGAAGACCAAAGAAGAACTGATGCCTTTGAATTGTGGTGTTGGTGAAGAATACTGGAGATACCATGGACCACCAAAAGAATGAACAAATCTAACCTGAAGAAGTATAGCTGGAATGTTTCTTGGAAGTGAAAATGGCCAGATGTCTTATCTACTTTAGTCATGTGGTCAGAAGGGGCCAGTAACTAGAGAGGGATATCATGCTTGGTAAAGTGGAGACTCAGAGAAAGAGAGGGAGACCCTCAAAGAGATGGACTGACACAGCGGCTGCAATGATGGGCTCAAGTACAGCAAGTATTATGAGGATGGCGCAGGACTGGGCAGTGTTTCGTTCTGCTGTACACAGTTTCGCTATAAATTAGAATCGACTTGATGGCACCTAACACCACCACCAACAACAACAAATATACTATGAATCTCGGAAAAGATCAAAAGGGAAATTAGAAAGTATTTTGAATTGAATGAAAATGAAAAGACAAAATATTAAAATTTATGGGATGTAGTTAAAGCTGTAGTTTAAAAGAAATTTGTAACCCTATACACCTATATTGGAAAAAAAAGAAAGATTTCATATCAAAAGCTGTATCTTAATAAACTAAAATAATAGGATCTTATTAAACCCCAAATAAGCAAAACAAACAGTAAAGCTCAAAGGAAAAATCAATAACAGAAAAGAGGTAACAATAGAGAGCTATTAATGAAAGCAAAAGCTGGTTCTTTGAGATCAATAAAAGTGATGAATCTCTAGTCAAAGGGCTTCAGTAGTAGTTTTTACTAAACTTTTTTTTTTTTACATTATTGTTTCTTTATTGTGTGTGTGTTACATACATTGCTTCCTTTCATACCCCAGTGCCCTCATTCTTTTCTAAGCTGTGAACACTTTGATTAAAACAGTTTCTTAACCAGTGTTTTCTTTTTAACATCGCACCTAGAAAACTGGCATTTATAAAAATCTACCAACTTTATTCATAATTTTTAAGTTTAAGATGCCCTTATTTGTGTGTGTGCATTTAATTCTATGTAATGCCATCACAAAGGAGCACTGATGGTACAAATGGTTAAGGGCTCAGCTGTTAACTGAAAGTTTGGGGATTAGAATCCACCCAGGGGCTCCTCAGGAAAAAGACCTGGTGACCTGTTTTCATAAGGATTACATCCAATAAAACCCTACGGGAGCAGTTCTACTCTGTCACATGGGGTCACTATGAGCAGAAAAAGACTCAATGGAACCCAACAACAATTTCATCACAGGTGTAGATTCATGTTACCACCATCACAATTAAGATACAGAAGAATTCAATCGCAAAGATCCTTCATCCTACCCTTATATAGACACAGCCACTCCCTCCTATCACCCTTTCTTCCCCCTTCAGCCCCAGCTCCCCTCAATCCCTGCCACAATCCCTGCTTCTGTCTCTAATCTTGGCAAGCACTACTCTTTTCTACATCTCTGTATTGTTTCACTTACACCAAATTACGAATTGTATAGTATGTAGCTTTTGGGATTGGCTTTTTTTTTTTCCACTCATTATAATTCCTTGGAGACCCATCCAAGTTATTTCATATATCGAATAGCTTGTTACTATTTATTGTTGAGTAATATTCTATGGTATGGATGTACCACAATTTATTTAAACACTTAGCTTTTGAAGAACAGCTGGGCTGTTTCCAGTATTTTGATATTATGTATGAGATTGCCACAAACATTCACGTGCAGGTTTGTGACATTCGTTTTCCCTTCTCTGTGATAAATGCGCAAGAGGACAATTGTTGTGTTGTAGTTCTGTGCTTAGTTTTGCAAGAAACTGTCAAACTATGGTACTTAAAAAAATCAATACAAAATGGATCATGGACTTAATATAAAACATAAGCCTTTAAATTTCTAGGAGAAAATATTCATGACCTTGGGTTAGGCAAAAATTTTTTTTATATATTACATCAAAAGCAGGATCCATGAAAGAAAATTTTGATTAGTTGTATATTCTTGAAATTGAGAGATTTTGCATTCCGAAAGACACTTTTAAGAGCTAGAAAAGACAAACCACAGACTTGAGAAAATATTTGCAAATCTTATATCTGATTAAGGACTTAGATCCAAAACATACAAAGAACTTATAAATGTCAATAATAAGAAAACAAACAACTCAATAGAAAAATGGATAAAAGATTTGAATAGATCCTTCACCGAAGATGATATACAGATGGAAAATAAGCACATGAAAAGATGCAAAACACTATTAGTCATTATAGAAACACAAATTAAAACCACTATACATTGGTTAGAATGTCTACAATTAAATGTGTGATCATAGCAAGTGTTGAAGAGGATGTGGAGTAACTGCAATTCTCGTACACTGTGGGGGGAATGTAAAATAGTACAGCCATTTTGGAAAACAGTTTGTCAGATTTTAAAAAAGTTAAACATGTACTCCCCATATGGCCTAGCCATTCCACTCTGAGATGCAAAAGAAAAGAAAGTTTATGTCCACACCAAGATTTGTGCACTAATATTTATAGAAGCTTTATTTACAGTAGCCTCAAATTGAAAACAATCTAAATGGCCATCAATAAGTGATTGGCTAAATGAATTTTGGTATGGCCATACAATGAAATACTGCTCAGCTTTAATAAGAATGAATTATCCATACATGATGAATCTCAAAAAAATTATGTTGAGTTTTTATACAGTTCTGACTGTCTGATTTCATTTCTCTGAAGTTCTAGAAAATGCAGTTAATCTAAAGTGACCTAAAGTTGATCAGTAGTTGTTGGGGATGGGGAGTGGAGAGACGAAGGAGAGAAATATAAAAAGGAGTGTGTAGAATCTTTTGGAGATGAATAGATATTTTCATTATCTTGATTGTGGTGATTGGTGATGGTTTCATGGGTATGTTGTTGTTGTTGTTATGTGTTGTCAAGTCGGACGTGACTCATAGCGACCCTTCCTTGGGTTTCCGAGGCAGTATCACTACAGAAGTAGATTGTCCCATCTTCCTTCTGAGGAGTGGCTAGTGGCTTTGAACCACCAGCCTTCTGGTTAGCAGTCAAGTGCCTTAGGCATTACGCTACCAGAGCTCCCATGTACATATATTCAAATTAATTGAGTTGTACACTTTGAATATGTGCAGTTTCTTTTCTGTTGATTATACTCTTTAATAAACTTGCTTAACAAAAAAAAGTTTTCCCATGATGAAATTTGTTTTAAAGTAGGTTCTCTGGAGAAGTAAAACCAGTGAAACTTATATATGTGAATATATATATAGATTTATCTGAAGAAAATGGCTCATTCAGTTGTGGAGGCTGGCAAGTCCCAAATCAGGCTGGAGGCTTCTCCTGACTCATTTTGCCATTGGGGCTGATGAAACCAAGATCAACAGATAAGACAGCAGGCTGCTGCCTCACAGGCTGTGGAGGCTGACAAATTCAAGATCCACAGGTAAGATGGCAGGCTGCTGGCTCAAGTCCCAAGAACTGTAAGTCAGATGATAAGAGCTGAATGCAGGATCCAGGAGGAGCAAAACATTAGAGAGCTCTGCCAGAACCTTCATATATATATTCCCAGAGGAAACTCCCTTTCAACTGATTGGCTGCTCATAGCAAATCTCATCATGGAAGTGATTATATTATATCAGATCTCATCATGGCAGATAACTACATCATAACTGCCTAATAATAGAATTATGGCCCAGCCAAGTTGACACACAGCCTTAACCATCATAAAATCTTTAGGCCCAGATGTATTCACTGGTGAAATCTTTTAATAATTTAGGAAGAAATAGCACCAATCTTATATACACTCTACTCAAGAAATGATTTAAAAGGAAATACAATGTAACTTTTTCTACAAGGCCAAAAAAATCCTTGATACCCAAAATGTTGTTGTTGTTGTTGTTATGTGCCATCAAGTCGGACCCGACTCAGTGCCCCTCATTGGGTTCCCAAAATAGACATCATAAAAAAAAAAAATGCCAGCCAATTTCTCTTATGAACATAGATGAACAATCCTAAATAAAATATTAGGAAATTGCATCCTGTAATCTATAAGTGTGTAATATACCACAAAAAAGTTTAGTTCATTCCAGTATTACAACATTAACTTAACATTTGAAAAATCAGTTGATGTAACTCACCACTTTATGAGAATAGATGTGAAAAAATCTTATTATTTGAACAGATTTATAAAAAGCATTAGGTCAAATTTAATATCTATTTATTTATTTAAAATAAAAACAGCAAACTAAAAATGAAAGGGAACTTTCTTAATCTGATAATTTACAAAAATTCTATAAGAAACATCACACCTAATAATGAAATATCAAAAGCTGTGATCATGAATGAAACAAAGATGCCCACTATCACTTCTATTCAATATTATCCTATATAATATAGTCACTACAATGAGACAAGAAAAAAGTGAAAAGTTATAGGAATCCAAAAGGAAATGATAAAACTCATTATTCATAGCAATGTGATTTGTGTATGTAGAAAAGCTAAAAGACTACAAACTCTTAAAATTAATAATAAATTTAGCAAGACCGTTGGATACAGGTCAACATACAACACTCAATTGTATGTTCCACAGAAATTTTTTAAGAACTGAAATTAATTTTCTCATAGATCTGGAGGCTAGAAGTCCACATTCAGAGCACCAGCAGGCATCTGTTCACTGTAGGAGAAAATTCTTCCTTGTCACTTTCAGCTTCTGGCAAGACTGGGCATTTCTTGATAATCCTTGGCTTGTAGACAGGTCCTCATGTGGTGTCTTCTCTCTGTGTCTATACTCCCTTTTATAAGACACCACTCAGAAGTAATTAACTTTTAGGACCCACTCTACTCTAGTAAAGGAGCTCTGGTGATGTAGTGGATAAGGCACTTGACTGCTAACCAGTAGTTCAGTGATTTAAATCCATCAGCTGCTCCATGGAAGGAAGACAGGGAGATCTACTTCCTTAAAGATTTACAGCCTTGGAAACCCAGTAGAGGTCGCTATGAGTCGGAAACAACTCGATGGCAGTGAGTGTGGTTTTTTTTTTTCCCTACACTAGCATGACTTCATTAGCATAAAAAAAAGAAAAACCCTATTTCCGAACAGGTTCATGTTCACAGGTATGGGGTTAAGACTTCAACATATCTTTTTTGGGGACACAATTCAATCCATAACACTCAGAAACAAACAATCACAATTTTTAGAATATATACTGAAAATATCATTAACTACATTTTGTTGTTGTTGTTGTTATGTGCCGTCGAGTCGGCCCCGACTCATAGCGACCCCTCCTTGGGAACTAGGAATAAAATGTGTAATTCTTTCAATCCAAGATTCCAAAATAGTATGTAGAGAAATAAAAGAAGACTTAATTAAATGGAAATCTATACCATACTCATTTTTTATGCTTTTAAAATGTCATTTCTCCTCAAATTGATTCAAAGAATTTATATGAGAATTCAAAGACATCTTGAAGAATAAGAAGAAATTTGAGTGCTTACTCAACTGTAGATGAATTCCTGTGGAACACAGTAGTGAGTCCAGAAACAGACCTGCACATACACTGTCACTGATTTATGATAAAGGTGACACTGCAGTACAGTGGGGAAATGATCTTTTTTTTTTTTTTCAAAAACCAGTGCTGGATCAATTAGATATCTGTTGGGGTGAGGGCAAGATTAAATCTTACTTCTACCTTACATCATACAAAGTAATTCTAGAGGAATTATAGATCTAAATATAAAAGGTAAAAGGAAAACTCCTAGAAGAAAACATTGGAGAACATCTTTGTGACACAGGGTAGGCAAAGGTTTCTTAAAGAGAACACAAAAAGTACCAACTATGAAGGTGCAATGGCCAATTAGACCATGTCAAAATTAAGAATGTCTGTTCATCAAAGGACATCAGTAAAGAGTTAAGACACAAGTCACTGAATAGAGCAAAGTATATGCAATTCATATCTGACAAAGGATTTTCTAAAGAACTCTTACCATTCAAAAAGAAAAATACTGACAAACCTTGGATAAAACACTTGAGCAGCCAATCATAAAAGGAATATGCAAATATTTGATAAACATATGAAAAATAGCTTAGTATCATTAGTCATCAGGTGAATACAGCAGAAACCCATAAAGATAAACTACTACACATATACCAAAATTATTAAAATTTAAAAGACAGACAATACCAAGTGTTGACAAGGATGTGAAGCAACTGGAATGCTCAATCACTAGTGGTGAATGTATAAGTTTGCACAATTTTTTGCCAGTAAATATCTATTAAAGCTGAATATATGCATACTTTATGCCCCAATAATTCCACCATTGGGTATATATCCAGTAGAAATTTGTACACATGTGCATCAAAACACATGTGTAAGAATGTTTATAGTAGCACTACTTACGATAGCTAAAAATGGAAAACAACTCAAATGACCCTCAGAAGTAGAATGAATAAATAAATTGTAGTATTTCTATATAACAAAATACTCTAGCAGGGGCCAGCAAACATTTTCTCCGAAGGGCTAGGTAGTGAAATTTCAGGTTTTGCAGGCCATGTGTAGTCTCTGTCACATATTCTTCTTTGTTATTCTTATTTTTTTTACAACTGTTTACAAACATAAAACCGTAGAAAAAACAGACCATGATGGGTTATAGATTTCAACTCCCTGCTCTACAGCAATGACAGTGATGTACAACTGCTACATGTAACAACATGAACAGATTTCACCAACATAATTTTCAGTAAGAGAAGTGATTTACAAAAGAATACATACTTATAAATCTAGACAAAACTAATTGATGATGACAGCAGTCTTGATAGTGGTAGTCTCTTAGGAGGTAGTAATGGAAGGGGGCACAAAGGTTGCTGAGGTGCTAGCAGTGTTGTTTCTTGATCTACAGGGTGGTTACATATGTGTACTCATTTTGTGAAAATTATTGAGTTACACACTTATTATTTGTATTATTTTCTGTATATATTACTCACTGCCATCCAATCAATTCTGACTCATAGTGACCCAGTAGGACAGAGTAGAACTGCCCCATAGGGTTTCCAAGGATATAATATTATTGGATTGACATGGTGGCTGCGATGATGGGCTCAAGTATAGCAAGGATCATGGAGCTGGTGTGGGATCAGGCAGTGTTTCATTCTGCTGTGCATGGGGTCGCTGAGTCGGAAACGACTCGGTGGTACCTAACAACAACAATCTTTATGGAAGCAGACTGCCACATCTTTCTCCCAAGGAGTGGCTGGTGGATTCAAACTGCTGACCTTTTAGTTAGCAGCTGAGAGCTTAACCATTGCACCACCAGGGGTCCTCTGAATGTAGAGTGTACACAAATAATAATTTTACTTTAAAAACTTATATAATCACAAAAGTCCAGTTTTCTCACCCCCTCCCCTGACACTATTTAATTACTTCCTTATACTGTCACTTTATACCACTTTCTTTTCAGTGATCCTATTAATAACAAGCCTAGCCCACCAAAGTGTCTACGTCTATCTAAAAAGTTTGCCAGTGGCCCAGAAATTTGTGTTTCTACCTTGTTCACTGTAATGTTATTATATAACAGTGCTCAAAATAATTGACTCTCCTTGCCATGAGTGTGTGAGAGAGAGAGATGGTGAAAGCAAGACAGAGAGAAAAACGGAGAGCATAGAGCCTGAGGAAAAGTCGCCCAAGTCCAGCAGGACAATGATTTCAGCATCTGGACCTGTGGTCATTCTGCTGGCTCACAACACTTACATTACAGTAGAAGACAATTAGGAACACAGTTTAGTTAGAAACTAAAAGCCTAGTTGAACATGTTTTTCTCATTTGTGCTTATCCTAAACATTTGTAAAGATTTAGCAGCTCACTCAGGCAAGCCTTTTTAATCCACATTCCAGTAACAGAGATTTCATAAATGTTTCTCAAGGACATTTTTATTTCCAGGCTTCAACAGAGCCAAGTTACTTCATATATTTAGGTGGTTCTATGAGACCTTGAGATCGTGACCAACAGCACAGGAAAGAAAGGTGATTCTACCAAGTGTGGTGTTTTCATACCAGGTCCAGCATTTCACCAGGGTGGGCTGGGAACAGGGAAATGGGGGGTGGAGAAGCCCTGGGGTTTGAGCCTGAGCAGAAATTCAAAAGCAGTAAGATTTATCTTCCATTGGTAGGAAACACTGCTGTGTCTCAGCTCTGGAAAAACAAATACATGCTATTTTCCTTTCAATTTGTAGTGCAGTTTAATATGCAGTAGGATTAGGCTTCTTAGAAAAAGAGAGGCTTTAAAAGAAGAGAATAAATGTGGGATATCAAGAGGGAGCATAGTATCAGGGGGCTTGTGACCCTAAACAGGAAAATATTTAAAACTACCAGAAATGGGGAGCCCCTGGGTGATGGAAATGGTTAACATGCTCAGCTGCTAACCAAAAGGTTAGATGTTCGAGTCTACCCAGAGGCAGATGCCTCTTTCAGAAGAAAGTCTTGAAAATCTACTTCTGAAAAATCAGCCATTGAAAACACTGTGGAGCACAGGTCTACTCTGACACACATGAGGCCACCATGAGTCAGGATCAACTTGACAACAACTGGTTATCAGAAATGGAGAGAAGTGTCAGGGTGTCAGAAATGTGTGGGCAGGCAGGAATAATAAGAAGAGAAAATGCAAGTCAGATATGGAGAGACAGAATTAAAGAGTAAAACAGAAAAGTGAAAGGGCACGAAAGAAGGCCAAGGAGTGAAAGTGTGCCCAGAGAAGATAGTGGGGCCAGTACACTTTGATCTGCATTAGCCTCCTTGTTTGCTGATGCAACAAGAGATAAACATTTTCCAGCTGCTGATCACACTTCCAAGGAGCCTCTTAAGGAAAGAATTCCCACTCTTTGACCATATGAACTGAACACCACCCCACATTTTATTTACCCAATACCTGTGAACTCTATCTCGTTAACAACTTGCAATATGCAGATGACACAACCTTGCTTGTTAAAATTGAAGAGGACTTGAAGCACTTACTGGTGAAGATCAAAGACTACAGCCGTCAGTATTATACCTCAACATAAAGAAAACAAAAGTCCTCCCAAATGGACAGTAAGAAGCATCATGATAAATGGAAAAAAAAAAAAAAAAAAAAAAAACCACACACACACACACATTGACATCGTCAGGGATTTCATTTCACTTGGACCCACAGTTAACGCCCATAAAAGCAGCAGTCAAGAAATCAGACAACATAGCACAATGGGTAGTTCTTCTGCAAAAGACCTCTTTAAAGTGTTAAAGAGCAAAGATGCCACTTTGAAGACTAAGATGCACCTGACCCAAGCCATGGTATTTTCAATGGCCTCACATGTATGTGAAAGTTAGACAATGAATAAGGAAGACAGAAGAATTGATGCATTTGAATTGTGGTGTTGGCAAAGAATATTAAATATCCCATGGACTGCCAGAAGAATGAACAAATCTGTCCTGCAAGAAGTACAGCCTCAATGCTCCTTAGAAGTGAGAATGGCCAGACTTCATCTCACATGTTTTGGTCATGTTGTCAGAAGGCACCATTCCCTTGAGAAGGATATCATGCTTGGTAAAGTGGAGGGTCAATGAGAAAGGGGAAGATCCTTAAAGAGATGAATTGACACTGTGGCTGCAATAATGGGCTCATGCATAGTAAAGATTGTGAGAATGGCACAGGACTGGTAGTATTAAGTTCTGTTGTACACAGCATCACCATGAATCAGAGCCAACTTGGTGGCATCTAATAACTACAAGCAGGATTGTGAGTCATTAGGTCTGAGGTGGGACATGTAGCAACACCATTCAGCGATTACTGGTGTAGGGTGAAGTGCAGAAAAGGAAGCAGTACATGTGTCCTCTCCATGAGATCTGGGCTTTTCACAGTGTGATCATTTACTTCTAGGAGGGAGCAGCCCAACAGCAAGAAGGAGGAAACAAATTCTCCTAATCCTTTTAAAGTCCAGGCCTACAACTGGTATAATGTCACTTCTACCACATTCTTTTGGTTAACTCGTCACAGAACCAGTCTATTTTCAAGGGGAGGGTTTATCAAAGAACTGAAGTCATTTTCATATCAAGTAACTTTGCAATCTGAACTGGTTATCATGAGCAAGGTGTTATTTCATCCATCAAATCATAAAAGAAGACACACACAGTAACATTCCATTGTAAAATGCAATGTGGCAAATATAAAACTGAGATACAGCAGGATGAAGTGCAGCCAGAATGCTCCTTGGAAGCGAGAATGGCCAGACTCTGTGTCACCTACTTTGGTCATGTTGTAAGAAGGAACAATTCCCTGGAGAAGGATACCATGCTTGGTAGGGTAGAGGGTCGATGAAAGAAGGGAAGCCCCTCGATAAGATGGGTTGACACGGGGGCTGCAACTATGGGCTCAGGTATAGGATCATGGAGCTGGCGCAGGACCAGGCAGTGTTTTGTTCTGCTGTGCACAGGGTCACTATGAGTCAGAGAGGACTTGACGGCACCTAACAACAACGGCAGATCTGGAAAACATGAGTAAATTGCCCAAGCCAATGGATCAGATTCCCATAGTATCAGCTCCTCTTGCTGCCCTCTTCTCCCTCAACATAGGGCTTCATGGAGTGTTTGTTATGATCAGTGAGAGACGTAGGAAAGTCAGAGACAGATGGCCACTGTAGTACAATCCCAGTTAGGGTAGACCTGAAAGACAGTGAAGGGAAATCCTTTCACTGAGAAAACCTTCACTCAGTACATCTGATTGTCCACTTCATGTGAAAAGATACATAGCCTGAAGCATGAATCTACATTTATTTAAATTCAGTGGCTAATAGGTTGGCTTTCATTAGCGTTAGAAGATTGATGATGAGGAAGTTTGAGGGAGAAGTGATGAACTTCTTGGAAGATAGCCATATCCCAGTGGGCATCCAATGCAGAGAAGGCTCTCAATAATTAAGTATACAAGGCCCATCCTGAACATGTCACTCAGACACTTTTCCTCTGTCATCTTGGTCCTTGATCATGGGCACATTTACAAAGTGGCTGTGATATCAGGGAAGAAGGATTTGTATGGTCTCAACAACAGCATATGCTTGCCCTAACCAAGGCTCATCTGGTTACTGTCACTGCTGAGTGCCTACCCTGTCAATCACAGAGCCAGAGCTGAGGCCCTGACATGGCACCATTCCATGAAAAGATCAACATTCATTTGTGGCAAGTTGATTATATTAAACCATGAAGAGGCAATGATCTGTACGCCTAGAGACAGATTAGCCTTCTTTACCTGAAGCACTTCTGCCAGTACCACCAATCATGGATTTAGAGAATACTATCCATCATCAAGGTATCCCACAAAAGATCTTTGACCAAAAGATACCCTTTATAACAAAGGAATTGGGACAATGGGCTTATGGCACAGAACTCAATGGTCTTAGCATATGTCCCATTATCAAGTTGTAGCTGCCTTTATAGAAAGATGCAATGTGCTGTGGAGAGCTCAGAGAGGTTGACATGCTGTCCTTCAGGATGTGGTACAGGCTTCAAACAAGCTACCAGTATATGGTACCATCTCCTGCACAGCCAGAATGTTGGAAACCAAGGGCTGGGGTTGAGAATGGGCTTCTCTATTACATCAGATAACCCCTGAAGGAATTTGTCCTTCCTCTCTGTGCAATCTTGGCCTCCGAAACTGTAGAGATAATAGAGTTTAGATACTGCCTCACTTAGGACCATAGTCATGGTTCTGGTATAATAGAAGCTCTGCCTACCTCCTGGTCACTTTTGGCTTCCTTTTGCCATTTGATCCATAAAGAAACAAGGGATCATCAGGGCAACTTATTTTTATTAGCACAGGGAAAATTTGGTGAATGCTACATAGTGGGAACAAGAATAATTATGTCTGCTATCCAGGGGATTCACTGAGGTGCCTCTTAACACTCATTTGCCCAATTGTTGTTGTTAGTTTCCATCCAGTTGGCTGTGACTCACGGTGACCCTATGCATAACAGAACAAAACATTACCTGGTACTGTGCCATCTTCATAGTTATTGGTATGTTTCATCCTGGGTGGGGGGACACTGTGGCAGCCTAATCAAGGGAAGACCACCAAGGACTCAGATTTTGTGGTAATAAACATCTGAGTCACCCACATGTCTAATCGAGATGCTAGCAGAGGGTGAGTAAGGGGAAACATGAAATATAGGGTAGAAGGAAATTATGTTATCAACTGAAGCCTTGTGACCAGCTACAAATGTGGGGACTGTAATTTTTGTTAATGAATTATTGTCACCCTGTTCCTCCCCTCAAATGAAGAATACTACTGGTGACTAACGTTTGAGGTTTCAGAAGGGAGCATGATCAAATTGACTCTGCTACAGTGGTTAATGGAACTTTGCATTTCTTGTAGTTGGGGATACAAATTATTTCCTGAATAATAACAAGTGAAGATGCTAAGGTGGAAAAATGGTGATGTCTGCTAGATATTTTCCATGGTTTCTCCATACTCACTCTCCACCTTTCTCCACCCTCATCTGTGTCTTCAGAGGCTGACCTGTGCACACTTCGCTAATAGACTTGCTCTCTGCCTTCTGGTTTATTTAATCAATTGGAGACAACAACAGGGGATTGGAGTGTGGGAGAAGAGTGGAGAAGAGTGATGCTAAAGTACTTATAATGATGACGATGATGATGCTATCTACAATGTATTGAGCTCTTACTATGTGGCAGGCACTGTTTTAAGCCCTTGGCACGTATTAGCTGATTTAATCCTGATTATAACCCTTTGAGATATGTTCTATTATTATCCCTACTTTACAGATAAAGAAACTGAAGAACATGGGGATTAAGTGATAACTTTCCAAAGTTCTTACAGCTAGCAAATGGTGGAGTCAGATTTCATGTTCATGTAGCTTGGATCCAGAGTCAGTATAACCTAACTGCTAAGTTGATGAACAGTGTATATTCTTAATAATTTTATCTATGAAGATAAAATTGAGGGAATGAACCATATGCTATATTTTTGTTATACAGGTCTGAAAAAAAATAATTAATCATTTACCTTAACCCGTCACTATCAACTGCGACTCATGACAACCCCCTGTGTGTCAGAGTAGAGCTGTGCTCCAGGGGGTTTTCAATAGCTGGTTTTTAGAAGTAGAGTGTTAGGTCTTTTTTGTGAGGTACTTCTGGGTGGATTTGAACTGCCAACCTTTTGGTTAGCAGCCTGGCATGTTAACCATTGCACCATCCAGGGACTCCAATCATGTATCTTACACTACTCTAAACCAGTTAACCTACTAGCCAGTTGTTCTGGTCCACCCATGTCTGAAAGGTTTCCTAGAACTTGAGATTTTCAGCACTAAAAGTAGGAAAGTGGGGGTGGGGCAAATTGGGATTGTTTGTCACCCCAAAATGTACCATATCTCAAAGAAATTAATTTACCTCTATAGACTTTAGCCAGTTTACTTTGCTTTGGCAACAAAATCATCACAAGGGCAATTTCTATATTTTGTCTCTAGCATCCTAGAGTTTAGGTAAAATGACCTCCATCAGTTTTTCATCAAACAGTGGCTTTCTCCCCAGGAATCCTGGGATGGTTTTATTTTGTTGTTTAGGGGAGGATAGTGGGAGAAAGTGATCCCGGGCTCTTTCAGCCACTGTAAGTGGTGGAGTAGAGGAATAGCTGAGTGGAGGCAGAACTCTTCCACGTGAGGGAAAGACCCCTTGGAATGACAGAAATCTTCTAGGTTGTCTCAGACTCTTCTAGGAAGTCCCACTTCTCTGACCTTGCTTCCAGGAATCTATCCTGCCATATGGTTTTACCAGCTCAGGCCTGGAAAAGGACCTTGCCTGGTGAGGATGGATAGCAGGAAAGCCCCAGCTACCCACATACACCACCACATCCACAACAGACAATGCATGCTGGGTTAGCCTTTTCATTCACTAGGTAACTCACAAATTCAGTGCCAGGTGCACAGCCACCACCTTTGATTTTTGTCATAGTAATTAGGCCCTTGTCAGTGCCGCTTTTACCTCTCTAGGGTGAGGCCGCAGAGGGTGTTTTCCATTATGCCATTGGCTTTTTTGGTCATTGGCCTCCTGCCATTCCACTGGAATCTTTCCCTTAATTGAGTGACTTGGGAGACACAAATTTATGTCAGTCTCTCCATTAAGCTTGGGGTGCCTCAACCCAGTGTACTCTCATTTTATTCAATAGTTCAATCATCTTGGGTGGGAGAAAAACCCTACTTGCTGGCTTGTTCCATTTTATCAGACCAGACGGCAGTCAAAGTGAAGTGACAAGTGCTGGGGTGTACTCATTTCCTAAGTTTTAATTCACACCAGTTAATGATCTGTGATAGCTATACATGCAGATTGGCAAAAATAAGCTTCAATTGCTGCTAATTTCAAGTGGCATCAACAAAGTCATCGGTCAGAAAGAGTGTATCCACGTGGCACTCATTTCATGTACTGAGTACATGAAATGAGTTTTCATGTACTGAGTACATGAAATGAGTTTCATCCTGTAGTGAGGATGCTTTTGGACTCACTTGTTGCTTAAAAATGAACAATCAACAATTGAGAAATGAATAACCTGGGATTTTGGATAATTTGTTTGAAGATCCTATTTGCATAAGGACCCATGTAGCCGAACCAGAAACTCCAGTTGTGGGAGCTGACTAAATCATCCTGAGTGGTGATCACTAAAACAGAACTCAACATTTCCATCTCTCCTGTGCATGAGAAATCACTTCTGGAATCCAAACAGCCCTTCAGAAGAAAACGTATTATAAATATGAAGCTAAGTATTATTTTCTCCCTGTCTCTAGAGATAAAGTGGCACCACTTCAAAAGAGACACAATTAAAAAGCATAAAACCCCAATCTTAATCTATCATAAAACCATCATAGCACAATTCTTGCTGGGAGTAAATGAGAGCCTGGAGGCCCCTGCTTATAATTATTTTACCATTCCCAGCATAACCATATTTCTAAAACCTGGTGTTTACTGTTCTGATCTATTTGCTTCACTTGCAACCATCAGCGGGCTCCCAGTTACAAAGATGAGCCTGGAAGGAAATGAAGCCCTTTCTAAGAACTAATAAAAGACCATCTCTTCTGCAAGTGGTGTTTGTGTTATGTTTGGCATAATTTGGCTGGAAAAGACTCAAGGAAATGGAAAGGAGATTATTACACAAGAATACATATTGTCGGGGGAAATAAAGATGTGCCCATCAATTCTGCGTCCTATTCCAGAAATTGGGCAATGCAGATCCAAGATGCTCAGTGATGCTCATTTATTTGCTTGTACACATGGAGAGAAAGTGAGTGTACATGCAGAGCATGAATAAAATCACTGGGGGACACTTTGTGGGCTTTTAGGCCCTTTTGTCAATCACTACTACAGTACCTTCATTATTGTTGCTAGCTGCGTTCAGTTGTCCCGACTCATAGTGAACCCATGTGTATAGAGCAGAACTGCTCCATTGGGTTTTCTTGGCTGTAATCTTTGCAGAGGAGATTCCTTTGGTATTGCAAATGGTTAAGTGTTTGATTATTCACCAAAGGGTTGGCAGTTCAAACCCATTCTCGGGAACCTTGGCAGACAGGCCTGGTGATCTGCTTCCAAAATGTCACAGCCCAAAAACCCTATGAAGCAGTTCTACTCTGCACACATGGGTTGCCAGGACTCAACAGCAATTAAAAACAACAATCTTTATGGAAGCAGCTTGCCAGGTCTTTCTTCTATGGTGCCGCTTGGTGGATTTGAACCATCAACCTTTTGGTTAGCAGCCAATTGCAAATAACTTGTACTACCCAGGATCTTGCACCTTTTCTTATTAAACAAAAATTTCCCTTGATATCTGCCCTAAGTTGCTGTGGCATCCCAGCTATGAGGATTTGACCCTGTGCTGTGAAGTTGGCTGAGATGGATGGCTGTGCCCACTGACTGAGAAACCACCACTACTGTGCTGAGCCCTGGCATGGCACTCAGAACAATTAGGTAAGAGCTCACAATTAACTTATTATTAAAAATATAATTAGAAAAGATCCTGGTATTACTTGGTGTGGTAGAATTGCCAGTCTGAAAAGGAGAGGGAGGTTTCCTTTCTGTCAAGATTTGCTTAATGGACTGAGAAAATTGTGCCACAGGTCCAAATTTAAGGCATGTTTAAAGTATGTTGCCTAATTACATATTAACCTGAGGGCTTATTTATTCCCTGCTTACTCTTAACTCTTACTCATTAGCTCTTCTCAGCTGTGCAAAGGACCAGGGAAGTGGCAGGACAGATGTGGATGAGATAAGAATGTCACAAAATCCAGAAGATAAGAGTAGGCGGAGTGGTCCCTGGCCATTGCCAATCCTCCATCCCTTGTTGTTAGGTGCTGTTGAGTTGATTGTGACTCATAGCAACCCCACACAGCAGAGTAGAACTGGTCTGTAAGGTTTTCTTGGCTATAAACTTTACTGGAGCAGATCACCAAGTCTTTTTCCATGGAGCCACTGAGTGGGTTCAAATAGCCAACCTTTCCATTAGCAGCTGAGTGCTTAACTGTTGCACCATCAGGTCTTCTTTCTCCTTCCCTTCAACCTTTGCATAGATCTCAGAGGAAATCCACCTGCCTATTCAGCCTCACAGACCTCTATACTGTCCCATAGCAGCCTACCAGATCCATATGTATTCCTACGACAGCCCTATTCTGACCTGACCTCTGTGTACTTTGCTGGTGGAAATCTCTCCCCCACCACATTTTCACTGTGACATTTTTGCCCCATGATCTCATCAAGTTGACTTATTGGCTAGTGTGCTGTTGTTAGTTGCCACTGACCTGATTCTGACTCAAGGTAACCTCATGTGTGTCAGAGTAGAACTAGTAGAACTATGCTCCATAGGATGCTCAAGGCTGTGACCTTTTGGAAACAGTTCACCAGGCTTTTCTTCTGTGAAGCTGCTGAGTGGGTTTGAACTGCCAGCCTTTAAGTTACCAACCAACCGCAAACTGTTTGCACCACACAGAGATTCGTGTATTACGAGAGTCCAAACTTAGTTCCATTTTCAACACTCTATACTAAGCAGCCACCACCTACCTATGTGTCAGTTTGTCGTACTGTATTGTGTTGCTATACACACAACTATGGAAACTATGCAAAATACCAGCAGGATCACCCATGACAGACAGGTTTCAGCAAAACTTCCAAACTAAGATAAACTAGGAAGAAAGTTCTGGCACGCCACTTCTAAAACTTAGTCAGTGAAAACCCTATGGATCACATCAGGATGTTGCCCAGTATAGGTGGAGGCTTTCATATAATGCACAGTGGCCACAATAGACATGAGCTTATCAATGATCATGAAGATGGTGCAGTACTGGGCAGCCATGTCATTCACTTGACTCGATGGCAACTAAAACAACAACATACTAGGCAGTAATGCTTCCAACTTACCCTGTGTCTCTGCCTCCTGATGGCCAGGAAAGATATCAGTCTTTGATTACCATATTCTGAGCCTTTGGTCTTTCTTTAACTAACCACTAACTACCGATGTGAGTTAGCAAACAAGAACGGCAGCAATTGCACAGGAAGAAAGGTAGGGAGGCAGGAATGCATAGGCAAGAAGGACACAGGGAAAGGGTTACCATGGGGAAGAAGTGGGAGGTGAGATGTGGGGGAGAAAAAAAAAAAGATTGCTCAGCAAGTAGGTATTTGTTGAACTCTGGTATATTTCAGAAGCACTTAGATGCTAACCAAAAGGTTGGCAATCCGAACTCACCAGGCACTCTGTGGGAGAAAGATGAGACAGTCTGCTTCTGTAAAGATTTACAGCCTTGAAAACCCTATGTGGTAGTTCTACTCTGTCTTACAGAGTTGCTATGAGTTGGAACCAACTTGATGGTAGTGGGTTTTTGGTTTGGTTATGTTCCAGGTATCTACCCTAGGCAATGGGAACACAATAGAAAACAAAGTCCATGCACTTATAGAAGACAAATAGATACAATTTAATGTTATATAGAGGAAATAATAGGAGCTCTGGTGGCACGGTGCCTAAGGCATTTGACTGCTAACCAGCAGAAGGTTGGTGGTTCAAACCCACCAGTAGCTCTACGATAGAAGATGGGGCAATCTACTTCTGTAGAGATTTACTGCCTTGGAAACACAATGGGGGTCTTTATGAGTCAGAATCAACTCAATAGCAGTTAGTTCGTTTTTTTGGAGGGGAAATATTAGGGGAAAAAAATCAAAGTAGGGTAAACCCACTGCCATCGAGTTGATTCCAACTCATAGTGACCCCCACTGGGTTTCCAGAACTGTAAATCTTTACAGAAGTAGATTACCTCATCTTCCTCCCGTGAGGCAGCTGGTGGATTTGAACCGCCAACCTTCT
This sequence comes from Orycteropus afer afer, assembly GCF_000298275.1. Classification (NCBI taxonomy): domain Eukaryota; kingdom Metazoa; phylum Chordata; class Mammalia; order Tubulidentata; family Orycteropodidae; genus Orycteropus; species Orycteropus afer. The sequence goes on from NW_006921604.1 coordinate 11,373,668, forward strand.
GGTTAGCAGCCAAATGCCTTACCCACTACACTTTACAAAGCAGGGTAAGGGGATGGTAATATTGTATCTAGTGATTATGGAACCAAACTTTCCCTCTTGTGGCACAGTACCTTCTGAGGAAGTGACATCTGAGTAGAGAATGGAAAGAAGTGAAGGAGCGAGCCTCTAAACATCTAGGGGAAAAGCCTTCTAGGCAGAGGGAAGAGCAAAGACCCTGACGTCTGAGCACCATAAGGATCTGTGTGCCATCCCTGCCCCAGAGCCCAGGCCCGTCCCATTTTCCATTCTTGCCCAAGACCAATCATTGTTCACACATGCAAGAGTTATTCTTACCTTTGTCTCTGCTTGTAAGGCTACAATGAAGTGCTTGAAAAGTCTTGTTTAGATGCCTGAAATCCCTCCCAGGAGGTCCAGGAATTCAACAGCATATATGTAGATTGAGGGAAACAAGCCCTTGCTTTGCTTTTTGTCTAAATGTTGACCTTTCTTTCTTATATAAGAGATCAATTTATCATAGAGGAGGTATCAGTTAGGCTTTTGGACACTTTCTCCTGAACTATTTAGGGACTGTTTGGTTACTTTGTGCTGCTCTAACAGAAAATACTACAAATGGGTGACTTTAACAAACAGGAGTTTATTCTCTTACAGTTTTAGAGGCTAGAGGTTATAGTTCAAAGTGCCAGGCTCTAGGGACTGGGTGAAACCCCTCAACCTTGGGCTTCAGCTCTGCCTCTTGCTCCCAGCCCAGCAGCTGAAGGCTTTCTTCACTCAGGCAACTGCTGGCTGCTGAGGCTGACAAACCCAAGGTCAACAAGTAAAAAGGCACAGTCCCAATATTACCGAAGCACATGGCAGGCCACTGATTCAAGTCTATTAACTGTCCTCAGATCAGCAGACAACATGGCAGGCTGCTAAACAATGATGCGGCTACACGCAGGATCCAAGTATGTCAAAAGCTACAGGCCAGTCCTAAAGCTTCTACTTATATACTGAGAGCAGACCACATCCCTAAGGCAGCTACTCAGCTGCTCACAATAGATTCCACCATGGAATTAATCACCAGTCTCATCATGGGGAATAGTACATTCAACTGATCAGCCACTCAAAACCAAGCCCAGCCAAGTTGACACATAACCTTAACTACCACAGGGACTAATGAAGAATTGCTCCTTATTTAGGATTTTGAACAAGCTTTTTGTTCCAGTCAAGTCAATATGTCTTGATTGGTCTTCTTTTCCTTTCTTCCTTGTTTCCTGCCTGCCTGCCTCCGTTCCTTCCCTCCTCTATTCCTTCCCTCTTTCCTCCCCCTGCCTTCCTGATCTCCCTTCTTTCTTCCCTTCCTTTGTACTCCTCCCAACAACCTACCTTGAGGCCACCAGGATGAACCCAGTGACCCAGCTCTGAGTTGGCAGTACTCCGTAGCAGTACTGGTGGAGATGGCGCCTCCATAGCCTAATGCTGCCTATTAACTGCAGTGTGTGCATGGTGGGGCAGTGGTGTTTAGTGTTCATCCTTGCCTCCTTCCTGAGAAAAGCCTAGCAAGACGCACCGTGGGGATTTCACTTACCCTTGTCTAAGTCCCTGCTTTGCATCCTCTTCCCTGTTTGGGTTTTCTGGCTTATATTAGTGCAAATTGATTAGGTTAGCTTTAAAAGCTAACACCTGCACAATTAATATATTCAGGCTGTGCATTGGTTTGGCTTCTTTACAGGGATGCAAGTTTTTTTCCACGTTAGTGGATCCATGTGGAGTCATTTGAAAAATTTCTGTGATACTATGGAATGATGGAGAATCTTTGGATAAGGTGCTGGCAGCATGAAGGTGGCTTATAATATCAAATATTCATCTTCAGCTCTCAGAACAAACCAAATCAAAGCTGCCAAATTCTGAATATCCACCCTCCTGCCAGGATTGGAATGTCCCCTTCTTTCTTTTTGTCTGTGCCTTTATCGTTCCTATTAAAGACCTCCCTTCCAAACTTTCTCATCTCTGAATTCTTATTGAACTTGTACTTTGCTTTATGTTGTATTGAGGTAGCTAATTTTTCAAATAAAAACAAACTTTGAATGATAATGATCTAATTTTTGTTTACATCACAGTCTAGGTGTATTGGGCAGATGTCTCTAAGCAATGATCCAGGAACCAAATGCTCTCTGTCTTGTGGCACAGCGCGTTCAGCACCATGGAAGGACAAAAGGAGTGGAGGATCTCCCCGGGGTATTTCAGAGAGCAGAACTGAAAGTGGCACACATAATTCCTGACCATGTTCCCTTAGCCAGAACACAGTCACTTGGTCTTGCATACCTGCTAAGAACACTGGGAAATGTCATTTAGCCAACTGCCCAGGAGGAAAAGAAACGCATTTGGTGGGTACATTAGCAGTTCCTCTGCTACGTCCATTGATGCCTTACCTTACAGTGATGTGGAAGAGAGGTAAAGGACTGCAGAGGTTTAATTCAAACATCTCTTTTTACAGATGAGGCTCAGAGAGGTGAATTGACTTGCCCAGTGCAGAGTTTAGAAGGAACAATGATGTCCAGATTCATAGTCTAGAATTTGTAATTCTCACTAAGCACTATTCATTATACTTTTGAATAAGATTTTATTGTGTTTTTGGTGAAAATTTACACGGCATTTTAGGTTACTGTTTAACAATTTCTGCACAAGTTGTTCAGTGACATTGGTTACATTCTTTAGAATGCATGAACATTCTCATTCTTTTTTTTTTTCGTTTCACAAAAATGTTTATTTGAGATAAAAGAGTCAAATGACCTCTGGTCATTTCCAACTATTAAGTAAATCATTTAAATAGTGGCATATTTTCTTGGACTTTGTAAAATTCTACATTTAAGTTGAATATTTTTTTCTATTATGAATTAAATATTTTCAGTAAAATCTTATGAAAACTAAGAGGAATGGAGTAAACTATAGAAATGTTAAGTTATTTATCGCATGAAGACTGCTTTTCTATTTTTCTTCAAGTTAGAGGGATAAACCAAACCAAACTCACTGCCATCGAGTCAGATCTGACTCATAGAGACCCCACCTTAGGTTTCCGATGTGGTATCACTACAGAGGTAGATCCTCCAATCTTCCTTCTGAGGAGTGGCTGGTGGGTTTGAACCGCCAGCCTTCTGGTTAGCAGTCAAATGCCTTAGGCACTACATTACCAGAGCTCCTAAAGATATAATCTGTAGATCTTTTTTCAAAGCACAGGTGATTTTTTTGTTGTTGCTTTTTTTTTTTTTTTTTAAATTGTGCTTTGGGTACAAATTTACAGAGCAAAATTTGTTTTACATTCAACAGTTTGTGTTCATTTGATTTCATGCCCCATTACCATCCCCGACCATAACAAACTCTCCTCCCCTCCCATCCTTCTGACCACCCCCTCCCTGTGCACACCTGCCTGTCCAACTTTCCCTCTGGGTGAATGCTGGCCCTCTGTGCCCCATGGCTGGTTGCCCTAAGGGTTGTATCTCCTTAGAGTAGGTGGGTGCATCACCTTGGGATAGGTGTTCTGTATGTAGGTCTTTGTACTGTTAGGCTGAGAGCTAATCCTTGGGAGTGAGTCCAATTCTAGGCCCGAAGGGTAAACTGGGGCCATAGTCTTGGGGGTTCCACCAGGCTCCATTCAATCAGTAATTCTGGTTATTTTTGAATCTTGTTCCACATTTTTCCTCCCACTCTATTCAGGATTTCCAGTTCTGATCCCTTCCTGAGAGGTTAGCTGGGCACCATCTAGTTCTTCTGGTCTTGAGGTCCATCATATACTTGGACTAATTGTTTCCAACTGGCTGCAATTTTCTTCAATCTTCTTTGCTTCAGACGAGAGGAGACCAATACTAGCATCCTAGATGGCCATTGGAAAGCTTTTAAGACCTCACTGGGTACTCACAAAGTAGGTTGTGGAACAAGATTTTTATGTACTATGTTGTACCAGGAGCTCTGGTAGCGTAGTGCCTAAGGCATTTGACTGCTAACCAGAAGGCTGGCAGTTCAAACCCACCAGCAACTCCTCAGAATCGTGAGTTTGTTTTTTTTGGTTTATGTTGTGCCAGTTGAGCTTGGTGTCCCCCAGTACTATGGTTCCAATTCGGCAGGACCAGTGATTCTATCTCTCAAGGTGTTTGGTTGTCTCTGAGAGGTTACTCCAACTCTATCTTCAGCTAAATCTGTCCTTGGTCTAGGGTACATTCCTGTTCGTGGACCCTTACCTGATCTTCTCAGTTGTCTATGCATTTATCTGTAGTCTGGTCTTTGATGTTAGGGTGTTGCAGTATTGTGCATATACTAGTTTTTGTCTGTTGTCTGTATCTGTCCGTAAATGTGTACATTTCAGTGTCCTTCCTTTCCCTGATGTCATCCTGCTGGTCACAGACTCTTTCTACACTGCCCCTCCCCTTACCCAAATCAACATGTGACCCCCAACTAGTCTGAAATTTTCCCTCCCCATCCCTCCGCATCCCTGGTAACCTACAACCAAAAACCCTGCCTTGACTTTTTACAATAATGGGCTCATACAATATTTGTCTTTCTGCGATTGACTTATTTCACTCAGCATAATGTCCTCCAGGTTCATTCACATTGTGCGATGATTCATGTATTCTTCATTGTTCTTTAATGTAACATAGAAATCCATTGTGTGAATGTACCATAGTTTGGTTATCCATTCATCTGTTGGTGGGCATTTAGGTTGTTCCCATGGCTTTGCTATAGTGAATTGTGCTGCAATGAACATGGGTGTGCATATGTCTGTTCGTGTCCTGTCTCTCACCTCTTTAGGATATAT
>NW_006921604.1:11378681-11382112 GCF_000298275.1 Orycteropus afer afer
TAGTGATACTGCCTCGGAAACCCAAGGAGGGGTCGCTATGAGTCGGGTTTGACTCGACGGCACATAACAACAACAACAACAACACCAGTAGTGTACGAGGATTCCAATCTTTCTGTAACCTCATCAGCATTTGTTGTTTTCTTTCTTGTTGAACTTTGCTATTGTTGCTGGGGTGAGATGATATCTCATTGTTGTTTTGATTTGCATCTCTCTAATGGCTAACCAGAAAGTTGGCGGTTCAAACCCACCAGCCATTCCTCAGAAGGAAGATGGGGCAATCTACTTCCGTAGTGATACTGCCTCAGAAACCCAAGGAGGGGTCGCTTAGAGTCAGGTCCAACACGATGGCATATAACAACAACAATGGCTAATGACCATGAGCATTTCCTCATGTGTTTGTTGGCTGCCAGTATATCATCTTTAGCGCAGTGTCTTTTCATGTTGATTGCCCATCTTTGAATTGGATTATTTGTCTTTTTGGTGTTGAAGTTTACTATGTATTTTGGTGATAAGTCCTTTGTCAGATATGTCATAGCCAAATATTCTTTCCCAGTCTGTAGGTTCTCTTTTTACCCTTTTGGAGAAGTCTTTCAATGTGCATAAGAATTTAATTTTTAAAAGGTCCCAGTCATCTAGCTTCTCTTCCACTGTCTGTGCATTTTGGGTTATGCTTGACAGTTTATTTTTGCCATAGATTAGGGCCCCTAGATTTTCCCCTATTTTATCTTTGATGAGCTTTATAGTTTTGGGTTGTACATTTAAGTCTTTGATCCAACATGAGTTTGTTTTTGTGTACGAGGTGAGGTATGGGTCTTGTTTCATTTTTCTGCAAGTGGATATCCAAATTTTGACAGCACCGTTTGTTAAAGAGGCTATCTCTCCCCCATTTAAAAGGTTTTGGTCCTTTGTAAAAGATCAGCTGTCCATAGATAGATGGGTCTATTTCTGGACTTTCAATTCTGCTCCATTGGTCTTTCTGTCAATCGTTGTACCAATACCACACTGTTTTAACCACTTTGGCTGTATAGTAGGTTTAGAGATCCGGGAGTGTGAGATCTCCCACTTCATTTTTCTTCTTCAGCAGTGCTTTGCTCATCCAAGGTCTCTTTCCTTTCCCTATGAAATTAATTAGTTTTTCCATATCCTTAAAAAATGTTGTTGGTATCTGGATCAGGATTGCATTGAATGTGTAGAGAGCTTTGGGTAATATTGACATTTTCACAGTATTCAATATTCCTATCCATGAACAAGGCAGGTTTTTCCATTTTCCTTGTAGTTTCTTGCAGTAGTGTTTTTAGCTTTCTTTGTGTAGGTCTTTTGTAAGATTTATTCCTAAATATTTTATCTTTTTGGTGGCTATTGTAAATGGTAGTGTTTTCCTTTTCAGAGGTCTCTTTGGTGATGTAGAAGAATCCAACTGATTTTTGTACGTTGACCTTGTATCTTTCCACTTTGCTGAACCTCTCTATTAGTTTCAGTAATTTTTTTGCTGAGTCTCTTGGGTTTTTTGTGTATAGGGTCATGTCATCTACAAACAGAGCTTTACTTCCTCTTTACTAATTTGGATGCCTTTTCTTTCTCTTTCTTGCCTCATTGCTCTGCCTAGGACTTCAAATACAGTGTTAAATAGAAGTGACGATAGAAGGCATCCTTATCTGGTTCCTGTTCACAAGGGTAGTGCTTTGAGTCTTTCTCCATTAACAATAATGTTGGCTGTTCAGTTCACATATATGCCCTTTATTATGTTTAGGAATTTCTCTTCTATCCCTATTTTGTTGAGAGTTCTGAACAGGAATGGTTGTTGGATTTTATCAAACGCCTTTTCTGCATCAATTGATATGATCATATTTTTCTTTTGTTTTGTTTATGTGGTGGTTTACATTCATTGTTTTTCTGATGTTGAACCATCCTTGCATACCTAGTATGAATCCCACTTAGTCAGGATGGATTATTTTTTTGATATGTTGTTGGATTCTGTTGGCTAGGATTTTCCTGAAGATTTTTGTATCTATATTCATGAGGGATATTGGTTTATAGTTTTCCTTTTTAATGGTGTCTTTCCCTGGTTTTGGTATCAGTGTTATGCTTGCTTCACAAAATGACTTTGGGAGTATTCCATCTTTTTCTATGTTCCAGAATTGTTTGGGTAGTATAGGCATCAACTCTTCCCTGAATGTTTGGTAAAATTCTCCAGTGAAGCCATCTGGGCCAGGACTTTTTTTGTGGGAAGTTTTCTTAATGACCTGCTCAGTTTCTTCTTTTGTTATGGGTCTGTTCAAGTATTCTATCTCTGACTGGAGCAGTTTAGGTAGGTCTTGTGTTTCTAGAAAATTTTCCATCTCTTCTAGGTTCTCGAATCTGTTGGAGTACAGTTCTTCATAATATTCCATTATTATCTTTTTAATCCCAGTTGGTTCTGTTGTGATGTCACCCTTTTCATTTATTATTTGTGTTATTTGCATCTTGTCTTTCTTTTCCTTTGTTAGATTTGCCAGTGGTTTGTCAATTTTGTTAATCTCTTTGAAGAACCACCTTCTTGTTTTGCTATTTTTTTTGTTTTGTTTTCTGTTTCATTTATTTCTGCTGTGACCTCTATTATTTCCTTACTTGTAGATACTGTAGGTTTCCTTTGTTGCTCTTTTTCTAATTGTTGGAGTTGTTGAGTTAGAATGTTAATTTTTGTTTCTTTGATCATTTTTGATGTATTTATTTCTATAAATTGACCTGTGAGTACTGCTTTTACTGTGCCTCATAGGTTTTGTTGGAGCTCTGGTGGCATAGTGCCTAAGGCATTTGACTGCTAACCAGAAGGCTAGTGGTTCAAATCCACCAGCGAACCACCAGCCACTCCTCAGATGGAAGGCTGGGCAATCTACTTCTGTAGTGATACCACCTCGGAAACCCAAGGATGGGTCACTATGAGTCAGATCCGACTCGACGGCACTGAGTTTGGTTTTGGTTTATAGGTTTTGTTAAGGTGTATCTTCATTCTCACTTGTTCTCAGGAATTTTTTATCTTGCACTTTATTTCTTCTGTTACCCAGTACTTTTTGAGCAGTGCATTATTCAGTTTCCACATATTTGATATGTTTTCCTTGATCTTCCTAATACTGATTTCTAATTTTATAGAATTTGGTCTGAGAAGATGCTTTGTAGTATTTCAATGTTTTTTAATTTATTGAAGTTTGTTTTGTGTCCTAACATATGGTCTGTTCTGGAGAATGATCCATGTGCACTGGAGAAGAATGTGTATTGTGCTTTTGTTGGGTGGAGTGCTCTGTATATGTCTAAGAGGTTGAGTTGGTTGATTGTGTTGTTGTGTTCTTCTGTATCTTTGTTTTTTTCTAGTTGATCTGTCCTTCCTTGAAAGTAGTATGTTAAAGTCTCCTCCTACTATTGTAGAGCTGTCTATTTTGCCTTTCAATTCAGAT
>NW_006921604.1:11391267-11413021 GCF_000298275.1 Orycteropus afer afer
GTCATTTTGTTCTTGTATTTTCTTCCAAAATTCTTCTAGGGTTTTTCTGTGTTTTCTTTGGTCTCTCAATCTTTTGAAGATACCTAAAGATAATTGTTTTGAATTCCTTATCAGAGAGTTCCAATGCTGCTTCTTCCTCAGGAATGTGTTCTGGGTCTGTATCCTGCTCCCTTGTTTCTACCACATTACCCTGCTTCTTTGTGTGGACTGTGATGGTCTGTTGTTTCCAAGGCATCGTGGCATTGTTGTATTTAGATCTCTGTCAACTGTTTGTGAAGAGCAGCCAAGGGTGATTCTGGCTCTTCTTGGTGGTTTTTTATTGTTGCCCTGTTGGTGGAGAAGGAGGTAGTGGCTGTCACTCAGTAAGTGAAGTTGCAGGAGGTGTGGGTATAGTTGTGTCTTATGGGGACTGATGTTGTCTCCCACTCAATTAGACACAAATTACAATTGAATAACCTTCAAAAAATTTGTCAGTCTTGCAGGTCCTGAATGTTCTTGGTGTTTCTGGAAAGCAGAACGTGTTCTTAAGCCCCGGGAACCTGCTAGTGTACTGTCTCTTTAAATATCCAAAATAGTCAAGCTGATTTTTAAACCTTCAACATGGTGGTGCCCTCCGAACTGTCAAAGTCCACAGCTCAGCCCACCTTTCTCTGCACCTTCTCCGTTTGTTCGCTAGCCACTGTGCACAGTGCTCCATGCAGTCCCTGGCTAGCAGGGTGATTTTTAGGTGAATTCTTAAGTCCTACCACGACTCAGGAGTCTCCAAGCTGTCTGTGCCATCAGGATAGCTCAGGATCGCTGCCAGACCATGCATGGCTCTGTCTGTCTCCTTTTTTGGTATTTTCATGCAAATTCTTCTGCTAGTTGGGGTTTAGTCCACTTCTATATCCTTCCCTTCACGGCTCAGGGGTCCAGGATTATCTTCTGTGTCTGTGTTAATTGGTTTCCCTTTTCTTTGTTGAAGAGGGTCTGTTCAGTCTTTCTGCCTAGTCTGCCATCTTGCCAGAACTGTCTCTAGTCTACTCTTTTGTCTTTCCATTGTGTTCCTTAACTCTTAATTTTAGTTTTCATCTTCTAGATTTCTAATTGCTGTTTTTCTATGAGTTCTAATTGTGTATTTATGTTGTTATTTTGTTTTTGAATGATTTTCCTGAATTCTTCCACAGTACTGTCTGTCTTCTCATTGATTCTGTTTGTGGTTTTCTTGAGCTCTTGGAAAGGCCTATATACATACTTTCTAAACTCCTTCTCAGATAATTCTATTGCTTGTTCTTCTTCCATAATAGATAATTCTTTAGTCTGGGGTTTTATTTTATTGCCTTGTCCTTTTTTGTTTGTTTGTTTGTTTTTATTTGTTTGTTTGATTTGAGGTTGTCTGTCGTTTCATAGACATTTTGAAGTTGTTATCTTCAACTATTAGTTATGTATTGATTTGTTTCACCCTGATTTTATGTTTTACTATATCTGAGAGTGTGGAGCAGGTACTTTTTTATTAATTCAGATGTATTGTGTTGCTCTCTAGTTCTCTTTGTGTTGGTGAAATCACTGATGGGGATATGGATGCAGGTCTCTGATCATCATGAAGGGGATTTGGAGTTGGGACAAGCAAGTGTTGTGGTGGTTTACTGTGTTCCTTCTTTTGGATGAAGCAGAGGAGAAGGGGAAAGAAGAAAAATAATAATAATAATTAAAAAAAAAAGGCACCAGTAGCAAGTCCCCGTTTTCCACATTTGGGTGACATGCTGGTGTCTCAAGTGGTGTGGTTTGTGACTTCCTGGGACATCTACTAATGATGACATCATTCTGTCAATCAGAAACCCATGGTTTATAATTGACAGTGACCCCAATGGGTAGAGGGCTACTACTTTCCCCTTGGATCAAGAAGCTTCAAAAACCCAAGAGCCTGGTCCACTCTGTGCTGAAAAGCTGTCATGGAAGAGTTGGTCTCCAGCCTGCTGCTGTGTTTTCACTCTGGGGCTCCACCTACTCAGAGGGAGTTTCTCTCTTCCCCCCACTCCTTTCTGAACTCTGCAGCAGGCTGAGCAAAGAGAGGTTTTGATCTGTTTCCCAGTAAGTTTATGTCCTTACTCAGCTTAGCTCCCAAAGTCTCTGTCAAAAACTGTTGGTGTGGTTATTCTGAGTCCCCAATGCCTTTGTGGGTTCTGGGATGTTCCTTTTTTTTTTTTTCTTTTCCTCCTTCTCTTCACTGATCTCTTTCTTATTGCTTATGAGTCCTCTGCTTCTCAGTTTTTCCATCTCTCTCTGGGCTAGGCACGTTCATTTATTTTCCCCAGTTGTTTAATCTGTTTGTTTTTCTGCCTCCACTAAATCTGGTATCTTATCTTCTCCTTAGTTGCTCATAACTGCAGTATCTTTGTTTCTATCTGATTTACCTAGTTACTCAGGAATTAAGATGCTAGAGGGAACAAACATGTGGGATACAGGTATGATGCCATCACCCCCCACACACCCCACCCCCTATTCTCATTATTTCTGTTCTGTTTGTTCCATTTCCATTCATCTAGTTTTCCCACCTCCTCACATTCTCATCTTTGTTTTAATGTAATTGCTGACTGGTCTCATATACATGATTTTTTTAAAGTAACACAGTACTAAAGGGTGATATTCTTTTTTGAGCCAATCTGTTATTTAGCTACAAGGTGGCCTTTAGGTTTAAAGTTTGAAGAGTATCTCAGGGCAATAGTCTAGGGGAGTCCTCCAGTCTCAGTCAGTCCAATAGGCCTGGTTTTGTTTTGTTTTGTTTGGAGGAATTTGAAGTACTGTTCCACATTTTTATCCCATTCAATCAGGGTCCACCTACTGTGGCCCTGATTAGAATGCTTAGTAGTAGTAACTGGGCACCATCTAGTTCTTTCTGGTCTCAGGGTATATGAGGCTATAGGTCATGTAGACTGTTTGTTCTATAGACTACATTCATGCATCACTTACTATCCACAATACATTCAAATCCCATAAAGTGAAATAGGACTTTATGGGATTTGAATGTTGTCCAAACATCATATTATATAAGATAATCTTTTGATTAGCTCTGGTAGCATAGTGCCTAAGGCACTTGACTGCTAACCAGAAGGCTGGCGGTTCAAACCCACCAGCCACTCCTTGGAAGGTTGGGCAATCCTACTTCCGTAGTGATACTGCCTCAGAAACCCAAGGAGGGGTCGCTATGAGTCCGGGCCGACTCAGCGGCAAATAACAACAACAACAACAATCTTTTGATTATGAGTGAGTTCTGTCCCCAAGTCTCAGTAAATTGAATTTGTACATAAGTTGTCATGGTTAGGTACAGTTTGTATCTGACATAAGTTAGTCAATTGTCTGTCTTAGTATGTATCATATAGTGCACCTTTCTATGCATGAAACACATTAAAGGAACACTTTAATACACTAAAACATCTTTAACAGAATGATACAGTAATGTTTTCATGCATGTTGCAAAGTAGTACCCATTTGTTATTACAAACCATTGTATATACCTTGAACTTTTAATATAATAGGCTTTATGGGGGTTGGGAGCATGACTGTATATGCAGTCAGACGTTGCCCAAATGGATGTTATGTGGTACATGACTATACTTTCTTCTTTGAGTCTTTGGTTTCCTTCTTTCTCTTTTGCTCTGGACTAATAGAGATCAATAGTTGTACTCATTATTTTTGCTTGACCAACAAGTCATATGCTCATTGACATCAAGATTGGTGCTCTAACCACAGCTTTTAGAATAGTTCTTGGAATAGAGTAAATTCTAACTGATCAGAGGTGAAGTTAGTGGGCATAACTTTCCCTTTCCAAACCTGAACTTGTCAAATGGGCCTTTTCTATATGGATGGAGCAGCTGAAAGCAGCACATAGCCATAATTCATTAATCTAGGATGCAATTGATTTAAAGATGCACCATTATTTTATTTACCACTAATAAAAAAACAATGCTGCCAATTAATTATGACAAAATGTTTCATTATCACATAGAATTATCATTTTACACTTACTTATTAACAGCTTTATAGATTTAATTAGACATAATTAAATCAATTTTATCAATATCACACTTGTGCATCTATAAAAAGGAAAATATAGATGAAACTGATAGTTAAAAAAAAAACAAAAAAACAAACTCACTGCCATCAAGTGGATTTGACTCACAGTGACCCTTCCCTGGTTTTCTGAGGCAGTATCTCTATGGAAGTAGATTGCCCAGTCTTCCTTCTGAGGAATGGCTGATGGGTTTGAACCACCAGCCTTCTGGTTAGCAATCAAATGCCTTAAGCACTAAGCTCAAGAATCCCTAAAATCTCTTCATACTCAGTCTGACACCCCTATTTGACTCAGAGAAAATAATGTTTTCCCACCAAATGCTATGCTCTGACTATAAAGTGCATTGGTGATGCTGAGTTTTTAAAACCACTTTGGACACATCGCTAGCAAGGATCAGATTTTGCAAGGCAGATCTTAATTCCAAAAAAATTAAAATAAGAAGGGGGAAAAATTTTAAAAAAAGGATGTTTCAGAATTTATGACATGAATTGACATGAATTGATAAGGTAAGTTCCTGGGTGATGCAAACTGTTTGCACTCAACTTTAACCTAAAGGTTGGTGGTTTGAACACAGAAGAAAGGCCTGGAGATTGGCTTCTGTAAAAATTACAGCCAAGAATACCCTATAGAGTAGTTCTACTCTGTAATACACAGGGTCATCATAAGTCAAAATCAACTCAATGGCAATGTGTTTGGTTTACTCTTTTATTGATAATTGATAAGGTAGAATAGGTAAGTGTCTTAATTTCCTAGGGCTGCTGTAATAAAATACCCAAAAGTAGGTGGTTTATGAGAACAGAAATTTATTTTCTCACAGTTCTGGAAGCTAGACGTCCAAGTCAGGGTATCAGTCATGTCCAATGTGACAATGGCACATGTACATGAACAGAAGAGACACACGTAAGAAAGGAAGCAGCTTTATAATTTAGTACCTTTAATAGAAACCTTATCTTTCTTTCTAAACAAGAAGCCCAACATATTCATTGGCCCAATAAATTACATAAGTCATCCTATATTCTGGCTACAGGAATACTATAACTCACTGTGGTCAAGTCGATTCGACTCATAGCAACCCCTCCTTGGGTTTCCAAGGTGGTATCTCTACAGATAGATTACTCAAACTTCATTCTGGGGAGTGGCTGGTGGGTTTGAACCACCAACCTTCTGGTTAGCAGTCAAATGCCTTAGGCACTACAACACCAATGCTTCTTAAAAAAAAAAAAAGTTGATTGGCAATCCTTAGCAAGAAAGCTATAAATATTTCATATGTGACACAGCTGGAGGCTGACTTCCCACTATCCCTGCAGTAAGGAAAGGACTTTATGTCCTTTAAGGTCAGCAATTTATGTCATTCACTTAACAAACATTGAGTGTCAGTTTTATGAAAAGCATTGTGGCTGATTAACAGGACACAATTCCTGTCCTCAAGGAACTTACAGTTTCTTGAGGGAAATGAAAGATACATGTTTCTCCCTGCCTCTGTTGTTGTCGTCATGTGGTGCTGAGTCAATGCTAACTCACAGTGACCTTATAGGTCAGGGTAGAACTGTTTCCATAGGGTTTCCAAGGCTGTAACTCTTTTCAGAGGCAGACTGCCTCATCATTCTTCAGTAGAATGCAGCCACTTAACCAAGTCACCACCAGGGCTCCTTCTCCCTGCCTCTACTTATGTCTAACTCCAATCATTTATCTTCACAGCAGCCAGGGTGATCTTTCTAGACTTAATCTGAAAATGACACTTCTCTTCTTAAAACTCTTCAATACATTTCCAGTGCCCTCAGTTCCTGTTCCTTAAACAGGTGATTCCCTTTGTATACTTCCTGCAGTAATTATCAGACAATACAATTCCCAATGGGCTAACAATTAGAAAATGTAATACCTCACATAACATGAAGTCCTAGGAAGGACTGACTAATTCATCAGCCCTACGGTGTCATCATGAACTCAGAGTCCCTCCGTCGGCTTTGCTTTTCCAGCATGCTGATTTATCCTCTGAGGTTGGTTGTTCTTTTGCTATCAATATGGCAGTCAGGATATAGACAAAAAAAAGAGAGTTTGTTTTTTCTTATGTCTCTGTTGTTGTTGTTGTTGTTATGTGTCATCAAGTTGGACCCAACTCATAGCCACCCTTCCTTGGGTTTCTTGCCTGCTAACCAGATGGCTGGCGGTTCAAACCCACCAGCCACTCCTCAGAAGGAAGGTTGGGCAATCCTACTTCCATAGTGATACTGCCTCGGAAACCCAAGGAGGGGTCGCTATGAGTCGGGGCCGACTCGACGGCACATAACAACAACAACAACAACAACAACATCACTATGGAAGTAGATTGCCCAACCTTCCTTCTGAGGAGTGGCTAGTGGGTTTGAACCGCCAGCCTTCTGGTTAGCAGTCAAGTGCCTTAGGCACTACGCTATCTTATGTCTCTATCAGCAGGAAAATCTTGTAGAAAGCACTCTTCCCCTACTGTCTCATTGGCAAGCATTGTGTTCTTGCCAACATTAAACCAATCCCATAAAAAGTAATGGGATTACCATGATTGGCTTAGACCCTGAACTGAAGAGGGACTTCTCTTTTCTCAATCACAAGCTGCCTTGTAACTAAACAACATAGATAATTCCATTAGCAAAGAAGCATGGCTAGTGGGAGGAGGCATTGCTAGTTCAGCATAAAATTATTGCCTGCCATGTGGAAGGTTTGGGTTCAATTCCCAGCCAATGCACCTCATGTGTAGCTAGCACCTATCTGTCAGTAGAGGTTTACATGTTTCTTTGATGCTGAGCAGGTTTCAGCAGAGCTTCCAAACTAAGAGGGACTATGTAGAAAGGCCTGGTGATCTACTTTTGAAAATCAGCCTATGAAAACGTTGTGGATCACAATGGTTCTATCTGTTGTGCATGGGGTTCCCTTGAGTTGGGGCTGACTTGATGGTAGCTAACAACAATATGGCAAGTGGAAAGACAACCAGCAGGGCCCAATATACTTGACCTACGAGACTCTTCATCTTCTGGCTTTATGTGTTTTTCCAGCTTTCACATTCTTTTCTTCAACTACATTAAATTTCTCTTCATTTCTCAACCTGTCAGGCACTAGTTCATTTGGGCATTTGCCCATGTTATTGTTGATGTGTGGAACCCTCTTTCTACTGAAGTACCACCTACACACACACACACACACACACACACACACACACACACTGACCTTCACCTGGTTAACTCTTTCCTGCTTATTGTTTAGACATGTTTAGGCCAGGAGTGGTAAGCTGACAGCATCTGATCTACTGACATATTATTTTATTTGGCTCCTTTGATATTTTTATGTTTTTAAATTAATTTTGGATATTTAAAAACAAAAATCCAGATTTCTTACTTCTCTTGAAAAATGGGACACACACTGGCCTGCCATGGCCACAGGACTCCATTCACTCAAGCAGAGGAGCAGCAGCCTGCTGCATGCAATGCACGTTCTCCTGGGTTTACCTCAGCTCCCACCTGACAGAGCAAACTCATTTGTATTGCCTGCCTGGTTTATAGGCATGTAAGATTACAAACACTGTCTTAGCCTCTCCCTGACTGGCCACTCCCAGTTTGGATTGCATCTTTCTGGATGTTTACATGGCACTCTGACCTTCCCTCCTCGGAAGGAAGGTTGGGCATTCCTACTTCTGTAGTGATACTGCCTCGGAAACCCAAGGAGGGGTCGCTATGAGTCGGGGCCGCCTCGATGGCAAACAACAACAACAACTGACCTTCCCTAGTCCGAGTACTTATCGCACTTGGCTACCACAACATTCCCCAGGATTATAAATTCCTCAAGGGCCGTGAGTGTGTCTGTTTTGTTCATGGTTCTGTCCCTATCACCTAGAACACTGCCTGGCTTGTGGTAGGTGCTTAATGAATGTGCAGATAAATGTGAAATTTTATGTTGCTCTTGTCTCAGAAGAACATTCAGATGGTTTGTTTAACCTCCATTTACATGTTCATTCAAGCAGTATCGATTAACTGTCCATTATAGACCTGATAGTGTCTAGATGCTGGAGTTGAAAGGTAAGTAAGCCAGTCTTAGCTCTCAGTGAGCCCATAGTCTGATGGGGAGATCAACAAATTGCAATGATTACAGTGGAGACAAAAATGCTATCAGGGAGGAATGTGGAGGTAGCAATGGAGGGGAGCTGATTAACTCATCCTGGGTGGTAAGCTGTCTAGGTCCTACCAGGAAATAGGAGTTACAACAGATGGATGATTCAAGTGAAGAGATTTTGGTGAAGGGACCAGATACAGAGCAGTGGACAGATTAAAGAGACAACAGGGGATGCAGTACTGGAAAGTCATTACTAGTCCTGGGGCAAAAGGGGCAAGAAGAGGAAGACAGATACTGGAGAAAATGAGAGTTGGAGTTGTGGGATCCAGTTACCATTAGATACCTGACCCCAATATATGGTGGGAATACAGAAGAAATGTTGTTGTTTTTACCTGCTGTTGAGTCGATCTGACTCATGACCACCCTATGTGTACAGAGTAGAATTGTTCTGTAGGGTTTTCAAGACTGTGACCTTTCAGAAGCCAATCACCAGGTCTGTTTTCCAAGGCACCTCTGGGTGGATTTGAACCAACAACCTTTTGGCTAATAGTCAAGTGGTTAACTATTTGCACCTCCCAGAGAGTCCTCATTTCTTTCTCGTTGCCTTCAAATCTCCTGCCAGTATCTTCCAGTGAATAAGTTCAAGAAGAAGTCAGCCAGATAGGGTGCCAGGATGATGCATTCTGCAGAAATCAGCCTCCTGGGACACAGAGCAGGCAGAGGAGGGGAGAGAAGGGTTGGGGACCAGCAGAAAACAACAATGCAGAGCCTGTAGCAGAAGTCACCCTGGAGCCTAGGCTGAAGAAAGGAGGAAAAAGGATTGTTTTCAAAATTTTTAGTCTCATTTATTTTAGAGGTTTATAAAAACCTACCAGGTTTGTTTTTGTTTGTTGGTTTGATGTATTTGTTGGTTATTATTTTTTATGTATATGAAAGTTTTTGCTTTGTTTGCTGAACCAGCTACCCATTATAAACCACAGATACATTTTCATTTACTAAGGCAGAAGAAACCCCTCATGGGCATTTCTACTCTGTCCTGTATGGTCACTATGAGTTGGAATAGACTTGGTAGCAGTGGATTTTGGTTAAGGCAGAAGATTTTCACCTAAATGATTGGCCTTGGGAATAATAATCTAAACAAAAATGCTCAGTAGTTTTGGGTTTTGTTTTGTCAATTACTGAGTGAATTAGTTGGAATTCATGCAACAACAATGGCATATGTTCTTTTCAGTCTACCATAGGGAAAATTGGAAACTACTTTTCTGATCAATCTAGATTTCCCTGTAGTTCTGAATAGGGCTTAGAACCAAATCAAACCAGATCTGAATTTATAAAATGTGGGTGTACTGAAACAATAACTGTTCCAGGAAAAATTATAGGTTGAAACCCTGGAATGGGAAATTTGGAAGAGAAGTGGTGAGCCCTTTCAGGAGGCTGATGCAGGAGACTGGATTATTGCCAGGATGTGGAAAGCTCTAGTTGCATAGTGCCTAAGGCATTTGACTGCTAACCAGAAAGCTGGCGGTTCAAACCCACCAGCCAACCCTCAGAAGGAATATGGGGCAATCTACTTCCATAGTGATACTGCCTTGGAAACCCAAGGAGGGGTCACTATGAGTTGGATCCGACTCAACGGCAGTAGGTTTTTTGTTTTTTGTGGTGGAGAGCAACACACATTCAAAGCAGCATGGTGGCTGCCATCTTTGAGCTGGACACCGTTGTTTCCGTCTCTGCCAATCAAGAGATTTCATTGCTATGCAATGCATACACTGCCCATGATTTCTAAGAGGGAGATTATGTTTCTAGCAGGGTGTTGACTCATAATTTCTCCTGTTGTTGTTGTTGTTCCAGTACATCCACATTTTACAAATTCAGGTCCCTTCTGGTTTTCCTTTGTTGGTCATGAGTGAACCAGGAAGAACTGGTTGAAAGCCCTGGTTCAGAATTACATAGAAAATTTGCATAAGTGTCTTCAATTCAAAATAGAATCCTCTTGACAAGATAGATTTGAACCGGTTTGGTCCTTCTATTTGCAACATTTACAAAGGACTTGATTTCTTGACATACTCTAGGAAGAGCAGAAGGGGGGAGATTTCTTCCCTTAAGGGAAAGAAAATGGTGGAAGATTCAGAGAGACTTGAGTGCTCATTATTACTCAAACTGTTAAAATTCAGACTATAAAATTTGGAGCAGATTCCTTAGCGTGATTTAGTTAGAAAAATCTTGAGCGTATGTCTATTCTTTTTTATTGCTGTTGGGTGCTGTCAAGTTGATTCCAACTCATAGAGATCTTATGTGACAGAGTAGAACTGCCTCATAGGGTTTTCTTAGTCATAATCTTTGTGGAAGCAGATTATCAGGTCTTTTTCCCATGGAGCTGCTGGGTGAGTTCAAACTGCCGACCTTTTCATTAGCAGCTGAGCACTTAACTGTTACCCACCAGGGCTACTCTACACATACCAAGACATCTGGCTGGAAAATGAGACTAAGATACCAATTGTTGCCTCCCCAACAAATATCCAAGGGTCAGGTGTGGTATAAGCTTCCAGCTATGGCTGGACTGACAGACATACATGGCAACCATATTGAAGGGGGCTTAGATGGTGAGGTTTATGCTTAAAGTGCTGTGAGAAGACAAAAAGCATTTAAAGAATTTAAAAGGCTTTAAGGGAAGCTTATACTAAAGTGTTTTCACCAGACAAATGGATTGATTTTTGGTTCTCTGTTAGTTGGTGCTGTCAATAAAATGCAGTCTCATGGAGAATATTCTTTGTGTGCTGCAATTATGCTGTAATTTTTAAGTTTATGGAGATTTAAAAAAAAGAGAGATAGACTATCATAAATGAGCTATTTAAATCCATGCCAAGTACATTTCAAAATCATATTCTTAAAATCACTCCAAAAGGATACTTATGTCTCACTGGATAAAGAGGGGCCAGGAAAAATCTATCCAAAGATGGATCAAGGGACCTGGGTTCTTTTTTGTTAGGTGCCGCTGAATCAATTCCAACTCATAACAACCCTTAGCAACCCCACGTGGCAGAGTAGAACTGCCCCATAGGGTTATATTTATGGGAGTGGATTATCAGGGCTTTCTCCTGAGGAGTTGCTGGCTGGGTTCTACCTCCTACCTTTCAGTTAGCAGCTGAGCACTTAAACATTGCGCCACCAGGGATCCTTACCTGTGTTCTAATGTAGGGCTTTTCACACTAGGCAAGTGCTGAGCCTCTTTGTGATTTCTCAGGGGGTAAACTAGGACTAACATCTCTGCCTCACTTGCCTCATCGAGGGACAATGGGACCAGCACGGAGCATCAGCAAAGGCCCAGGACCCAGCATAGCCTGTCTTATTGATAGCCTGTCTTATTGGCTGTTTGTCAGGCACATGGAGATGTAACATAATTTGGCTCCTGAGGAGGGAGAATGGAAAGGATGGAGCTGCTTACCAGCAGCACAGAGAGTACTGGCCACATTTGTCTCAGTCTGTTTGGGTGATTTTAGAGGCGGTGAGCTTCGGGTACATTTGCTAAATAGCAACATCTGCACCTCCCTCATCTCAGACACCTGAGCTTTGCTTATTTGCTAGCAATGACATATAGTGTGAACATGGGAGACCATTGGCCTACAGACAATCTGTGAAATAATGCTTTTCCTTCATTACAATTTTATTGCCCTGATGTAAGAATGTATGAGTGGGGCTCCCAAGACACAGCAACCTGAAGAGTGTGGTCAAGGGGATGTGGGTCTGCTGGATCCTTCACTTACCTACCTGCCTCCCAAGTCCTTCTAAATCCCCAGTAGGCTTCTAAGGCTATTCACAGGTACAGCCTCTGGGGACATTCACATCTAAAGGGAAGAGCACTATCCTTCCCTATTCACTTTTTCCAGTCCCCAATGCTTCTTGTTTTTCCTTTGGGCCCAGCAACTTGGTGTGACCTCATGTGACTTTAGGATTGGCAATGGCTTTGAACCCCCCTGCTTAATGAAGTTCACTCAGCTACCCCAGAACCCCCTCTCTCACTCTATATAAGCCTTGTTGTGACCCTTGTATAATGGAAGGTCTCTCCTATGTTATGACTTAAAAAAAAAAAAAAAAAACCTATAATAAGGAAACATAGAATCTTACAGTGATCTAATACAATATTTTTCTTTTTCTCCACATTTCATTTTAATATGGCCACCCCACCCCCACCCCCTGCTTTGGCCTTCATTTAAATTCCCTAGGAATTGAGTTCAAACTCATCCCCTTTCATCCATCTTGACATCAAACTAGTGTTCCCAGGCTCTCAGTAGGAATTTTGTTCCCATCTGGTCTCTTCCCAAGAAAGCCAAGGGGAAACTCTTTTCTTCCCATCCTAGGACGTGTTTGAGGTCCCAGTTCTGGGATTGTCATAATGCCCAGGGTCCTGTAAACCTTGCCATTTGAGGAACCTCGATATATAGCATTGGACAAATATGCTGTCTTTTAAATTTACCCTGTAGATTTTACTTCAGACCAAGACAAATATGGAGTTTTGAGCCTAAACCTATTAAAGGGATTTATGTGTGACTAAAAATAGAGAAAAATTCATTACATTCTTTTCTTGTAAGAAGCTGGATTTACTTTGCCAAATGTATCTCAGAAAGTGCATCTTTTTTTTTTTTTTTTTCCTCTCGTCAATAGTTATATTTGCCGCCATTCCCAGCAGGGCAGATTGTCCATTAAATAATCACAATGCAAGGGAATCCTCAATAAAAGACAATCTTAGCTCAGAAGTGCATAGGTGTACCTTACTTTAAAGAATAGAGATGTGCTTCAAAGTGACTTTTCTGTAAAGGAACTAAGAAATGTCAGCGATGCACCATACGGGAAATAAAAAATGTGGCTCTGACTCCAGATGAGGTGTGAGTGGGGGCTAGAGGATGCAGGAACAGCAGCCTGAGGGAGGGGGACAGCTTGTGCCTTGGCCTGGCTGGGGTAGGAAGCTGCTGCTCTGTCCCTGGAACCGTCTGTGACTCCAGGAGACAGGAGACAGTGCCTACTCAAAGGAGGCCCCCACCAGCCACACTAGGAGCTCTTGGCTCCTCTTCCTCGCCCCCACTCTTCCTCGCCTGCTTTACACCATTATCAGCACAAGGCAGAAACAGCAAGAGCTGGGAATATGCTTTGGAGATGATCATAGTGCCAATAGGAAAACAGCCTTTGCTTCATGGACAATTTACAGCGAATATCTGAAACACAGTTGTTTCTGCAATGCAAGGTACAATGAGTTCAGTTCTGAGGAAAGCATTTATGCACTCGAAATGTTCTGTGCTGAGCTTAAGAAAGCTGTCTTTTAGGTGCACAAATTGCTTATATAACTCAGATGTCAGCTGAGGTCTTTATGCCCCTGGAAGCTGAGGTAAACTTGGCTTCCCAAATTCTCAATTGCACAGCCTGTGAGAGTCCAGGTACCTCTGGTGGCTCTGTCACACTCCAGATTTACTCCCAATCTTGATCCTGCTCTCTGTAGACTCCCATGTCCTTCGCCTTGACTTCAGGGGTCCAGATGTGAACTGTTAGATCCCTCCAATAGAATCCACTCACCCAATAGCAAGATCAAATCACTATGAGGATTTGACTAGATGTAGCGGTGGTGGTGGTTGGAGAGGGCAGGAAGGATTTATCTTATGTGCTTCATAGCTCACAGGGTCCCTGGGTGGTACAAATGGTTAATGCACTTGGGAGCTAACCAAAAGGCTGGAGGTTCAAGTCCACCCAGAAGCGCCTTGGAAGAAAGGCTAAATGATCAACTTCCCCCAAAAAAATCAGCCACTGAAAACCCTGTGGAGCTCAGTTCTACTCTGACACACACATGGGGTCGCCATGACTTAGAGTCAACTCAATGGCAACTGGAGAGAAGACTGAGGTTGTCAAAGAATTCACGTTGCTTGGTTCTGCAATCGATGCCAACGGAAGCAGCAGTCAGGACATTAGATGACGTGTAGCATTGGGAAAGTCAACTGTGAAGGAATTGTTTCAAGTGCTGAGGAGCAAGGATATCTCCTTGAGGACTAAGGTGCACCTGACACAAGCCATGACATTTCCAATCGCCTGGTATGCATGTGAGAACTGGACAATGAATAAGGAAGACCGAAGAAGAGTTGATGCTTTTGAGTTGTGGTGCTGGCGAAGAATGCTGAAAGTACCGTGGACTGCTAAAAGAACTAACAGATCTGTCCTGGAGGAAATGCAGCCAGAATGCTCCTTGGAAGCAAGAATGGCCAGACTTTGTCTCACCTATTTTGGTCATGTTGTAAGAAGGGACCATTCCCTGGAGAAGGATGTCATGCTTGGTAGGGTGGAGGGTCGACGAAAGAGGGGGAGGCCTTCAATGAGATGGATTGACACAGTGGCTGCGATGATGGGCTCAAGTATAGCAGGGATCGTGGGGCTGGCGCAGGATCGGGCAGTGTTTCGTTCTGCTGTGCATGGGGTCGCTATGAGTCAGAAACGACTCGACAACACTTAACAACAACAACAACAACAATGGCAACTAGTTGGTTCACAGCTCACAACTTCCAAAGCTCCACTCATAAGGTCTTCTTTGGGAACGATGACAGTGTTTTGGAATTAGATAGAGATGATGGTTGTACACCATTGTAAATGTCCTAAATGCCACTGAATTGTACATTTTAGCATGGTTAATCTTATTTGGGAGCTCTGGTAGCATAGTGCCTAAGGCATTTGACTGCTAACCAGAAGGCTGGCAGTTCAACCCACCAGCGACGCCTTGTAAGGAAGGTTGGACTATCTACTTCCGTAGTGATATTGCCTCAAAAACCCAAGGAGGGGTTGCTATGAGTCGGGTCTGACTGGATGGCAAATAACAACAAACAGCAACCTTATGTTATGTGAATTTTATCTCAGTAAAAAGCCAAATCCTAAAATCCTCCCCCTCAAGCCCTTCCCTCAAGCAGAATACAGCCTCAAAGTCCTTAGTCATCCTGCCCTCCCACTCCCAGGTTGAGCCAGCCCTCCCCTCTGTCTGAGGTACCCCCACTTGTACTCACAAATCCTTCAAGAGGATCAACTTTATAGAGACTGACAATGACCATGACCTACCCCCTATAAAGGACAGTCAGGGTAAAAGAGTAACATTCTATTGGTTCCATTGACTTAAATGAGGAGTGGTGAGGAGTAGAAGGGGTGCAGTGGCAGGTCGATTTTTTGGAGTGGGTGGAATCTATAGCATCGCCATATCCCACAGAACTGGACTCCAGAGGGTCTGATAACAGCTCTCCCAATCCTAGAAAAGTCCTAAAGCTTTCAGAGTGTAACCACAGGTGATTGTTAGTCTCCTGCTCAGGCGGTGGGCTCTGCAGTTAGACTTCACTGGTTGGCATCTGGTATGCTACCTTTCCACCTACTTATTACACTACCCAGAAGGGAGCATTGCAGCTGAGGTGCACTTCAGTTCCTTCACTGGTAAAAGGGATAATCATAGGACTTTACCTTAACTGTCCTGAGAAAGGTTTGGACATGTGGCCAAAACGCAGTGAAAAAAGTTAATGTTAGAAATTATGATTCCTTCCACCTCAGGGCAGAGGCCAGTTGAATACTTGGCTGTGTGAAGTTTTGACTTGGAGTTAATGAAAGATTTCCCAATCATCTTTATTTTCAACATTCCCTGGGAACACACCCAATTTGGACTCAGAAGTTGGGGTCTTTAGGATGACAAGGATGCCTGGACCAGGTCGAGGAGAGTCTAGAGGTTTCTAGGCCTAGGAGTGAGAGCGCTGTAATTCCTTTCAACTGGAACTTGCTTACTTGCTTATATTTGTAATAATTACAGTTTACAAAACACTTTCACAATAATTTTCTCACTTGTTTTCACAACAACCACAGGAAGCAGATTTCATCCCCATCTTTAGAGAAGAGAACGTTGAGACTCAAAGAGGTTAGGTGACTTGCTTAATGTCACACAGCCAAGAGGAAAGCCAAGTCAAACCAGGAACTCTGACTCCCAGAATGATCTGGCAGGCTGGTACTCTATTCACTGAGCCAGGGTCTTCCTCAGGTGAGCACTGCCATGTGCCCAGCATTAGGCTGAGGGTTGGGTGGGAACAATGAAAGGAAAGTTAACATGTATCCTGCCCCCAAGGAGTTTACAGTCTATCTGTATGGAGACAGCTGAAGTTCTATTGTTCCTGATGTACATGATCGCCAACACGTTTTACCCAAATTGCCAGGTCATTGTGCAATGAATGACTTTTCAGGCATGGATTGTGTTGATGAGCTGTGCATTCTGGAGAATGTGCGTCTGGCTGCAGTTAGGAGTCTGGCCCACTCTCAGCATGGCAGGGCTGAATGGCCCAGTGGAGGCGAGGATCCAGGGCCCAGCTGGAGTTAGAACACCAGGCTCTGCAGCTGGGCAACCTTGGGCAAGATGCCCAGGCTCTCTAAGCCTCAGCTCAGTTTTCTCATCTGTCAAATCGGGATTGTCATCATACCTACCTCATCAGATTATTTTAAGGATTAAATGAAAAACATCTATGTAAAATATTTAGCAGTGTCCAAAATTACCATCATCATCCACTCAGGCAAGCTCTGCTTCATTTTGGCCATCTTCAAAACCAAACCAAACTCACTGCTGTTGAGTCGGATCTGACTCATAGCAACCCCTCCTTGGGTTTCCAAGGCAGTATCTCTATGGAAGTAGATTGCCCAATCTTCCTTCTGAGGAGTGGCTGGTGGGTTTGAACCACCAGCCTTCTTGTTAGCAGTCAGATGCCTTATCTTCAGTGACAAGTAAATTTGACATTAGCTAATCCAACATAGGGAGCTCTGGTAGCATAGTGGTTAAGACACTTGCCTGCTAACCAGACGGCTGGCGGTTCAAACCCACCAGCCACTCCTCGGAAGGAAGGTTGGGCAATCCTACTTCCGTAGTGATACTGCCTCGGAAACCCAAGGAGGGGTCGCTATGAGTTGGGTTTGACTCGACGGCACATAACAACAACAACAACAACACAATCCAACATATTTTACACAGTGATTGTGTCCTATGTGATTAACTACTTCATGTGCAAATTAACAGCTCAATTTTGGATGTCCTTTCTTCTTATCTATGCATCTATACACAGATTAGAAAACTATATTGTTCTGGTTACCTAGTACTGCTCTGACAAGAATGTACCACAAATGGGATGGCTTGAAGAAATAGAAGTTTATTCTCTTACAGTTTGGAGGCTTTAAGTCCAAGTTCAAAGTGCCAGGCTCTAGGGGCTAGGTGAAGGCCCTTCAACCTTGGGCTTCAGCTCTGCCTCCTGCTCCCAACCCACGGAAGCTGGAGGCTTTTCTTCACTCAGCTGCTGGCTGCTGAAACTGACAAGCCCAAGGTTGACAAGTAATAAGCACACTCCCAATATTACCAAACTACACGGCAGGCCATTAATTCAAGTCCATTCAAAGTCCTAAGATCAGCAGAGCACGGCAGGCTGCTGAACAATGACTCAGCTACATGCAAGGTTCAAGTGTGCTATAAGCTAGAGACCATTCCCTAAGACTTCTCCTTATATACAGGAAGCAGACCACATCCCTAAGGTAGCCACTTAGCTGCTCACAGTAGATTCCTCCATGGAGTTGATTATCCGTCTCATGGGGAATATTACATCCAGCTACCCAGCCACTCAACCAGACCCAGCCAAGTTGACACACAAACTTAACTACCACATATATGTTGCTCAAAACAACTTCAGAGTGAATGGTAAACTCCAATATTACATTCCAAAGTTTTTTTCTGACCCTCAGGCATGAAAGAAATTTTGAAAAGAAAAATTTAATTGCAAAGACTTTTCCTTAAATATCTAGTATGTCATCTAAATGAATAGAACATGAATAATCATGTTTTTTAATAAATATGGTTGCTCTCTGTTTAATTGACAAATATATGAAGTTTATATATAGATTATTTATATATTAAAAATTTGTATATAATATATACATCCACACAAAGAAAATTTTTTAAAAGCTACTACAAGATGACAAAATGAATTAAGAAGTAGAATAACATGTTCCTTTGACAGAAAGGTATTGAAGAATATATAAAGAATGACAATCTCCCACTCTCATCTTCTTACTCATTATCCACATGTGTTTTATTAAAATTGAATGACTTTCAAAAGAGATTCGCCCCCCAAACAAATGCTGGCAGTAAACCACTTTCACATGTAATAGTAAGTTGGGTTAGTCATCAATCAATTTTAATAAAATTAAAGTGTGAATAAAACAGAGAAGTGAGTAATCAGGTGGAATTTATGTTATCCTAGAGCTGGAATAAAAGTATATGACACGGAAAAAAAAAGCCTTTGGGGGCTTGGTCAGGCTCATGAATAATCAGGAGTTCTCAGGAATTGGCGTCCAGTTGCACAGACAGTACCTATTAAAAATTAACAAAGTAGTTTGAGATTACTATTTTAAGTGCTATGAATTGGAAAATGGCAAATATCTAGCTGAACAGATGACCAGTTTTGATTGTTAACAGCCAATTGTAAAGGAAATGGACCACAACAGGCTTTCAGACACAGAAGCGGCTGGCTGTGCTGAGACCAGGGAGTGAGGTACATATAAATTTAAGGATCAGCAACTCTGCAGGGAGTAAACATGAAAAGTCCAAGTCCAATTTCCAATCCATTGTTGAGTGTTTTCTAGTCAAATTAAGGGTAAATCAGGAAGGGGGAGGGAGTGAGGGAAGAGTCCGCTTTGTAGCAAAAGTAAGACTGGTCATTTTAGGCATTATTTGACAGCTTAATGATTTGGAATTTGTTTTCTTTACTCTTTATTAGGCTATGTCAAAAAGTCCCTGGCCCATCAAAGAAGCCCATCAAAATGTCATGTACTCAGAGAAGGCAAGGCTAAGAAAGTGAGTTTGGGCTCCACAACGCAGGGCCTCAGTGCCTGCACAAGGTGCCTGTACTTCATCTCATGGATGGAGGGAGCAGCGAGCACATGGTGGTAGCTATACAGGCTGACCTGACACTGGTCTATAGTGTGAGGCAGGAAGAATGGTGAGTAGGCTGTGGTACTGCATAGGCAAGGGGAACAGGCCTAGGGGCATGGTGGAGGGAGCAAAAAGGGCACTGCAGACCAAGGAACTCTGGGGCATAGTGCCTAATATATTTGACTACTGCCTCGGAAGCCCAAGGAGGGGTCACTCTGATTCGGATACAACTCTATGGCAGTGGGTTTGGTTTTTTTGGTTTTAAGGCATTTGACTGCTAACCAGAAGGCTAGCAGTTCAAGCCCACCAGCCACTCCTCGGAAGGAAGTTTGGAAAATCTACTTCCGTAAGTGATACTGCCTCAGAAACCCACAGAGGGGTCGTATGAATCGGATCCAGCTCAATGGCAGTGAGTTTGGTTTGTTTTGGTTTAGTGATGCTGCAGAAGAAAGCCTTGCAAACTGGTTCTATAAAGATTACAACCAAGAAAACCTTGTGGATTTTCTGTTTTACTCTATAACACGTTGGTCACCATGAGTTAGAATTGACTTGATGGCAATTTCTTGTTTGTTTGTTTTCAGTCTACTAGATCAGGAAAATATGGACTATGGCAAGTAGTGTAAGAAAGAAGGATCAAAATGACTCAGAGCTTCCAAATGCAGATCCCTTGAATGACAGAGGTAACAGGGACAGAGATAAGGAATGAAAAGAAGATGAGATGGTTTGGAGGTAAAAGGCTGATGGATTTCTTTGTTTTCTCCTTTTAAACCTGACTAACAGTCATCATCACATATCCCTTCATTCAACAAGTGCTTGCCAAGCACCTCCTAGGTCTTATCCTTGGTGCTAAGGAGAAAAAAGGTAATTGCCATGGAGTTGATTCTGACTCATGGTGACTCCATGTCTGTCAGGGTAAAATTGTGCATCATACATAGGGTTTTCAATGGCTGGCTGACTGGAAGTAGATTGCTAAGCCTTTCACCTAAGGCCTCTGAGTGGACTCAAACCATCAAACTTTCTGTTAGCAGCCAAGCACTAAGCTGAAGGGGGAAAAAAAAGAAACTCATTGCCATTGAGTCGATTCCCACTCATAGTGCCCCCACTGGGTTTCCAAGATTGTAATCTTTATGGAAAGAGATTGCCTCACCTTTCTTCTGCAGAGCGGCTGGTGGGTTTGAACTACCAAATGCCTTAACCACTATACCACCAGAGTGCCATAGCTGACGAGAAAGTGGCAAGCAGAGTAATAAAACTCCTCACCTGCACAGGCCTTATATTTTGATGGCGAAGATGTTTAAAAACATCTTTTTCTTTAAAAACATCTTTTATTTAAAAACACCTTTTTCTTTAAAAACATCTTTTTCTTTAAAAACATTGTTTTATCTTTAGAAAGCATTATAACCCAGGAGTTGCAGGCCAGAAGCTCACTAACGTACCCTTCTGAAGTGCCTTTCTATTCATTCCACCCTTGCAAACATAGGTACACCTGTTTCATCACCTTCATTCACACTGACGTGAAGATATCACCAGTGCTTTTAGCAGACAAGCTGGAGTCTATTACAACTGACACAGAAATCTGTACTTATTTTTTCCTTCAGTTTATCAAATAAGTATTAATAAAAAGAGATAAAGGAGTTGCATGTATACAAGACAAGGATGAGGAAGTCTCCTGGCTTAGGAGAGCAATTTTTCAGTTACCCATTCTTGACACAGGTCTGGTGGTGGAGTAGTGGTTAAGGCACTTGGCTACTAACCAATAGATTGGTGGTTTGAACCTATCAGGTGCTCCAAGGAAAAAAGATGAGGCAGTCTTCTTCTGTAAAGATTTACAGCCTTGGAAACCCAATGGAGATTGCTATGAGTTGGAATCGACTCGACAGCAGTGAGTTTGGAGTGAATTTTTGTTGCTGGCACAGAGACTAAGGAGCATTCTTCCCTAGCTCCAAGGACCTCAGCTCATTTATAAGGGGCACATTGTTTTTCTTTTCCTTCTGGCTGCAGGCTAATTATTTTGTTTCTGTCTCCTTCCCTGATATAGAGCCTGGGAGTCACAGGTCAAGAGTAAAACCACAGATTAGGAATGAAGAGAAATTCACTAATGGATAAAAAAGCATGTTATTATTAACATTGTTGTTGTTATGTGCCATCGAGTCAGACCTGATTCATAGTGACCCCTCCTTGGGTTTCTGAGGAGGTATCACTGCAGAAGTAGATTGCCCAACCTTCCTTCCAAGGAGGGGCTGATGGGCTTGAACCACCAGCCTTCTGATTAGCAGTCAAGTGCCTTAGACACTACGCTGCCAGAGGTCCTTATTACTAACATTAAGGTGAGTGTTTTCCAAAGGTTCATCTCACCTGTCTGCTCAAGTCTTTTCTGACTAATAGAGAAAAGCTACTGTATTCCCCTCATTAGCCTAATCGGCCTTCAAGGTTTTCTTGTTAGGGATTAATTTGGGTAGAAATGAGATGAAAAAGAAAAACAAACAAGCAGAAGGTAAAACATTTTCATCAGTTAATACTAATTTTATCATCACTTATATAATAACTTCCAAAGAGCTCTTGTGACATAGTACCTAAGGCATTTGACTGCTAACCAGAAGGTTAGCAGTTTGAACCCACCAGCCACCTTGCAGAATGGACTGGGCAATCTACTTCTGTAAAGATTT
>NW_006921604.1:11413121-11443922 GCF_000298275.1 Orycteropus afer afer
CAGAATCAACTCGATGGCACGGAGTTTGGGTTTTTTTTGGTTTATAAAAACTTCCATTATGGAAATAAGGCATTCAGTATGCATTGATTGCAAATAATCTGGTTACATTCACTAATTATATGGAGACTGATTTCCACCCCTCTGTTTAAAATGTGATTTTAAAACATCTCTACTTCCTAAAAAACAGGGCCTATCCAAGTAAGGAGCCACATATGCTGCAGAGATGGAAAACGAGATTTTTGTATATTTGGCAAGTGTCTGATTATGAGATGAAAATCAATGGGAAATTCATCTTCAGAAATAAAGAATGTAAATGGCTCGCTCCAGTTGATTTGCTCTCACCTTCTCTCCCTTGGGGCCAAATTAGTATGTTTACTGCTGATGAGCCATCTTATATAGCTGAACATTTTAAAGCTCAAATACCATCTTGTAGAGTGAAAATCTCTCCTGAAGACATGGTCTTTAAAGAGATTAAGCGTAAAATCGCCAGGCTCTGAATTTTATGAGCCTTCCATTGCTGTGAAGTGTTAGTTTAGGCAAAGGATAGAGAACCTTGGATGCATCACATTGTCTGTCATTTAGGGCTGCTAGAAAGTTGTGTAAGGCTGTTCATTATAACCCCATCTTTCAGGTGGCTATCCCAACTCAAAGAGAATAATAATAATATTGATAACGATAATAATAGCAACAAACTGCTGCCTGGATATTAGCATACACAGACCAGGTTCAGATGATTTGTTTTCAAGTTGAGACAACAGTCTTTGGCAGTTTTCAAGTTGTTGAGATTATATGCGTCCTGAACATCCAGAGCTGGATTTTCAGGCCCTTTATGGGACTTCTGGAACTGAAAATGATTTATTTTTATTCATCTAATCTATCTTGTAGTAATATGTTCAGATCTTTTTGGCTTTATGGGAATAAAAATTATCTCAGATTGCTGTAAAAAAATTATAATGAGAGTTTGCACTGTGCAGTGTTTTCAACTATGTATAAGCATACCTTGTTTTATTGCGCTTTGCAGATACTTCGTTTTTCACAGTTTGAGGGTTTGTGACAACCCTGCATCAAGCAACTCTATCGGCACCACTTCCCCAACAGCATGAGCTCACTTTGGATCTCTGTGCCACATTTTGGTAATTCTCATAATGTTTTAATTTTTTTCATAATGCTATTGCACACTTATTAGACCAAAACCAAACAAAACTCACTGCCATTGAGTCAATTCTAACTCACAGCAACTCCCACTGGGTTTTCAAAGCTATAAATGTTTATGGAAGCAGACTGCCTCATCTTCCTCCTGCAGAGCAGCTAGTGGGTTCGAACCACCAACATTTTGGTTAGTAGCCAAAACCTTAAACACTATACAACTAGAGATCCTTTACTAGACTATGGCATAATGCAAACACAACTTTTATAAGCGCTGGGAAACAAAAAAATGTGTGATGATTCACTTTTTTGCGATACTCATTTTACTATGGCGGTCTGGCACTGAACCTGCAATTTCTCCGAGATATGCCTGTATGTAAAATCAATCTCTTGTCTGTCTTCTCACTGTCTCTTTAGTACATCCTAAGTGATAGGAGAATATGTGTCATTTATTACACTTTATAGGTTAGGCAGGTATTTTCTCCATTTTACAGATGAGGAACTGAAGTTTAGGGGAGAGAACACATGACTTGTTCACACAGCAAATGGCAACTTTAAGACCAGAAAGATCCAGGTGACATGATCATTTGACAGGAAATGTACATTATGCCATTTGCCAACAACTTTTTTTGTTTGTTTTAAAATGCTTTCCTCGCAATCTCCTTGATCTCAGGCCTTATATAAGTACACGTCCTTAGTATCAGATCTGAGCCTGCTGTGGCTGATGCAGAGGGACTGGCTAATTGCAAAGTATCTTCCTTTTTTGTGTGTGTGCAGGTTATCATCAGCACAAATGTGAAAAAGGTGGCCAAGACAGTCAAAATGGCTCTGCCCCAAAGCTGGGGGAGCGGGGCACTTGAAGCAGCTGCAGGATCCCAGATGTGCCCACCCCCCACTTGCCAAGCTGGCCTTGAGGGTCATCTGCTTACAGGCTCTGCATTGAGAGGACCCTCTAAGGAGCTCATTTGCTGTGATTTTGCTTCCTAAAAGTAACTTACGGTGGGCATGTTCTTTCTCCCTAAATGTTTACAAGGAGCAAGTAAAAAAATAAAAAAAAAACTTCAGTATAATTCAAAGTCGAATGTCCTCTAGGATATGAGCATGCATCCTATGATGGCAAACTGCTACCCCAAGGGTAGGAGTCCCTGGGTGGTACAAACAGTTAAGGGCTTGACTACCAGCCAAAAGATAGGTGGTTCAAACCCATCCAGAGGCACCTCAGAAGAAAGGCCTGGCAATCTGCTTCCATAAAGTCACAGCCTTGAAAACCCAACAGTTCTACTCTGACTCATATGGGGTTACCATGAGTCAGAATCAACTTGACAGAAACTAACAACTTCCCCCACCCTTGAGGATGATTAAATCCCACTGACATGCTGCTCCTACACTGGAGATTTTATTGGGGTGAAAGACCAAGAAAATTTATCCTAAATAC
The DNA here is from genome assembly GCF_000298275.1 of Orycteropus afer afer. Classification (NCBI taxonomy): domain Eukaryota; kingdom Metazoa; phylum Chordata; class Mammalia; order Tubulidentata; family Orycteropodidae; genus Orycteropus; species Orycteropus afer. Next base: position 11,415,703 of record NW_006921604.1, read on the forward strand.
AAGATTTTTCTTTGATATCGGCCTCTGTCATATGTCTATACACCTGACAATTAGGATCATACATCATAAGTCCCTAGACAATTCTGGAGTGGAGGGAAGCAAGGTTTCTATATTGCTAGGAAGAGTGCTCTAACCTGTATTTTAAGATGCTTCCTGTCATAACATTTTACCCCTTTATACTGCAAGTTGCATTTCTTAAGCTATAAAAAGGAATTGCTTGGCTTCCCTACATGCAAAATCACCAAAGTGAGGGGTTTTTCCCTTTGCTGTGTGTTTTCCTGGGGAGTTTAAAGGTTGCACCAGTGCCATGGTCACTGTCTCCTGATGCTCCTTACCCTTGACAAGATACTGTGTGAAGCAAGGTTTAAATTAACAGACACAGCCCCTGCAGTCCCAACATGACAATCTTTATATTAACAAGAACATAGGTCTAATTATTCCAAGTTCTGCTAAAATAAGGCCCAAATGTTCAATTTTCCACGTGTTCCTCTTAATTAAAAATGAAATGAAAGAGAAAAAGAAACCATCAAAATTACATAAATAAAAGCAGATGGGAAGCAATATTGGAAGCTCTCTTCTAGAATATCATTCCCTTTAATAAAATTCATTGGTTAATTTGGTTGATAAAAGCAGCATTAACATTAAATAAGAATTAACATACACTTGAGTAAATATTTGTAGTTTCCTTCATGGGCTACCATGATAAAGGTAATTTAGCTTAAAAGCACTCATCATCTTTCTTCATAACTGATAAAGCATTACTAATTGTGTGTGTTAATATGGCACAATATGGAATTGAATACAGATTTTTGTCTTAATAGCATTTCCATTAAATTAAAGACAGTGTTGTATGACAGGAAAGATAAGTCTGTTTATTTCAAACTTACACATCAAAAGAACAACTGTGGGGAGATGATGCAGTAACTAATATTTTCTATACTATTCTAGCTGCCAACATTACATTTACAGTCACTGTTGTAAACAATGCTTTGGGGGGATAATCTAGATGTTTCATTGAGAAAAGTGATACTTTAATTATGGTATAAAAGATACTAATCTTTTCCTTTCTGTATGTGATAGGATATTTCTATAAACAAGATACTGGGTGGAAAATAACCTGGCTCTGCTGTAATAAAATAATCATCCTTCATGGCTATTTCATCATCCCCAAACCTCTGTTGAGGTCATTAGTGGTTGAGTGCTAGAATCCTCACCTTCCATGTGGGAGACTCAGGTTCGATTCTTGGCCAATGCACCTCACGCACAGCCTTCACCCATCTGTCACTGATGGATTGCTATGAGGCTGAACAGGTTTCAGTGGAGCTTCCAGACTAAGACAGACCAGGAAGAAAGGCCTGGTGATCTACTTTTGAAAATTAGCTGATTAAAACCTTATAGATCACAACAGTGTGATCCACATTCAACTGATCATAAGGCCCTGGCTTTCATTCCATTGTGCTTGAAGTCACCAGGAGTTAGAGGCTGACTTGATGGCAGGTAACAACAACAACAAAGCCTCTGTCAGCATACTCTAGTGGCCAGGGGTTGCCAAGAAGAAAGCTGCTCTCCTCCTTATACTCACTGTCATTGAGTCGATTCGACTTATAGAGACCCCTCCTTGTGTTTCTGAGGCGATATCTCTACAGAAGTAGATAGCCCGACCTTCCTTCCAAGGAGTGGCTTGTGGGTTTGAACCACCAGCCTTCTGTTTAGCAGTCAAGTGCCTTGGGCACTACACCACCAGCGCTCCTCCTTATTGGAATAAATAAAAAGCAGCATTAACATTAAATAAGAATTAACATACCCTTGAGTAAATATATGTAGTTTCCTTGATATGCTACCATGATAAAGGTAATTTAGCTTAAAAGCAGTCCATGTTTTTAACTTGGGGGGCTGGGCGGGGAAATGATGGCACCAAAGGTCTAGTTCCTTCTTCCACACCTCAAATAGCCTGTCACTTTGTGAGGCTGTGCTGAGCAGGAGTACTGTCTCTTTCCAAGGTGGCCCTCTCAGCTGTTGTTCTGCTCTCCTGGAAGGACAGGGGTCCATCCTGCACACTAGCAGAGAGCCCGAGGTCTGAGAAGCAGGAGATGATCCCTGCAGGAAAGGAATGGCCAGAATCAGAAGTCCAGCTCCCTTCCCCAAGTGGGCCCGTTCTGCTTCATGCTGATTAAAAAACACCATCACCCTGGCACCAGCTGCTCTGGAGGTCACAAGGACATTTTGAATGTCACTTATTTTGTCTGTTAATTTCTTTGTTTTTTAAAAGCACTCAAACTCCCTATTCTGAGGCTATGGATTTTCTGTGAACATGAGACTCTGTGCATCAGTATGTGGACACTCTCCAAGGTGGCCCTCTCAGCTGTTGTTCTGCTCTCCTGGAAGGACAGGGTTCCATCCTGTATACTAGCAGAGAGCCAGAGGTCTGAGAAGCAGGAGCTGATCCCTCTCCTGGCCTCTGGGGGCAAACATCCCAGCAGAGTACACATACACAGAACCTCTGAGGACCTGTCTCTACCGCTGACTTTGACCACACACGACACACAGACATGTCGATAAGAGGCAGCATTCGTGTGAACAGCCAGAGTAGATATTAAGTATTGGCTAAGAATGAAAGTAGTTTGGGAATAATTATAAGCCTCCTCCAAAATATTCTGTTCAAAAAGTCAGTCTGCAGAAGCAGATGCCAACTCTATTTTTATACCAACCAGTTGAATTCTTAATACCATACAAAAAAGAAAATCTTAGCTTAACGTAAAGTGAGAGCTGTAATAAATAATGAACGGCACTAGCATCTTAGCTTCATAAGAAGACAGATGGAAAACTTCTCTCCAGAGATTGTTGCTTCTGGAATTAGAGAAAGGCTTTCTGGACAAGCTCCGGGTAGATACTTCAAGTCTGAATTACAATGAGGTGGGAAAAATTTTTACTACAGATGCAAGTTTCTCATGTGTCCCTTTTAGAAAATACAGAGATTATGACATTTGTTTGTTTCACCCAGGACAAACAAAACACTGGACCTCAGCCTCCTCCAGCATGACTGACTCAACTAGACAAGAGAAGATGCTGCTGGGGCTTTGTTTCCTATGGAAGTGTTATGTTGCCATCATCTGTCCAGGAACAGAAAGGAACACTTCCAAGTCACCAGAAAACTGGAGCGCTAGGAATAAAGGATGAGGCATTGGTGGTTCAATGGTGCAATTTTGCCTTCCATGCAGGAGACACGGGTTTGTTACCAGGCCGATGCACCTCATGTGTGTAGCCAGCACCTGTCGATAGAGTCTTGCATGGTGCTCTCATGCTGAACAAGTTTCAGTGGAGCTTCCAGATTAAGATGGACTAGCAAGAAAGACCTGGCAATCTACTTCCCAAAATCAGCCAGGATAGCTTCACTAGGGTTGGTGTCACCTAATGTTGTAACTCAGTGTCAACTCCTGTGGATCTCCTCCTGTATTGGACCATACAGAATCCTTAGTAATGTTTATTATTAATTTTAACCATAGAATAAAATGTTATAAATATAGTTGTAAGTTGCTTAAATATATTATTTCTTCTTGTCTTTAGGTGCTGTTGAGTCAGCTGTGACTCATAGCAAACCTATGTACAACAAAACAAAATAGTACCTGGTCCCGTGCCACCCTCACAATCCTTGTTATACCCGAACCCATAGTTGCGGCCACTGTATGAATCCATCTTGTTGAGGGCCTTCCCCTTTTTCACTGACCTTCTGCTTTACCAAATGTAATCTCCTTCTCCAGGGAATGGTCCCTTCTGACAACATGACAAAATTAGGTGAAATGAAGTCTAGCCATTCTTGCTTCCAGGGAGCATTCTGGTTCCATTCTTCTAGGACAGATTTGTTAGTTCTTCTGGAAGTCCATGGCACTTTCAGTATCCTTCACCAACACCACAATTCAAATGCATCAACTGTTCTTCAGTCTTCCTTGTTCATTGTCCAGCTTTCACATGCATATGAAGTGATTGAAAATACCATGGCTTGGGAAGGGTATTCTTTAGTCTTCATAGTGACATCTTTGCTTCCTAACACTTTAAAGAGGCCTTTCACAGCACATTTTCCCAGTGCAATATGACATCTGATTTCTTGACTGCTACTTCCATGAGTATTGATTGTGGATCTAAGTAAAATGAAATCCCTGGCAACTTCGATCTTTTCTCCATTTATTGTGATGTTACCTATTGGCCCAGTTGTGAGGATTTTTGTTTTCTTTATATTGAGGTGTAATCCATACTGAAAAGTGTAGTCTTGGATCTTCACCAGGAAGTGCTTCAAGTCATCTTCACATTCAGCAAGCAAGGTTGTGTCATCTGCATGTCACAGGTTGTTAACAAGTCTTCCCCCAATCCTGATGCTGCATTCTTCTTCATATAGTCCAGCTTCTCTAATGATTTGCTCAACGTACAGATTGAACAAGTATACTGAAAGTTTATAACCCTGATGCACATACTTCCTGATTTTAAACCATGCAATATCTATCCCCTTGCTCTGTTTGAACGACAGCCTCCTGGTCTAGGTACAGGTCCCTCATGAGCACAAGTAAGTGTTCTGGAATACCATTCTTGACAACATTATCCATAATTTGTTATGAGCTACACAGTCAAATGCCTTTAAATAGTCAATAAAACACAGGTAAACATCTTTCTGATATTTTTTGCTTTCAGCCAAGATCCATCTGACATCAGCCATATCTGATTCCACATCCTCTTCTGAATCCCGCTTGCATTTCCAGAAGTTTACTGTCATTATGCTCCTGCAACAACTTTTAAATTATCTTCAGCAAAATTGTACTTGAGTGTGATATTAGAGATTGACAATATTAATGACTGAAATTTGTTTGACAATTTCCACATTTTATTGGATTACCTTTCTTTGGAATGGTCACAAATATGGATCTCTTCCAGTTGGTAGGCAGGGTAGCTGTCTTCCAAATTTCTTGGTGTAAATGAGAAAACACCTCCAGCACTGAATCAATTTGTTGAAATATCCCAATGGGTATACCATCGATTCCTGGGGTCTTGTTTTTTGCTAATTTCTTCAGTGCAGCTTGGACTTCTTCCTTCATACCATTGGTTTTTGATCATATGCTACCTCCTGATATAGTTGAACATCGATCGATTCTTTTTGGTACAATGACTCTGTGGATTCCTTCCATCTTCTTCTGATGCATCCTGCATCATTAAAAATTTTGCCCATAGAATTCCTTAATGTTGAGGCTTGAATTTTTTCTTCAGTTCTTTCAGTTTGAAAAATGCCAAGCATGTTTCTCCCTTTTGGATTTTCAACTCCAGGTCTTACACATTTCATTATAATACTTTACTTTGTCTTCTTGAGCTGCTTTGAAATCTTCTGTTCAGCTCTTTTATTTCAACATTTCTTCCTTTCTCTTTAGCTACTCTTCATTCAAGAGCACGTTTCAGAGTCACTTCTGATGTCCATTTTAGCCCTTTCTTCCTTTCCTTTTTTTTTTTTAAAAAAATGCATTTTATTGAAATATAATTTATGTACAGAGAAATACACAAAACTAAAGTGACATGGGTCAATGATTCTTTTTTTTTTTTTTTAGAAGTATTCCTTCCCTCCCCTTGTACCCCTGGTAACCAACAAAGAAGGTTCCTTTCCATATATAAACCTTTCCTTGACTTTTTACAATAATGAACTAATACTGTATTTGTCCATCTGTGATTGACTTCTTTCACTCAGCATAATGTCCTCCAAGTTCATCCATGCTATGCGCTGTTTTTCAGATTCCACATTATTCTTTAGAGTTGCATAGTATTCTATTGTGTGCATGCACCACAGTTTGGTTATCCATTCTTCTGTTGATGTGCACGTAGGTTGTTTCCATCTTTTTGCCATTGTAAATAGTTCTGCAATGAACATGGGTGTGTATATATCTGTTCTTGTTCTGGCTCTCACCTCTTCAGGAGATATACCTAGTAATGGGATTGCTGGGTCAAATGGTATTTCTAATTCCAGCTTTTTAAGGAATCACCATACTGTTTTCCATAATGGTTGTATCATTTTACAATCCCACCAGCAGTGTACGAGAGTCCCAATCTCTCCACATCCTCACCAGCATCTGCCATGTTTTGTCTTGTTGAACTTTGCCATTAGTAATGGGGTGAGATGGCATCTTGTTGTTTTGATTTGCATCTCTTTGATGGCTAATGATCATGAGCATTTATTCATGTATTTGCTGGCTGCCTGAATATCCTCTTTGGTGAAGTGTCCATTCATGTCTTCTGCCCATTTTTTAACTGGATTGTTAATCTTTTTGTTGTTGAGGTGTTGGAGTTTTCCATAAATTTTAGAGATAAGTCCCTTGTCAGATATTTAATTATCAACAAGTATGAATTTGTTGCTGTCATTTTGTTATGTGCTTTTTTTGTGGTGTTGATTTCTTTATTCCATATAATTTTCTGTGCTGACCTTGTTTTGTTTATGAATTGTGTTATCACTTCCTTCGTTGCTATTGTTTTAGTATTTGCTAAATATTTCTGTTGTTCCTCTTTTTTATTTTGATGTGAAGGTTTATCATTTATCTTTGAGGTTACCCTGTGATTTATAATTTCTTCCCAAGTTTAGAACAGTCATTATCTTGTAGTTATCTTGACTTCCCTACCATCAAGAAGTTCTGTAACTAAACAGTTTTTTCCCTCTTTTTGGTGTGTAGTTGTCTGTTGATGTCTCTGGTTCTCTGTTTATAATCTTGTAGGCTTATTTACCTTGGATACTTCTATAACTGGGTTGGTTTCTGGGTTATGTCATCATGTGTGTTAATGGTCATTTATTGTTTGCTGTTGTTGCTTCTCCGTCCAAAGGACTCCCTTTAGCATCTCTTGTAAGGTTGATCTGGTTTTTAAAAATTCCCTTAATTTCTGCTTCTCTGGAAATGTCCTAATTTCACCATCATATTTGAGGGACAATTTTGCTGGGTACCTAATTCTTAGTTGGAAATTTTTCTCTTTCAGGCTTTTATATATACCACCACATTGTCTTCTCTCCTGCATGCTTTCTGGCGAGAAATGTGAGCTTACTCTTACTGGTTGCCCCTTGTAGGTAACTTTGTTTTCCCCATGCTGCGTTTAGGATTCTTTCTTTGTCTTTGGTTTTGGTGAGTTTGATGATGATATGTCTTGGTGATTTTCTTTCAGGGTCTATTCTGTTTGGGGTTTGTTGGGCTTCTTGAATAGATGTATTCTCATCTTTCATCATATCAGGAAAATTCTCTTCCAACAAATCTTTGACAATTTTTTCTGTGGTTTTATTTGTCTCTTCCTGTTTTGGAATTCCGATTACATGTAGGTTACTTCTTTTGATGGTGTCCTACATGAACGTTAGGCTTTCTTCCTTTTGTTTTGATATTTTTTCTGATTGTTCCCTTCCCAAAGATGTATTGAGGTATTTGCCTTCAATCTCACTAATTCTGTCTTCCATTGATTCAATTCTACTCTTTTGCCCATTTTCTGAAAATTTAGTATTAATCTTCTGGATTTCTGTGTGTAGATTTTGTATCATTTCTAATTTTTCATTTATTTTGTCATTTTGTTCTTGTGTTGTCTTTCAAAATTGTTCTAGGGTTTTCTCTGTGTTTTCCTCAATTTTGTCCGTTTTTTCCTTGATCTGTCTCTCAATTCATTGAAGGTACCCAAATAATTCTTTTGAATTCCTTATCAGGGAGTTCCAATGCTACAAGTTCCTCAGGGATGTATTTTGGGTCTGTATCCTAGTCCCTTGTTTCTCCTGCTTTATCTTGCTTCTTTGTGTGGACTGTGATGCTCTGTTGTCTCCAAGGCATTGTGACATTTTTGTGTTTATATTTAATTGGTGATTGTTTGTTGGAGCAGCTTGCCCATGATTTTCATTTTCTTTGTTTTGTTTGTATGCTATTTATGTAAGCAAGGTACTGGGCTGTGCTCCTCTATTCACTAGTTGGCAGCACTTACACACTCACCACCTGTCTCCTCTCCCATTGTCTGCCTCCCATATGTCCCTGCCATTCTTGGGAAATGGCACCTATTCTTAGGTCCCTAGAATCCAAATCAGAATGCTGTCACTTTAAAATCCAAAATGGCCACTCCTTGTAAACATTCAATATGGCTCCACCCTTGGTCACTTTAAATATCCAAAATAGCCACTGCTTGTAAATATTTAAAATGGCTGCACCCTCAGGCACTTTAAATATCCAAAATGGCTGCCACATATAAACAATCAAAATAGCTGCTCCTCCTGGACAGCCAAAAGTTTCCCTCCTTGCTGTTTCCCTTCCTAGTCATAGGCCACCAGTGCAGTCATCCCTGCAGCCCTTGGCGACCAGGGCTGATCTTTAGGTCAATTCTCAGGTCCCAACACCACTTGGAAATATTCAGGCTGTCAGTCTTGTCAGAGTAGCTAATAGTCCACTGCTCCAACCATCTCTGTACTCATTGTTTTTGTTCAGGTTTTTCCACTAGTTGGTGCCTAATCCACTTCTGTATACTTCCTTTCAAAGCTCAGGTCTTCAGAATTATCTTCTGTTTCTCTTTTCTTTGTTGAAGAGGGTCTGTGTCACTTGTCTGCCTATTCTACCATCTTACCAGAAGTCTTCCTTTCCTGTCTTTTTAATGACCTTTTGCTTTCTTCATGTATGATCTTCCTGATGTCATCCCACAACTCATCTTTTCTTTGGTCATTGGTGGTCAATGCCTCAAATATTTTCTTCAGATGGTCCTAAATTCAAGTGGGATATAATCATGGTCATATTTTGGCTCTCATGGGCTTGTTTTAATTTTCTTCAGCTTTAACTTTAACTTGTATATGAGCAGTTGATGGTCTGTTCCACACTCAACTCCTGACCTTGTCTTAACTGATGATATCGAGCTTCTCCATATCCTCTTTCCACAGCTTTAGTCATTTTGATTCCTGTTTATTCCATCTGGTGAGGTCCACATGCATAGCTGCTGACATGTTGTTGAAGAAAGGTATTTGCAATGAATAAATCTTTGGTCTTGAAAAATTCTATCATGTGATCTCTGACATAATTTCTATCACCAAGGGCATACGTTCAAACTACTGATTATACTTCTTTGTTTCAAGCTTTCCCATTATAATCACCAGCAACAATCAATACATCTTGATTGAATGTTTGATCAATTTCAGACTGCAGAAGTTGATAAAAAAATCTTCAGTTCCCTCATCTTTGGCTTTAGTGATTGGTACATATATTTAAATAATAGTCATATTAACTGATCTTTCTTGTAGGTGTATGGATATTATCCTATCACTGACAGCTTCAGGATTGATCCTTAAATGTTCTTTTTGACTATGAATGTGATGCCATTCCTCTTCAATTTGTCATTCCTTGCATAGTAGATCATATGACTGTTTGATTCAAAATGGCCAATACCAGTCCATTTCAGCTCACTAATGTCTGGGATATTAATCTTTATCTGTTCCACTTCATTTTTTGGCAACTTCCAATTTTCCTGGATTCATACTTTGTATATTCCATGTTCTGATTATTAATGAATGTTTGCTGCTATTTCTTCCCATTGGAGTCATGCTCCATCAGCAAATGAAGGTCCCAAAAGCTTTACTCCATTCACATCATTAAGATCAACTCTACTTTGAGGAGGCAGCTCTTTTCCAGTCATATTTTGAGTGCCTTCCAACCTGAGAGGCTCATCTTCTGGCATGATATCAGACAAAGTTTCACTGCTATTCATAAGGTTTCAGTGGCAAACTTTTTCAGAAATATTTCTTAGATTATGCAAATACTAATGACAAAATTATTTTATAAAATCTTTCTACATTGAATTACAACATTATTAGTAACTAAACATAATCCCTTTTTTTTATTTTCCTCCTTCTTCTACTTTAATAAAAGTACTTCATTCTCAAAAAGGTTATTGATATAAGTTTAAAAATACTACTTACCACAATGTTGTGGCTATCGTTAGGTGCCATTGAGTCAACTCTGACTCATACTGACCCTGTGTACAACAGAATGAAACACTGCCCAATCCTGCACCAGCCTCACAGCCCTTGCTATTCCTGAGCCCATTGTTGCAGCCACTGTGTCAATCCATCTATTTGAGAGCCTTCCCCTTTTTCACTGACCCTCCACTTTACCAAGCATGACATCCTTCTTCAAGGAATGGTCCCATCTGACAACATGACCAAAGAAAGTGAGACAAATTCTGGCCCTTCTTGCTTCCAAGGAGCATTCCAGATGCATTTCCTCCAGGACAGATTTGTTAGTTCTAGCAGTCCATGGTACTTTCAGCATTCTTTGCCAACACCACAACTCAAAAGCATCAACTCTTCTTCAGTCTTCCTTATTCATTGTCCACCTTTCACATGCATATGAGGCAATTGAAAATACCATGACTTGGGTTAGGCACAGTTTAGTCTTCAAAGAGACATCTTTTCTCTTCAGTACTTTAAACAGCTCTTTGCAGCAGATTTTCCCAGTGCAGTATGACATCTGATTTCTTGACTGCTGAGTCCTTTGGTGTTGATTGTGGAGCCAAGTAATCTTTGACAACTTCAGTCTTTTCTCCATTTATTGTGATGCTGCTTATTGGTCTAGTTGTGGGGACTTTTGTTTTCTTTATGTTGAGGTGTAATCCATACCACAGACTGTAGTTGTAGTCTTTAATCTTCATCAGTAAGTATTTCAAGCCATCTTCACTTTCAACAAGCAAGGTTGTGTCATTTGCATATCACTGGTTGGTAATGACTCTTCCTCCAATCCCGATTCCACATTCGTCTTCTTATAGCCCAATATTATAGATAACACACCAGAAATTTGACAAAAGCAGCAACTATAAAAATACCAGCAGCATTGAAAACAGCAGTGCATTCTTGTAGCATATGCAGATGAAACCACGTGATTCGAAGCATCATTCTAATTGGCCAATGATGACAGCTCTGACAGAGCACATTAGAAGGTTCAAAAAGTAAATTAGCATAGAGTTTTAACCTTGATACATGTGAGCTGGGCTTATAAAAAAAATGCTTTTGTTGTTATAACTAACTACAGGGATATGTTTATTAAAAATAATAAATTTTTTGAGCAATCATGAAAGAAAAGAATTTTAGCACAGGGTGCAGGAATGCTTAGGAAAGAAGGACATAAGGAAGAAGTAACTACAGGGAGCAAGTGGGAAGAGAGCTATTACATTGTGGGGATTACAGTCAATGTCATGAAACAAAATGTGTATGAACTGCTGTATGAAAAATGAATTTGCTCTATAAACATTCACCCAAATCACAATAAAAAATTTTTAAATAATAATAAGTTTCTGCTGAAACATTGCAAAAAATTTTTATACTTGCTATCACTCCCTCTGACAGCATTGCCTGGTAGTGTCCGCACCCCACTACCCTGCACCCTCCTAGTGAAGCCACTGTCAGATAATGAAAACCCTCCAGATCTGATCTGCAATCTGTCCTGGGGATGGTGCAGGACCATATAGCATTTCTTTCTATTGTGCATGGTCTTGCCACAACCTCAGGGCCAACTTGATGTCAGTTAAGAACAACTTAGCTTTTTAGATGCATTTTCATGGGCTATTGCTATAGATAAAATCATTTACATGAACGACTTGGAGATTATCCATTCACCCATCCATTTGACTAATGAGTTCTCGTGGACCTCAGCTAGGAAAATGCCTTCCCCAAGTCATACAGTTGGCCAAAGCAGAGCCAGGCCTCAGTGCCTGCCATCTGGGTTTGTCCTACCCATCATGCACCTCTCATCAGCACCATTTGTAATGAGGTGCCAAAGAGAATCCTTTTCTTTCAACAGAAAAGGTTTCCTAAAGCCTCACTCATGACTTTCTGAGTGTGATTTGGTTTAGGGAGTCATCCAATCTGACCCAAGCCCACATGGGCAAGCATTCCCAGTGCTACTGCTCATGGGCTTTCATTAAAGCTATTAGCTCTAAGATGAAGGCTACCATTATGAGAGGTCACATACACCCCACACACGGCCACTGGCCCTCTTGAGTTCTGAGTGCACACACTGCAAGTTCAGATCCAATCTCCAATGGTGAGGCTTTCTTGATCATTTACCGTTTGTAGGGTACTGTGTTCTAGGGGCTGCAGTGATCAGGGAAGTGCAAGCCTTCCATCTCTGCCTGAGGTTTTCAATATCTATTGCAATGTAAGAATAAGAAGTAGTACTCTTTCCTTACTAAAAATTAGAATTTTAAAAAAGCTAGCTGTTAGTATGGCTGCAAGTTACTGAGGTCTTATTTCAGGCCAAATTCTCTGCATACTTCATCTCTAATCATCACACCAAACTTGCAAGGAAGCTGTAATTACCTCCCCAGTTTTCAGTTGGAAAACTTGGGGCAAAACAGACAAGTAGACTCTACAATATCACACTAAGGATGTGGAAATGAAAGCTGGGAGCTGAACACTAGTCCACCAACTCCAAATGAGGAATGTTCCCTTCACAAGGAGGCAAATGACATTTATTGGCCAAAAGGTTGAGGTGAAGGTGTCTGGTCACTCATCCTTCTGCTCCCCATCCCCTGGTTGTCCTGCATTCTCAGGGGAGCAGCAGGTGTGGTCCTTCCCCCAATGAGTCTCCTTATCTGCTTTTCATCCCCATCCACCAGCCTCCAGGTAGGCTCCCCAGGCCAGGCCTCTTGCCCACTCTGGCCAATAGTGACATCTTCATTGGCTTCCTGCCTTTCTAAAAGGATTTAGTTCCAGTTCTCAGTTTTTAAATCCCTGAAAATTTTCTGGCAGGGCCAGCCTGTAAATGTCCTGAGTTTGGCTGAGACAGACAGGAAGCTGCACTAGAGGTTTCCCCTTGCACGATTTGGAACTGTGCCTGGGGCCACTTCTAAGGGAGGGCCGCAGCGTTTAGATGTGAGTGTTGTACTCCGGCAGACTTTTTCTGGCATCATTCCTGGGAAACACTTATGGAACAGCACTTACTGATGGAAACAGAAACTACTACTCAGGACTCTTTTAGGAGGCCTGCTCAGGGAAGTTTATCTGAAAAACTGTGAGCAAGCAGTAATTTCCACCATGGGACCAACATTCAAATAAAAATGTTTTAATGACTCAAAATAGGGCAGGCACCAGGGTTTAGAGTAGTGATTAAGAGATTTTGGAGTCTGACCCGGAATCCAATGCTAGTTCTACCCATTATTAGTCCTGGGACCTTGGACATGTTACCTACAGGGCTAGTGCATTAGTTACCTCCTCCCAGGGGCTGTCTATCCTACAACTAACAAAGCTTCAGGTGTTTGTAACGTTGCAGTCGTTTGTTTGAGACTATGCTCAAATTGTATAAGCTCCACCAAGCTTGGATCCATTTCTGCCCATTTCTATGGGCTATATACTTGTTTTAAAGGAAAATTCTTTCTCCTTTGTATTAGTTTCCTAGTTCTACTATAACAAAGTGTCACTAAGTGGGTGGTTTACATAACAGAGATTCAGTAGCCCACAGTTCTGGAGGCTATAAGTCTAAAATCAGGGTGTCACCAGGTCCATGTTCTCTCCAAAAGTCTCTAGGGGAAGATCCTTTCTTACAATCTACCAGAAGACTCAGCTTCTGGTAACCCCAGGCATCTCTTGGTGTGTAGATGCATCTCTACATGGCTGTCCTTTCTCTCTGTCTCTCTGTGTCTCTTCTCTTTTATAAGGACATCAATCACTTGGGATTAGGATCCACCCTACTCTACCACCATCTTATGTTAACTGATAACTTCTTCAAAGACCCTATTTCCAAACAAGGTCATGTTCACAAGTACCAGTGTTCGGACTTCAACATGTCTTTTTAGGGGACAATTCGATCCATAACACTTCCTGAGAAAGCAATGTTAATGGTAGAGAGTTACCATGTTCTCTAGAATGGAAACATTATTGCTCAAACTAGTCATCAAGCCTTTGCTCAAATGTCTCCCCTCTTGTCCAGATCTCATGAAACCAGACAGGTAAAAGTGCTTTTAAAGGGCAAAGTGCTGTTCAAATGTCAGAGGTAAATAAGTCTTGCTTTTCTAAGATCTTGTTCATATGCCACATCCTCTAGCACAGCAATTCCTTACCTGGTTGCACATTGAAATCAAGTGATAAATTCTTTTTAAAAAAATTGTGGTATGGGTATATATTAAAAAAACACTCACAATTTCAACATTTTTTAGCATGTACAATTGCAGTGACATTAATTGAGAAATTCTGAAAAATACCAGTGTGTGGACTCTACTACAAGACAATTAAATCAGTCTCTGGAAATAGGGCCCAGGTGTTGCCATGTTTTGTTTGATTCCTCAGAAGATTACCACTGTATAACCAAGGTTCTAGAACTGCTTCTGGAAAGTCATCTTGAGTCCCTAGATCATGTAATTCTGAAATCCTGGACTGTTAATCTCTGCCCTTCATTTTCTTCCTTGTACTGCACTGCTTCCTTCCTAGGTTGTTTGGATTCTCCTACTCGGAATAGGTGGTGAATACCTTCATGACCTTCATTCCCCTCAGAAGTTTGTTGTTGTTAGCTGTCATTGAGTCAGCCCCTGATTCATGGTGACTTTATACACAGTGGAATAAAACACTGCCCAGTCCTGTGCCATCCCCACGATCAGACTATTGTGATCCATAGGGATTTTCTTGGCTGATTTTGAGAAGTGGGCTCATAAGCCTTCCTTCCTGGTCTGTCTTAGTCTGGAAGCTCCACCAAAATCTGTTCAACATCATGTTGTTGTCATTATTATGTGCTGTCGAGTCGGACCTGACTCATCGCAACCCCTCCTTGGGTTTCCAAGGCAGTATCACTATGGAAGTAGATTGCCCCATCTTCCTTCTGAGGAGTGGCTGGTGGGTTTGAACCACCAGCCTTCTGGTTAGCAGTCAAGTGCCTTAGGCACTATGCTACCAGAGCTTCTGTTCAGCATCATAGCAACACACAAGTCTCCACTGACAGATGAATGGCAGCTATGCACAAGGTGCTTTGGCCAGGAACTGAACAAGGATCTCCTGCATGAAAGGCAAGGATTCTACCAGGAACCACCACTGCCCTCATATATACACCTAAAATTGTGAGCAGGAGGATGGAGCAGACTGCTTACTATGCACCCATCATGTACAGCTAATTCCCCTGGGCAACATAAGAATAGAGACCACTAGGTGATCCTATGGGTTAGGAGTTTTACCCTTCCAACTCATACATGCGCCATACAAAACCTGCAAGGTAAGGAGTTTATTAGCTCCATTTTACAGTTCAGAGAAGTGAAGTAGCTGCCCGAGGTCACAAGGCTACCCAGTACTGTAATGGGCCTACACACCTTGGCCGTGCTCTAAATCCATGCACTTTTCTCTGTAGCATGTTGCCCTATCCTAGTCCTAGTGAAGTAGGTACCAACCAGAGAGAAAGTGTGTTTGAGTCCAAGGTTGGAGGGCCATTCAAGTGATAATTTACAGAACTGTAAAGCCGAGATTTGAATCTCTCACTGCACATTTTCCTGGTATGATTCATACTCATTTTGGGTGGTCAGGGTTAGAAGTGAATGACTGGTTCAGCAAGAAAATTTGGGTACTTTCCTGAGTTCCTGCTGAAATAAATTAATAATAAAGTGACACATGAATATTTCATAGTCAACTAGATTTTTTTCCTGTTTTGGATGCAAATTAACATTGCTTGATAATTGTACTTGAAAGTTGCAAGTATTATCTGACCCTCAAGTTTTTCAATCTAACCTATGTAAATTACTTCTTCAAAAAAAAAAAAGAAAAATTCTATTTGGAGTTAACAGGCCTGGCAAGAACTATGAAAAGCAAAGCCAGTCAAAGTGAAAGAATCAGGAGGTCATTTCACTCTGAGGGTGTGAGTACACCATGCTGGATCAAGAAGCAGCAGGCAGTACTTACTATGTATTGTCTTAAAGGATTGTTCTATCTTTTAAAGATACATCTCTGGACTGGTCCCCATCCTCTTCCTTTATGCCCAGAAAAGCATAAGCAAACCCCACACTGAACTCAGACAACCTTGAAGGAACTTATCTGTCTTGTACCTGTTGCTGGAATCAAGAGCACAAGTGCCGCCTTCTAAGGCAGTTGTTCTCACTCAGTGGTATGAAGTGATCCTGGGAACTTACTATAAATGCAGTTCAATGAGTCTTGTTCAATGGGAATCTGCCATATTAGTGAGCATCCCAGACCTCTTGGCAGCTCTAAACCACACTCTGTGAAACTGAGAGTTGCTGTCACAGATTCAGGACAACTTAGAGGTCATGGAGTCCAACATCCTCCTTTTTGTCTGATCCCAATCCCACTTCTTTTATCAGGAGTGCTCTGGGCTCTTCTGACAGATTAAAGTCCTGGGAAGCTGATTCTGAGGTGGAAGTTTCGCAGGAAGTATGACTCTAGGGATCAATACCTATAGAAGGGAAGGGAAAGGAGCATGATTGGTCAGGGGAGAGAGGTTGGGCTGCAATGTTGTCTCAATGAAGGCCTCAGCCAACCCCACTGGGAGCTCTGGAGCAGGGACGGCCCTTCACAGGAGTCGCTAGGTGAGTTGAGAGATTGGGCCTATATACCTCTGCACCGATCAGTTATTATATATAGACTCCCCCTGAGAAGGGGATATGACCTTGACAAAGAGGTTTACTCCAGCAGAGTAATTTCTGAATGGACTGACTGTCCAGGGCTGTCTTTTATTGTACTCCCAGGATCTGAGGGGCAAGTCTTTCGTTATTGAAGGGGAGCTGGGTGGTCCATCACAGTGTCTATCACACTTGTCCTGATTACCCAACACTTACCTCATTCCAAGGCCTTTCACAAATATATTCTATAACTGCTTCCATGTGCCAAGTGGACATTCACCCAAGGCAATCCATAGCCCTTGCCTGTGATCATATTCTGTTTTCTGAAAGGCTACAGAAGGGACTGAATAATTCTTCCAGATAATAGTCACTCAAATATTTGAAGGCAGTGACTTTCATGCAGTGCCAAAGCCAAAATTTTCCAGGTGAGGTCCTGCAGGCCCCATCCACCTAAAGTTGTTGTTATGACTCCAATTTATTGGATAGTTTTTTTTTTTTTTTTATGCCAGGCACTCTGCTTAAACATTTTCCATGCATTTAACCCTCACAACAAACCCATGAAATAGAATCAATAAAATGATCATTCTCATTTTACCCAAAACAGAACTTTAGAGACATTCAGAGAAATTAAATATGTTGTCCAATATCAGAAGTGTGTGTAAGGAATGGCAGGCATGGCACGTGTCTTGGGTGCTGCTTAAAGGGGAAGCCTCATTGGGCAGTTTCTACTAATCATCGCAGTTTCCATTACCAGCTGTGAGAGCTCATTTAGCAAGTTGAAACTAATATTTTAATAGTTGAAAGCCTGCATATGTCAAGGCAGACTGTATGATCTTGCTGTGCTGAGTGTAGGAAGAGGAGAAACTAAAAAGAAAATAAATAACTTTGGGCACATCATAGATCAGTTTTCATCAGTGAAAGCAAGGAAGGTGCAGTTGTTATTTTCACATAGTGCCATAGTGCTCATAAAATATTAATGTATTTTTGAGGTGGTATTATGGTAAAATTATCTAAAAGATAGGTGTCAGATGTTTGGACAGGGCACAATTTCAGTGCTTGCCATTGGTGCTATATTCTGTAAAGGCACCTCAGCCTGGCATCACCCAGGCAGTTGGTGGTAGAATCACACAAAACTCAAGCCCGTCTGGCCCCAGAGTTGCTCTGAAGTATTAGAAGCATTCACTTTGGAAGCTGGGTTCCAAGTCCCACCTGTGAAAGGTAAACCAAAAGGAGTAAACCAAGCACTCATTCTGGAATTGACATGAGAGAAATGCATACCTGGCAGCAAGACGTTGGATGGCTTTCCCCTCAGACATGGAGTCTTCAAGTGTGATCATGTATAAACGCCTTGGCAGAAAGTCCTGACCATCCCCCTCTGACATCACACACTCCAGGCTTTACTAAGCAAAAGAGAATCCTCAGAGAATCTTTGGATATGACATCAACCAGTCCAAATCTTCCTCCTTTTACTGATGAAGAAATTGAAATGAAGTCACATGGCTAAGATTACTTCATATAATTCTGTCCTACTCCTTGGAAGTGTGATTATATTTTATTGTTGGAAATATCTATATAACACAACATATGTCAATTCAACCTTTTTCATGTGTACAATTTAGTGACATCAATTATATTAATCATATTGTGAAACCATCACCCATAATCATGGACAAATTTTCCATCACCATAAACAGAAACTCATTGAGACTCCCCCCTCCTCCTCCTTCCCACCCCTGCCCACCACTAATAAACGCCGGTCTGTATACATTTGCCTAATCTGCTTATTTCACATAAGTGAGATCATACAATATTTGTCACTAGGAGTGTAACTCTTTTAAGGTGTATATTTTAAAAGATACCCAGATGCTTCCATGAAAATACAATGGCACATACCCCTTTGTTTCCCAGAATGTCTTTTTCTCTAACTTGGATGTCTTAATAGAAGCTAGCAGGAAATCCCAAGATCACAGAAAAACTAATTAGCAAGCTGACAGGCGACATCCTTCACCTTCAGCTGGTGTCCTCACCATAAGCGCCTCAAGCAGGGTGGAGCATCCCAGGTTTTATCCAATATACACAAGGCTTCAATATACACAAGGCGCAAAGATTCCAAATCACCATTCTAAATAATTGTGCACAATGCTCAGTTAATCCCTCAGCAATCCTGCTCCCCTGTCAAGGCATAACATTCTAGGCTTAGTGTGGATCTGCTACTGGCCCTAGGAAGCCCCCTTGACAGCCAGAGGAGAAGGATGGAGGGTTGACAAGGGTTTCCTTTGATATGAGGGTGCAGCTCACGTTTGTGCATGAAGGCTTAGGAGACTCCTCTTTATTCGAAGCACCCTGTCTTGGGGGCCCTGTGCCTGCCATGTAGTATCTTCCAGGGCTGCTGTCTATCACATAGAGGACCTGGCCAAATCATGCTCTTACTCTCTTTTTTTCCTCCCATGCTACTCCACTGCACCCCACCCCCTGGGTCAAATGCAGCCATTTGCTCAGCCACCAAAATGTAGTGTAACAGAAACACATACAGTTCTGACTATTTCAGCTTCAATATCAACTGAGCCTTTAGGTAGGCAATGACCTACATAATGTTCAATATGGAAAAATAAGAATGTTTATCTTAAAAAAAAAAAAAAAAACTATGACCCACTTTCAGACCACCAACACAGGTACTCTTGGGTAAGGTAGGTTCCTATTGATTCTGAACAGCACAAATCCTAATATCATTAACTTTTCTCCTAGGATTTATAACAATTCAATCAAAGCCCACCCCATCATGAACTACCTCTGAAACCTGCCTTAATTCATTTATCAGAACAAGGCTGCTGCATAGAGAACCTGAATTAAAATCACAATTCTCAAACACAGACTCACGACATAGTCATTTTATATGTCTTGTACAGGATGTAGCTTTTGGGGGCAGGAAATGAGTAGAAACATTCTAATGATGAATTTAGAAAGGGAAGGCTTGTCATTCTTTGTCCCTTAATTTATCAGTTGATCTAAGAAAATCCTTTCAAATTACTGTTTAAAGGATTATTGTATCTATGGAAAGGTATTAGCTTCAATTTAAATTCTCTGTCTGGGGAAAATTAGACAAACTCCTTCCACTCTGGTGTAGTTAAAAAAGTACAAGATTTGGAGTTTGGAGAACTAGGCTAAAGTCCTGGATCTGCCATTTAATAGGTGGGTGGTCTCAAGTGATCATTATCTTTAGGTTCTAATTTTTACCCCTGATAATGGGAATCACATTCATGGCTACTTCACAAGTTATTTATAAAGACCAAACAAAATCATGCACAGACTTTGTCAACAATAAAACTCTAGCCAAGGATAAAGGATATTTCCTTATTTTTGATTCACTATTAACCAGTTGCTATTGAGTCAATTCTAACTTATGGGGACTCATGTATGCCAGAGTCATACTGTGCTCCATAGGGTTTTCAATGGATGTCTTTTTTGTAATTAGTTTGCTATGACTCTCTTCCTAAGCACCTCTGTGTGGACTCGAACTTCCAACCTTTCAGCCGAATGTGTTAACTGTTTGCACCACCAGGGACCCCACTATTAGAGGGACCAGAGTGAATATTGAGAATCAAGAAAAATTGAATTTCATCACACTTTTCTTTCCAGTTTATCTTTTGATCCCTAGAGGTATCCAATCGTCTTCCATTTTTATCTCCAGGTATAGTTTATTTTCTACAACCATGGTCATGTATGAAATGGACTATAAATTCATTCATATTAAAGGATAAATGTCTCTCTCAGGGACATTTTTTTGGTTACAGGAACCAAAATATTGATCTTAAATGTTGAAGTTCTTCAAGTAAGAGACTGAGAGACTAATTTTGAGACATAGAGACATGTTGTTGTTGTTGTTGTTGTTGTTATGTGCCGTCGAGTCGGCCCCGACTCATAGCGACCCCTCCTTGGGTTTCCGAGACATGTTAGGCTCCTTGAATTCTACCAATGGCAGCTGCTTGCTTTAAGCCCAACCCTATGGTGGAGGGAGTGTGATTTGAAATGAATGGTTTTTTGCAAGAATCTATGGTGGTTTTCATCAATTTCTCAACTCCTTCCCACCGCACACCTTTACCTATCCTAAGAGGAATCGACCTTCTGGGTAACCATGTCATCACCTTAATGTGGTCATATGCAATTGGGGTCTTGTCTGCAGTTTCCATCCCTAATATTGGCATCTGAACTCAGAGAAGACAGACTGGAAGGCTCAATTTTTTTTGATGCTATCATGAATTGAATTGTTTTCTTAATTTTATTTTCATATTGTTCATAGCAAGTGTACAGAAACACAATTGATTTTTGTATGTTTATCCTGTATCCTATAACCTTGCTGAACTTCTTTATTCTAATAGTTTTTTAGTGGCTCCCTTAAAATTTTCTCTGTATAAGATCATATTACCTGCAAATAGAGAGTTCTGCTTTTTTCCAATCTGGATGTCTTTTATTTCATTTTCTTGCTTAATTTCTCCAATATTATGTTGAAAAGAAGTGGCAAGAGGGCCTATCCTTGTTTTGTTCCTAATCTTAGGAGAAAGATTGAAACCTTTCACCATTAAGTACAATGTTACCTGTGGGGGGTATTGTTTTTAGTGTGTGTGTGTAGATGTCCTTTATCATACTGAGAAAGTTCCCTTCTATTCTGACCTTATTGAGTATTTTTATAATAAAGCAGTGTTGAATTTTTTATCAAATGCTTTTCCTGTGTCTATGATGTTTGTGTCTTTGATGAGTATATGGTTTTGGCCTTTTTTTTCTTAATATAATGTATCACATTGATTGATTTTTTCTGGTAAATCAACCTAGAATTCCTGGGGTAAATCCTACTGGGTCATGGTGTATAATCCTTTTACATATTGCCAGATTCAGTTTGATGGTATTTTGTTGAGGACTTTTTCATCTGTACTCATAAGAGATACTGGTCCGTCGCTGTCTTTTCTTATGATGTCTTTTCCTGATTTCAGTATCCAGATGATAATGGTCTCATAGAGTGAGTTGAGAAGTGTTCTCTCTTCTTCTATTTCTTCAAAGAGTTTGTAAAGAATTGGTCTTAATTCTTCTTTAGCTGTTTGGTAGAATTCATCAGTGAAGCCATCTGGGCCTGGAATTTCCTTGATGTATAGTTTTTTAAATGATTAATTCAATCTCTTTACATGTTATGTACCTATTCAGATATTCTACTTCTTTACTGAGTTGGGTTTTTTTTTGTTTTTTTTTTTTTGAAATTTTTAAAATAGTTTATCCCTCCAGCCACTCCTCAGAAGGAAGATGGGGCAATCTACTTCCGTAATGATACTGCCTCAGAAACCCAAGGAGGGGTCGCTATGAGTCGGGTCCGACTTGACGGCACATAACAACAACAACAACAACATGTTTTAGAGAAGTTTTAGTTTTAATGAAAATTTACACAGAAAGTAGAGAGCTATCATATGGTCCTTCCTCCATTGAACATAATTTCCTTTATTATTCACATCTTGCATCAGTGGGGAGCTTTTGTTACAATTGATTAAGCAATATTGATAGATTGTTGTTAACTAAAGTTTACAGTTTATATTAGGGTTCAATCTTGTGTTGTATAGTCCTATGGGTTTGTATTCTTTTTTTTTAAATTGTAGTGAAAATATATACAATACTGAAAATCTTTTAAAAGAATCAGGTTACCAGTAAGAGCCTAGTGAATTATCTCACAGACCTCCATTGAGGAGACATTTACAGCTGTGTCCCTTTCCTTCTTCCAACAGCTATACTGTGGCCACAGTATCTGGAAACTTTTCTTGAACAAGTTTAACATCCTGAACCATTTGATCCAAAAGATGGACTTGCAAATGAAGTGTGATGAAATTAAATATCCCTCATTTTGTAGTTCAAAACAAAAGGTGGCAAGATGGCTCCAGAGTTTGGGTGATATTTATTACATGACTTCTTAGAGATGGTCACTACCCTCCCCCCAAAAAAAGAATGAAGAAATGTTCTTGATTTTTCATCTCCTTATATAGTTCAGAGGCTTCTGGAGAATCATAAGCAACAACAACTATCCCTTCCCACCCACAGGACCAGAGCTGTTCAAAGTTGTTACTATGGACCTAGTTTCTTGTGATTTCTTTTCCACTCTAGCCTGGTTGGACAACAGCTTCAGTTTCCTTAATTTTCTCATTTCTTGCTCTCTCTGAGAGGTATTATCATTGTTCTTGCTAATCATTACATGGAAATAGACTGAGAGTGCATTGCTAACAAATATGGAGAAGTTCTAAGGCTCAAGAAATCCACCTAAGTTCTCATGGTCATTCTTGGACTATAGTTATTGACTTTATTCCTGCATGGAAACCAGAGGTTCTTATGCTTTTGTTGTTCTTGCCGTTTTCTAAGTTTATTTCTGAAGAAAGTGCTTGTCAAACTGTCCCACTTTACATTTCCCTCATTTCCAAATCATATAGGCTCCTTTATCCATGGGATCTGCAAAGCAGAGTGAGAACTAAGCAAGAAGAGTGAATGGCTAGTGGGACTTCATCCCTGGTCTAACCACCTCTTGCCTGGGTGCCTGCAGGAGCCTCCTCTACTCTCTGTACTTCTACCCTTGAAATCTACACTCTATCCTCATCATAGGAGCCAGAGTGCTCTTGTTAAAATCCAAGTCTGATCATGTTATTCCTCTGCTAAGATTAGCCCAGTGGCTTCCCATTTCACTGAGAATAAAAAGTGGGTCTCACTATGACCTAAAGGCCCTATCTGGTGTGGTTCGCCATCTACCATTCCTTCCACTCTCCATGTCTCTACCTGCTTCAGTTTCAGTGTTGTTGTTATGTGCTGTCGAGTCAGTTTCAGTGGTTTCCTTAAATGCATCAGGAATACTCTCTGTCTGGAACATTTGTCCCCCAGATAGTCACAGGCTCACCTCTTTACTTCTTCCAGGTCTTTACACAAATGTCACATTCATAGTGATGTTGTCCCTGACCACTCTATTTAAAATTTAATTCCTATTCCCATGCCCTAAAACACTCCATTCTCTTAATTGCTTTGTATTTTACATATTTATTATGTTATTACAGAGTCCTGGTGGCACAATGATTAAGTGCTTGTCCACTAACCAAAAGGTTGATAGTTTGAGCTCATTAGCTGTTCCACAGGAGAAAAGACCTGGACATCTGCTTCCATAAAGATTATAACCAGAGCAAATCTACTCTGTCCTACAGGGTTGCTATGAGTCAGAATCAATTCTATGACACACAACAACAATATTATGTTATTATCTCTCTCTCTCCTCTCTAGACTACAAGCTACATCAGGGCAAGAGTTTTGATATTTGCTCACTGGGGGATTGAGGATTGCATAAGGACAGTTTTTACTCTACTTGACTGTTTACTCTCAAACAGTTGCCAGTGGTGCTGAGGAGGTTTGCACTCCTGGATTCATTTAATGGACTGAGTGAAGCCAGGGCCACCATGTTGGTTAGGCCTCTTCAAGGGAATTCTTTTCTTTCTCTATTTCCCAGTAGATAAATATATACAATTCAACCTCCAGAATATTATTACCTTTTCAAAAGCATTATATCTCATAGCCTTAAATTTAAATTTCTATAAAGGCATTGTCATGAATCTAGCCCAAACATGTAAGTATAGAATAAGCTATATATTGAAAGTTATCACAGAAGATTCCTTATATTTTTGCCTTAAAAAAATAAAGAAATAAAACAAAAAAACTAGGCTTAGATTCCTATGGGATTCCTCATTCTTTTTCATATATCCCAGATTTTATAGTCCTTTTCTACCTGCATTATATTTGTCTGGCAAAGATAATTTTATGCCCATCCCATACCTTCATCCTAATAGCTGATGTCACTGTAGAAAAATATATAGAAAAACAGATTAGTCTGGTCAAGAACTGTGACCACTTACTTCAAGTGTTCTCTTAGTGGTACCAGTAATTCTGCATTTCCCTAGTCCATTTATTGTCTTATTTTACTTGACAACTATTACACCTTCTTTCACCTCCAATCATCCTCTCAGCTGGTGAACTTATTTTATTTATTTCATTGAAAAGACAGAAGCAATCACAAAAGAACTGAAACATCCACCAATAAATCTACTAACTCACCTGAGTCTGGACCTAGATACTCTCCTTCACACCTGTTACTGTGTATGAACTGACCTTGTTCCTACCTGTGGTGTAGTGAGTTGCATGGTATGGCTTTTCTAGCCATAGTCTTTGTAACTCCCACCAGATTACTAGGTGGGGCCATGTAAATATGTGTCAACTTGGCTGGACAGCTGGTAGTAATTTCCTATAATGAGACTAGGAATTAACTCCATGGTGGAATTTACCATGAGCAACTGAGTAGCTACTTTTAAACTACTGATTGTTAAAGTAATCCACGTGGGGTATTTCTGTTGGCACAACACCAAGTAATCTTCTGGAAAAGTTTGCTCTCTCTTAGGTGTATAGAACTCTGATGTTGGGATTGGTTAGTTTTGCCACTCTGCCAGACCTAAAATGTGCCCTCCTAGAAGCAGAGAGGGAGTCTCACTGCTGACTGAGAGAGACACCCAACTGAGAGATGGTGACAATAACCAAGAGGTTGGGGTGATCTATGTAGGAGATCCTTGACAGAGAGGGAGAACAATGTGGAACAAAACTCAAAATCATTTGGAGAAAAAACAAAAGGTGGGGACCAGGTTTGCTGGTCTGATAGAGCCTGGTAGAACCACTGAGACTATGGTCCCTAACTGCCCTTCAGGTCTGGAATTGAACCCACACCTGTGGTTTACAGCCAAACAAAAGACAGGCATATGAGTTGAACATTTACCTCAAGTAGATACTCTCCTTGGAGAGACCAATCATGGGAGAAAGAAGGGCTGCTTATGCACAAGGAGACAGCTCAGGGGGCAGGAGTCCATGGAGGGATGGACAGAGGGAAGAGGCAACTATGGGGAGGAAGTGGGAGGGGGGCTGTTGCATTGTGGTCAGTGTCATGAGACAAAGTATATGTGAACTGCTGTATGGAAAGTGAATTTGCTCTGTAAATCTTCACCCAAATCACAATTAAAAAGATAAAATAAAATAACCAAGAGGTTGGAACCAAGAGGCACGAGACAGGGCAGCAAGCATTCCTGGCCCACAGAGGCAGAGGCCAGGCTGAGAGGCCAAGGGCCAGAGAGGCATGTCTAAGGGCACAGAAGAAGGGAGACTGTCCTGATCAAAGAACTGTATCCAGAGCATGTTCCTGAACTTGAATTGCAGCCTGCTGCTTCCCTAATAAACTCCATAATCTGTGAGTTCTTTGTGGCCACTACAGTGAATTATCAAACCCAGCAAAGAGGTGGTGGGTGCCACAGGAGGGACAGTTGGTGTCGAGGTTGGTAAGAGGGCTGGAGGGTGATGGCATGTCTGGCCTCATAGGAACAGGCCTTGGACTGCTGATGGTGATTCTGTCTTCCTCTTGTGTAGTTAGAGGAGGTCAGAAGATGCTGCCTCCCTGCTCCTTTAGCACTACCTTAGCCTACCACCTCCACTTGTAACAGATCTTATCCCAAGGACTTCACATCAACAGTTGCCTCCTCTTTCTTCCAAACCACAATTTCCTCCTCTTTATATGAGCATGCCAACATACAATAATATCTCTCAACTTAAAAAGAGGAAGAAAAATCCTTTGATCCTTCATCACCTGTGAGCTACAGCCCCATTTCTCTGCTCTCCTTCATAGCAAAACTGAAAAGGTTGTCTATAGTCTCTGTCCCCACTTCCTCTCTCAGTCTTTTGCCAGTTTACTCCAATCTGACGTCCATTCTCACGACTTCATTGACACAGCTCTACTCAGGATCTGGCTGACAACACTCAGTTGCCAGACCTCATGTAACTCACCATCTCTTCCTTAAAATATGTCCTTTACCTGGTTTTCAAGACACCATTCCCCCTTTGCTTTACACCTTTACCTCACTGCTCCTTCTTAGGTTCTTTTGCTGGTTCCTTTTCATCATTCTAATGTGGAGATAGATGGAATACCCAAGAGCTTGTTCCTCAGATCTCTGCTCACCTTTCTCCACACCCACTCCCTAGAAGATACCATTGTTTCTCATGGCTTTAAATGGCATCTAATAGCTCATGATCCCCAAATTTAGATCTCCAGCCCAAGACTCTTCCAGGAGCAAC
Source organism: Orycteropus afer afer (assembly GCF_000298275.1). Lineage (NCBI taxonomy): Eukaryota > Metazoa > Chordata > Mammalia > Tubulidentata > Orycteropodidae > Orycteropus > Orycteropus afer. The sequence goes on from NW_006921604.1 coordinate 11,442,424, forward strand.
AGACTCATAGCTAACTGTCTCCTTGATATCTGCAGTTGGGCCAAGTATTGTGTCAAACTTGCTGTTGTTGTTGTTAGTTGCCAATGACTCTGCTCTGACTCATGATAATCTTATGTACAACAGAATGAAACATTGCCTGGTCCTGTGCCATCTTCATGATTATGTGTATGTTCAAGTCAGCTATTGTGTCAATCCATCTCACTGAGGATTTCTTTCATTTTCATTGCTCTCTACTTTAGAAAGCTGGATGTTTGGTCCCAGACTTACTACATCCAAACCAGAAGCCTTGAGTATTTCCTCAGACTTGCAGTTGTCCACATCTAAATGAAGACTACTTTAACTCAACACAACTTTTGAATAACCTTTGTCTTCTTTCTATCACATGTCGCAATAAACCTATCATATAATCCTTTCCATTTTTCACTACCTACAGGATATCCATATACCTACAAATAAGACCAGTTAATACTACTGTTATTCAAATTTACATATCAACCAAAGATAAAGAAATTGAAGATTTTCACCAACTTCTGCACTCTAAAGTTGACTAAACATGCAATCAAGATGCATTGATAATTACTGGTGATTGTGTGGGAGCTCTGATAGTGTAGTGCCTAAGGCATTTGGCTGCTAACCAGAAGGCTGGCAGTTCAAACCCACCAGCCACTCCCCGGAAGGAAGGTTGGGCAATCTACTTATGTAGTGATATCACCTCAGAAACCCAAGGAGGGGTTGCTATGAGTCAGATCCAACTCAATGGCAGTGAGTTTGGTTTTGGTTTTTGGAATGCAAAAATTGGAAACAAAGAAGAAGCATCAGTAGTTGGGAAATATGGTCCTAGTGACAGAAAGGCGCTCTGGTGGTGTAGTGCCTAAGGCATTTGACTGCTAACCAGGAGGTTGGTGGTTTAAACCCACCAGTCTCTCCATGGAAGGAAGACTGGGCAATCTACTTCCATAAAGATTTACCACGTTGGAAACCCAAAGGGGGTCACTATGAGTCGGAATCAACTTGATGGCAGTGAGTTTTTTGTTTTTTTTTTTTAGTTTAGTCATAGAAATGACACTGGAAATCACATGATTGTTGTTGTTGTTATTGTTGTTAAGTGCCGTCAAGTCGTTTCCGACTCATAGCAACTCCATGCACAGCAGAACGAAACACTGCCCGATCCTGCGCCAGCCCCACAATCCCTGCTATACTTAAGCCCATCATCGCAGCCACTGTATCAATCCATCTTGTTGAAGGCCTTCCCCTCTTTCGTCAACCCTCCACCCTACCAAGCATGACATCCTTCTCCAGGGAATTGTCCTTTCTTACAACATGACCAAAATAAGTGAGACGAAGTCTGGCCATTCTTGCTTCCAAGGAGCATTCTGGCTGATCTGTTAGTTCTTTTAGCAGTCCACGGTACTTTCAGCATTCTTCACCAGCACCACAACTCAAAAGCATCAACTCTTCTTCGGTCTTCCTTATTCATTGTCCAGCTCTCACATGCATAC
>NW_006921604.1:11444584-11445461 GCF_000298275.1 Orycteropus afer afer
AACATCTTTCTGGTATTCTTTGCCTTGAGCCAAGATCCATCTGACAACAGCTATGATATCCCTTGTTCCACGTCCTCTTCCGAATCCGGCTTGAATCTCTGGAAGTTCTCTGTCAATATACTGCTGCAAATGCTTCTGAATTATCTTCAGTAAGATCTTACTTATGTGCGATATTAATGATATTGTTCTATAATTTCACATGATAGAGTTTTTCAAGACCAATGACTTATTCATTGTAAATACCTTTTTCAACAACATAAACAGTGAATGTACATGTGGACTGTGCCAGATGTACACAGAATCAAATTGACTACATCTGTGGAAAGACATGATGGAGAAGCTCAATATCACCAGTCAGAACAAGGCCAGGGGCAACTGTGGAACAGACCATCAACTGCTAATATGCAAGTTCAAGGTGAAGCTGAAGAAAATTAAAACAAGTTAATGACAGCCAAAATATGACTGTGAGTATATCCCACATGAATTTGGAAATCATGTGAAGAATATATTTGACACATTGAACACCATTAGCCAAAGATCAGATGAGTAGTGGGATGACATCAAGGACATCATACATGAAGAAAGCAAAAGTCATTGAAAAGACAGGAAACGATGAAAATGAATTTCAAAAGAGACTCAAACTTGCTCTTGAACAGAGTGTAGTTAAAGTCAATGGAAGAAATGATAAGTAAAAGAGCTTAACATAAGATGTCAAAGGGCAGCTCAAAAAGACAAAGTAAACTATTATAATAAAATGTACAAAGACCTAGAGATAGAAAATCAAATGGAAAGAACACACTCTGTATTTCTAAAGGTAAAAGAACTAAAGAAAAATTCAAGCCTAGTGTTGCAATATTGAAGAATCGGAAGGAAGGTT
>NW_006921604.1:11447371-11475249 GCF_000298275.1 Orycteropus afer afer
GTAAATTTTGGTCAATGACATGAGACAAGGTGTATGTGAACTACTGTATGAAAAGTGAATTTACTCTGTAAATCTTCACCCAAATCCTAAAAAAAAAAAAAAGAACAATGAAGAATACATGAATCATCTCACAATGTGGATGAACCTGGAGGATATTACGCAGAGGGAACATTGCAGAAGGACAAATATTGTATGAGCCTATTACTATGAAAAGTCAAGGAAGGGTTTGCTTAGGAAAGGGAACTCGCTTTGTAGTTTACCAGGGACGAGGGAAGGGGAAGAGAAATTTTGGGGCTAATTGGGGGACACATGCTGAATTGGGTAAGGGGAGAGATGGTATGGAAAGAGTCTGTGACCACCGTGGTAACACTGGGGAAAGAGAGAACACCAAATTGTGCACATGAGATACGGATAACAGAGGCTGATACCAGTGTATGCAAAATACTGCATTACCACTAACACCAGACATCAGGCTACAGATAAATACACAGACAACTGAGAAGATCAGATGGGGGTTGGTGAAAAGAAATATAGTCTAGACCAATGATAGATTGAACTGAGGATAATCTTACATAGATACTAGTGATACAAAATAACCAAATTATCACAAAAGCAACAGAAGATAAATTTGAAGTAATCCCTCAGAGACAGCCAGACATCTTGGGATAGAGAACCACTGGATCTGACGACTCAGGACCATAGTATTGGGGGACACCAGACTCAATTGGCACAACATAATACATAAAACTCTTGTTCCACAACCTACTTTGGTGTGTAGCAACAGGTGTCTTAAAAGCCTGCAAGCGGCCATCTAAGATGCAGCTAATGGTCTCCTCTCATCTGAAGCAAAGAGCGAAGAAAACCAAGGGCATTTGGAAACAATCAGCCCTAGGAAAGAATGGTCCAGCTATCAATGCCAACCACTTGGGAAGGGATCAAAACTGGAGATCCTGGAGAGAGTGGGAGGAAAAATGTGGAACAAAATTCAAAAACACGATAATGACCAGAATTACTGGTCAGATGGGGTTTGGTAAGACCTCCCAAGATTATGGCCCTGGGATACACTTTAGGCCTGGTGTAAAACTCACTCCCAGGAACTGGCTCTCAGCCCAGCAGCAGTAAGACTTACATGCAGAACACCAACCCAGGGTGATGCACCCACCTATTCTATGAAGATATACCCCTTGGAGCAATCAGCCATGGGGCACCAGAGGGGCAACATTCACATGGGGGAAAAGCTGGACAGACAGGAGTGCATAACTAATAAGAGCACAGGGATGGGGGTGGGGGTCACTGACAAGGGAGAGGAAGAGAGTGGGTTAGGGTTGGGGATGGTAATTGGGGAGTGAAACCAAATGTTCATGAACTGTTGAATGTAAAACAAATTCTGCTCTGTAAATTTGTACCCAAACCACAATAAAAAGAAGAAAATTGAAAGAATACACAGAGTTACTGTAATAAAAAGAATTGGTCAACATTCCACCATTTCAGGAGGTAGCATATATTCAAGAATCAATGGTATTGAAGGAAGAAGTCTAAGCTACACTGAAGGAATTCGCAAAAAACAAGGCACCAGGAATGAACAAAATATTCATTGAGATGTTTCAACAAACAGATGCAATGTTGGAAGCACAAATTTGGAAATTTGGAAAAAACTACCTGGCTAACCAACAGGAGGAGATCAATATTTGTGCCTATTCCAAAGAAAGATGATCCAACAGAATGTGGAAATTATAGAAAAAGATCATTAATATCACATGCAAATAAAATTGTAATTTTAAAATAATTTTTAAATGTTGCAGCAGTACATAAATAGGGAACTGACAGAAATTCAAGTCAGATTCAGAAGAGGACATGGAATGAGCACTGCTGATGTCAGATGGATCTTGGCTGAAAACAGAGAACACCAGAAAGATGTTTACTGTGTTTTATTGTCTATGTAAAGGCATTTAACTGTGTGGACCATAACAAATTGTGGATAACATTTAGAAGAATGGGAATTCCAGAATGCTTAATTATGCTCATAAAGAACCTGTATGTAGACCAAGAGGCAGTCATTTGAATGTAACAAGGGAATACTGCGTGGTTTAAAATCAGGACTAGCATATGTCAGGGTTGTACCCTTTCACCATACTTCTTCAGTCTGTATGTGGAGTGAATAATCCAAGAAGCTGGACTATATGAAGAACGCAGGCTCACGATTGGAGGAAGGTTCATTAACAACCTGTGATAGGCAGATGATAGAACCTTGCTTGCTGAAAGTGAAGGATTGAAGCAGTTACCGATGAAGATCAAAGACTACAGCCTTCAGAATGGATTACACCTCTATATAAAGAAAACAAAAATCTTTACAAGTGGGACAATAAGCAACACCATAATAAATAGGGAAAACATTGATGTTGTCAAAGATTTCATTTTACTTGGATCCACAATCAAGTCCCATGAAAGCAGTGGTCATAAAATCAAACAATATATCACATTAGACAAATCTGCTGCAAAAGACCTCTTTAAAGTGTTAAAGAGCAAAGGTGTTACTTTGAAGTCTAAGGTGTGCCTGACCCAAGGTATGGTATTTTCAATAGCCTCATATGTGAAATCTGGACAACGAATAAGGAAGACCAAAGAAATGATGCATTTGAATTACAGTGTTGGCAAAGAATATTGAATATACCATGGACTGACAGAAGAAGGAACAAATCTTTTTTGGAAGAAGTACAGCTGGTATGCTCCTTAGAAGTGAGAATGACCAGACTTCGTCTCTCACACTTTGGTCATGGTGTCATGAAATGACATGTTGTCAGAAGCGACTAATCCTTAGAGAGTATATCATGGTTGGTAAAGTAGAGGGTCCATGAAAAAGAGGAAGATCTTTAATGAAATGGATTGACACAGGGGCTGCAACAATGAATTCAAGCATCAGCAATGACTGTGAGGATGGCACTGGGCCAGGCAGTGTTTCATTCTGTCGTACCAAACCCAACTTACTGACGTCGAGTCCATTCAACTCATAGAGATCCCTCCTCAGGTTTCCGAGGCGGTATCTCTACAGAAGTAGACTGCCCAATCTTCCTTCCAAGGAGTGGCTGATGGGTGGCAATAAGTTGAAACTGACTCAGCAGCACCTAGCAACAACAATAATTAGTCTCCCTACTTTCTCTTGTATTCTTTATTTTCTAACCTCTACACATTAGCCATAGTGGGCCTTTTTCTTTTTTTCTTTCTTTTTTTTTTTTAACCCTAGATCATGCTATTTCTATGCCCCAAATCCTGCCATGACTTTCCATATCATATTAAAATCTGATGTCTGGAGAACTCTGTCCCTCATTTCTTCTAATCTCCTTTTAGTTTGCTGCATGCTAATCATGATGGCCTCCTTCTCTTTTTTCTAACACCTGCCTCAAGGTCATTGCATTGCTATGTCCTCTGCCTGGAATATTTTTCTCCAAGCTAGCATGCGCCCCTGCCTCTTTCTAGTTTCTTATTCATTCAAGCCTTCTCTGAACACTCTCCATAAAATAGCATAGACTCCATCTCCCCACCCCTCTCTATTCTGCTTACCTTTTTTATTTTCCTTCATAGCATGTCTGAGGAGTTCTGGTAGCACAGTGCCTAAGGTATCTGACTGCTAACCAGAAGGTTGGTGGTTCAAACCCAACAGCCACTCTGCAGAAACAAGACTGGGCGATCTACTCCTGTAAAGATTTATTGCTTTGGAAACCCAATGGGGGTTGCTATGAGTCAGAATCAACTTGACAGCAATAGGTTTTTTTTAGCACAGGTGACATATTGTATGCTTCTATGTTTACAGTCTATTTCCCCTACAGTAGAATGTAAGCTCCTTGAAGGTAACCCCTTTGTCTTACTGGTTCACTGCTATATAAACAGTAACTAACATACTCTCTTTTGATGAATAAAAAAATTATTTGTATAGTAGAATTTATAAACAAACTGTATCCAAGGGCAATAATAATAATAATAATAAAGGATGAAGTTAAATTACTGCTTGGCTTCTCAATGGAATTTTACATAGCCGAAAAAAAAAAAAAAAAAAAGATAGAATTGCTCATAGCTATTACCAAAGGACATGAACAATTTTCAAAAAAGACTTCAAATTGTTAACAGACACACAGGAGAAAACTATTAGCCAGCTGGCAACAAAGGAAAAAAAGTTTGAAAAACTAGAATATACCATTTCCCACAACTAAATTGGCACATGTTTTTCCTTAAAATTACATTATCAGGTTCTAGAAAAACTTTTCTGTGTTGAAGTCTCTTCTAGGGAATGTAATTTATACAGCACCTTTGGAAAGCAATTTGGAAAAAGAAAAAAGTGTATCACATAACATCGAGATGTTTATTCTTTTTGATCTGGTAATTCTCCTGGGAACATCACCTAGGATAATATATACCATGAATATTTAAAACAAAAAAAAAAGTCCAATAACCTACATGTCTCATGGTTGAGAAAATTATGACATTATCTATTCAATTGACAATTACACAACCACTAAAATATGTGTATTAAGAATTTTGTTGACTTGGGGAAATGTTTACAACATAACATTAATTCCTAAAAAATCATCCCCGGGGAAGATGTCAGATTGTCCACATAGGGAAGTGAATGGTGTTCACAGATTTCCTTTGGGAGCCTGGACAATTTTGACTTTTGCACAAAGTGACTGACTCAATGTTTTCTACCTCTGTATCCAAAGGCTTAATTAAGTCTCTCTTGAAATAATGCTTTGGTCAGGAAGTTCTTTTCAGTTAAGAATAAATAATAAAGATTTCACTCTGCATTTTCTACTGCCATTCTTCTCTATCAGTAAACACATGATTATTTAATAATATAGGAGGTTTCATGTTTAATTTTTAAACTCTAAAGTGTTATGAGGAGTTTAATTAGTAATAACATTTAACATCTATTAATGATTATTAAAATACATAAACTATTTTATTATTTATCACAATGCATTCATTTTTCATTAAAAAGCAACAACAGAAATTATTTTATTATTATTATTATCATTTACAGGAAACGCCTCATCTAGAACATGTATCTCTTTGAGATTGATATCAGTAGCTATACAGAGTTTTGAATCAGTAGCATTTGTAAGAGGAGAATGACAAAAAAGACTTCCATCAAATTTGCTCATTACCAACCACTCAAAATCCAAGAAGAACAAGTGTGAAGACAGAACTTACAGACAACCATATACCAAATTCATAAATACTAAACCTGAGCCTACGTTCCTTACCATATGAGTTTGCCTACACGTGCAGAGCCCAGCTTTAGTTCACCTAGTAAAAGTGAATTACTCACTGACTTTACTTTTTTAAATCAACCCAAAAATACTGATATAGTTGTATAGTCATATGTAGAATAATATAGAGAGACTCCTTCACTCGATTTCTGCCGATGATAATATTTTGCAGTACTATACTATATGTCACAATGAAGATATTAATATTGATACAATCCACTGCTCTTATTCAGATCTCCCCAGTTTTACTAGTTTTCATTTGTGTGTGTGTGTGTGTGTGTATTTAGTTCTATAAATGTTATCACATGTGTGCGTGATTTCCTTACCTTAAAATCTCTTGGTTGCTTTCCTTTTCCCTCTGATCCCTGTTCCCCTATCCATTTCTAACCTCTAGGAACCACTGACCTGTTATGCATTTCTAAAAATTTATCATTTCAAGAATGTTATAAAAAGGGAATCATCCAGTATATAACCTTTTAGGTAGGACTGATTTTTTCACTTGGAATAATTCCCTTGAGATTCATCCAAGTTGTTGTGTCTATCAATAATTTATTCCTTTTTTATTTCTGGGTAGTATTCCATGATATGAATGTATAAAAATTTTCTTAACCATTCACCCATTGAAGGACATTTGAGCTGTTTCCAGTTTTGGAAATAAAATTGCTACACGTTTTCGTGTGAACATAAGTCTTCATTTCTCTGGGATAAATGCCCAAGAGTACAATTGTTGGGTCATATGGTAGTTGCATGTTTAGTTTCATAAGAAACTGCCAAATTGTTTTCCAGAGTAGCTGTACAATTTTATATTCTCACCAGCAGTGTATGAGTGGTCCAGTTTTTCCATAACCTCATCAACATTGGTGGTGTTTTTTTTAAATTTTTGCAATTCTTACAGCTGTGTAGTGGTTTTAATTTGCATTTACCTGATGGCTAATGGTATTGAATATCTTTTCATGCACTTATTTGCCCTCTCTTACCCTTTTTATTAAATATCTGTTCATAACTTTTGCCTATTTTCTAATTGAATTATTTTTTCATTGTTCAGTTTTGAAACATTAGGGCTTTGTTGGATATGTGACTTGGAAATATTTTTTCTCAGTGTGTAGTATGTCTTTTTATCTTCTCACAAGGCCTTTCATGGAGCAAAAGGTTTTAACTGATGGAGTCAATTTATCAACTGGATAAATTGGGGTCAAGTCTAAGAACAATCTCATTTATCCCTAGAGCCCAAAATTTTCTCCTTAATGCAAGAGGCAACCAAAGGAGAGCTCTAAGAGACAGAAAGAGGAAGGGAGATTGATTAGATTTCCCAGGACTAGAGAGACAACATAGCACCATGGTGTCCTACAATCCCCACCCAACAGAAGGTAACTCAGGTCCCATATTTCCCTATCCACACTTTGCAAAAGGAGGTAACTGAGGTGGGCTCATTGTTCCCTTGAATCAACTGGAAGTCCCACCAATAAAATCAGGCAAGCATGGCAGCACTGCCAAATGGGATGGATCAGGAGCCCCACTGATAAAAAGCAGCAAGTGCCTGAGTCCCTCCTCATCCGCCAAGAGCACCAGGAAGCCTGGCAGCTTTGGAAAGGGGTATCTTGCCAAAACAAGTACCCAGTGCAGGAATGCTTTTTGTTTCACAGGTCTGAGACATGTTCCCCCACCCAGAGACACTAATGGCAAAGTAGCACGAGAACAAAGGATCCTGCCACAACAAGCACCCAGCCCAGAAAGCACTCTCTGCCCCTTGAAGGCAGGAGGATCCTGCCTGTGAAGCATTGATTGTTTCAATGGGCTAGAGACTCCTTTCCCCCCTCTAGAAGCACTGGGCAGCTTACCTCAGGAAACCCCTTCCACACCCTCAGGCAGCACCTGCAGGGACCAGTAAAAAAGCACCAGAAGCACCATACAAACCAAGTAGACAAAAGTAACACCACAAGGCTCTGAAAATCAAACCAGAGCCACAGTATACAAAAGTAAGCTGCAGAGTTAACCTGAAAAAGACAGTATCCTAACCTAATAATCAAAATGCTCAGAATATAATTTAAAAACCACTTGTCATACCAATAACCAGGAAAATTACAACTTGAATGAGAAAAGACAATCAATTGATGCCAACATTGAGATAAATCATTTGTTGGAATTATCTGACAAGAATTATAAAGCAGTCATCATAAAAAAATACTTCAATAAGCAATTACACATTCTCTTGGAACAAATTTAAAAAATAAAAATGTCAGCAGAGAAATAGAAGTTATTTAAAAAAAAGAAGAAGAAGAAGAAAGAATGAACCAATGGGAATTAAGAACTGAAAAATGTAATAACAAAGAAAAACGTATTAGATGGGCCCCAAAATAAAGTGGAGATGAACAGAGGATATAATCAATGAAGATGAGAAAATAATATAATTTACTCAAGCTGAGAAACAAATAGAATATAAACTGGAAAAAAGAAAGAAAGAAAACAGATCCTCAAGGATCTGTGGGAAAAAAAACAAAAGAGCCACCATTTGTAGCATCAGAATCCCAGAAGGAGAGGAGAAAGAGATGAGATTGTGACTAAAAGAGAATCAAATATATAATGACTGAAAATTTCCAAATTTAGCAAAAGAGATAAACTTACAGATTCAAGAAGCTGAGTAAACCCTAAACAGGATAAATCCAAAGAAATCCAAACCAAGACATATTATAATTAAACTTCTGAAAACTAAAGAATAGAAAAAAAAAAAAAAAAGAAATTGAAAGCAGCCTGAGGGAAATAACACATTACCTACAAAGAATAGCAATGTATATGACAGTTAAAGTCTCATATGAAACCATGGAGGCTTGAAGGGAGCATCACAATATCTTTCAAGTACTGAAAGAAAAGAACCGTTAGCCACAAATTCTGTATCTAGCAAAACTATCCTTCAGGAACAAAATGGAAATAAAGACAGTTTCAGATAACAAAAAATCTAAAAGAATTTGTCACTATTAAACCTACCCTTAGAGTGGCAAAAGAAATTGTTCAAACATTAAAGTATTAATAAAAGAAATAATCTTGATGCATCAGAAAGAAAGAAAAAAATGGGAAAAGAACATCTAAGGGTATATACAATAGACTATCCTCCTCATGAGTTTTACAAACCATATTTGATAAGGAAACAAAATTTATAACACCATCTGATACTTATGGTAACAGGAGGCAGTAAATGGACCTAAATAGAAGACTTCTACACATTACCAAAGTTGTGAATATTGCTACCAGTAGATTGTGATAAGTCATTATGTATACAGTAATACCCAGATAACCACTGTAAAAACTATTCAAAGAGATATACTCAAAAATATTATAAACAAATCAAGATGGGATCTTAAAAGCTATGCAAGTAATCTACTGGATAACAAGAAAAGAGAAAAAAGGAATAATCATCAGAGGAAACAAACAATAAAATAAGAGCCATAAGCTCGAATATATGAATAATAATTTTAAAAAATTGCCATTGACTTGCCCCCAACTCATGGTGAGCTCACGTGTATCAGAGTAGACCTGTACTCCATAGAGTTTTCAGTGACTGATTTTTCAGAAGATTGACAGACCTTTCCTTCAAGGTACCTCTGAATGGACTAACCTTTTGCTTAGCAGCTAAGCATGCTGTTTGTACCACCCAGGGTCTCCAATATATGAAAGATTACTTTATATTTAAATAGTCTAAATAAACTAATTAAAAAATAGAGAGTGACGGAGTAGATTAAAAAAGGATACCTTTCTACACTGTTTACAAAAAAAAAAAAAAAACCATCAAATTCAATGACATAGGTAGGTTGCAAGTAAAAGAATGGGAACATTAAGAACAACAAAAAATATATTAGTAGCTATATTGATATCTTGGGAGCTCTAGTAGCGTACTGGCTAAGGCACCTGACTGTGAACCAGGAGACTGGTGGTTCAAACCGACTTGATGGCACATAACAACAACATATTGATATTTTATAAAGTAGATTCCAAAGCAAGCAAAATGACTAGAGATGAAGAAAGACATTATGTAATGATTTTTTAAAAAAAGTCAATCCACAGAGAAGACATAATTATTCTAAATGTGCACTCATCAAATAACAGAGTTCCAAAATATATGAAGCAAAACTAATAGAGCTGAAAGGAGAAAAAGGCAAAGCCACAGTTATGTTTTGGGCTTCAACATCATCCTGTCATCAACTCTTCTTGTTACTGTGTCCTATCAAGTTGATTCAGACTCATAGTGACCCTGTATGACAGACTACAACTGTCCCATAGGGTTTCCTAGGCTAAAATCTTTCAGGGAGATCACCAGGCCTTTTCTCCATTGGACCAGCTGAGTGTGTTCAAACTACCAATCTTTCAGTTAGCAGCCAAGGGCAGCTGTACCACCAAACTCTCTAAAAGAAAATCAGCAATAGAAAAGTTCAGGATACCCCATAGGATCTAACTGGCATGTGTAGAATACTCCACCCTACAACAGCAGAATAGCAGAATTTTTTTTTTTTTCCAATTGCACATGGAACATTCACCAACAGAGACCATATACTGGGCCATAAAACAAATTTAAAGGAACTAACATTATATAAAGTATATTCCCCGACCATAATGGAATCAAACTAGAAATCAATGAGAGATTGAAAACAAGAAAATCTCCAAACATTTGGAAATAAATAAAACAACAATCCAATGGTCAAAAAAGAAATATTTAAAATTACACAGAACTTCATGAAAGGGCTTCCTGACATTTGAAAGCATCTCTTGGACATTTAAAAAAAAAAAAAAAAAATTACTATGCAGATATAAAAAACGCCTTAAATACTTTTAAGTGATTTAAATATTGCATTATCAACAGATAGTAAGCAAATCTATCATTTTTAAAATGAAAATTGTAGAATGCTGCTTTGGCTTGCACAATTTTAAGAGTTCTAGAATAGTTTTGCAACACATTCTCTCATAAAAATGGCATGACTTTTTGATAAGACAGCCTATCTCCTATTTTACATATCCCCTACACTGTCAGTGGGGGTGGAGAGTATGAGATTGGGGTTTGGATCTAGGACTCCTCCTCTTCTGCTCAATTTATTAATGTGAGGTATCTTCTCGAGGAACCTGTGTGTGTGTGGTGAAAATATACACACCAAAACATTCACCAATTTTCATTTCTACATATACAGTTCAGTGACACTGATTATGTTCTGCACATTGTGCAACCATTCTCACTATCCTTTTCCAAATTATTCCACCACCATTAACATAAACTCAATGTTCCCTAAGGAAAAACTCCTTTCTGCCTCCCTCCCAACCCGAGTAACCATTAATAATCTTTGGTTTCTATAGATTTGGTTATTTCATATAAATTAAATCACTTAGTATTTGTCCTTTTGCAACTGAGTTTTTTTTTGCTCAGTAAAGACCCTCAGTGAGATGGATTGACACAGTAGCTGCAACAATGGGCTCAGGCATAGCAATGATTGGGAGGATGGCAGAGTACTGGGCAGTGTTTTGTTTTGTACATGAGGTCACTGTGAGTCAAAATTGACTCCACAGCACCTAATAATGACAATAACGTTTTCACGATTCATCCATCTTGAGGCATGCATCAGGACTTCATTTAAGCCTGAGTAATATTCCATTGTATGGATATACCACATTTTGGGTATTCATTCATCTGTTGATTTACAGCCTTAGAAATGCTTTTGAGCATTTCTACTCTGTAATATAGGGTCACTATGAATTGGAATTAACTCCACAGCAATAAGGGTTTTTTTTTTTTTTTTTTTTTTTTGTTAATAGCTAATGATATTGAATATCTTTTCATGTGCTTACTAGCCATTTGAATATCCTCTTTGGTACAATGTATGTTCAAGTCTTAAGGAACATTTCTCTTCTCCATTCACATCTCTCTTGGTTATCTAATTTAGTTCTACAGCTTTAAACTCTAGCCATGTGTCAATGACTCTCAATTAGACACCTCTGGCTCTGAACCCCAGACTCATTTGTTTAAATGCAAACTTGGCATATCTACCAGAGATATCTAACCGGAATTTCACTGTATACAATAGGACTCTTGACTTCCCATAAACCTGCTTCTCCCCCTAGTCTTCTTGTCTCAGAAATCAGCACCCTCATTCACCTACTCTCTCAAGCCAGACTCCCTGGAGTCATCCTGGATTTTTCTTTTTCTCACATTCATGCCACATCCATGACATAAATCTGCAAACTCTTGTAGGCCAACCTGCCTAAACATTCTTCTCCTCTCCACCTTACTTCTACCACTTTAACCCAACAACCATCATTGTTCATATGGATTATTACAATAACCTCCTAGCTATTTTCCATGCTTCTTTTCTTTTCTCCCTACAATCCATTCACCATGTGGAAGAAAACCATTTTAAAAAATAAAACAGATTATACTACTCTCTGTGCACAAATTTCTACAGCTTTCCAATACACTTAAAATTTATTTACTTATTTACTGTGTCTCCTTCAACTAAAATATGCATTTTATGAGAGAGAATACACAAAACATTGTCCGACATAGTGCCAGAAGATGATCACATCAGGTCAGGAGGAACTCAAAATATGACTGGGGAAGAGCTGCCTCCTCAAAATAGAATGGACCTTAATGATATGGATGGAGCAAAGCTTTTGGGACCTTCAGTTGCTGATGTGGCATGACTCAAAATGAGAAGAAACAGCTCCAAACATCCATTAATAATTAGAACATGGAATGTATGTAGTAAGAATCTAGGAAAATTGGAAGATGTCAAAAATGAAATGGAATGCATAAAGATTGATATCACAGGCATTAGTTAGCTGAAATGGACCAGTTTTGGCCATTTTGAATCAGACAACCATATGAGCTACTAATCTGGGAATGACAAATTGAAGAGGAATGGTGTGGCATTCATCATCACAAAGAATGTTTCAAGATCTATCCTGAAGTACAATGCTGTCAGTGATAGGATAATATCTATATGCCTACAAAAAGACCAGTTAATACTACTATTATTCAAATTTATGCACCAACCGCCAAAGCCAAAGATGAGGAAAATAAAGGTTTTTACCAACTTCTGCAATCTGAAATTGCCTGAACGTGCAATAAAGATGTGCTGATTATTACTGGTGATTGGAATACAAAAGTTGGAAAACATGGTCTTGGTGATAAAAATAACACTGGAGAATACATGACCAACGATGTATTCATGCCAAATACCTTTTTTCAACAACACAAACGGTGGCTATACATGTGGACTTTGCCAGATGGAGTACACAGGAATCAGATTGACTGCATCTGTGGCAAGAGGCAATGGAGAAGCTCAATATCTTCAGCCAAAACAAGGCCAGGAGCAGATTGTGGAATACGCCATCAACTGCTCATATGCAAGTTCAAACTGAAGCTGAGGACAATTAAAAGAAGTCCACAAGAGCCAAAATATGACCTTGATTATATACCTCCTGAATTTAGAGACCTTCTAATGAATTGACTTGATGCACTGAACAACAAAAACCAGAGGAATTGTGGAAAGACATCAAGAACATCATCCATGAAGAAAGCAAGAGAACATTACAAAGACAGCAAAGGAAGAAAAAACCAAAATGGATGTCAGAAGAGACTCTGAAACTTGCCCTTGAGCAGAAAGTCACTAAAGCAAATGGAAGAAATGACAAGATAAAAGAGCTGAACAGAAGATTTCAAAGAGCAGCTCGAGAAGATAAAGCCAATTATTACAATGAAACATGCAAAGACCTGGAGTTGGAAAACCAACAAGGGGAGAACATGCTTAGAGTTTCTCAAGCTGAAAGAACTGAGGAAAAAATTTAAGCCTCAAATTGCAATATTGAAAGATTCTATGGGTAAAATACTGAATGATGCAGGAAACATCAAAGAAAGATGGAAGGAATACACAGGGCCACTGTACCAAAAAGAATTGGTCGATGTTCATCCACTTCAGGAGGTGGCATATGATCAAGAACAAATGGTACTGAAGGAAGAAGTCAAAGCTGCATTGAAGAAATTGGTGAACAAGGCCCCAGGAATTGACAGAATACCCATAGAGATGTTTTAACAAACGGATGCTGTGCTGGAGGCACTATGCCAAGAGATTTGGAAGACAGCTACCTGGCCAACTGACTGGAAGAGATCCATATCTGTACCCATTCCAAAGAAAGGTGATCCCACAGAATGTGGAAATTATCAAACAATATCAATTAATGCCACATGCAAGTAAAATGTTACTTAAGATAATTCAAAAACAGTGGCAGCAATATATTGACAGAGCACTTCCAGAAATGCAAGCTGGATTCAGAAGAAGATGTGTAATGAGGGATATCATTACTGATATCAGATGGATCTTGGTTGAAAGCAAAGAATACCAGAAAGATGTTTACTTGTGTTTTATTGACTATGCAAAAGCATGTGATTGTGTGGGTCATAACAAATTATGGATAACATTGAGAAGAATGGGAATTCCAGAAAACTTAATTGTACTCATGAGGAACCTGTACAGAGATCAGGAGGCTGTCATTCGAACAGAACAAGGGGATACTGCATGGTTTAAAATCAGGAAGGGAGTGTGTCACGGTTGTATACTTTCACCATACTTATTCAATTTGTATGCTGAGCAAATAATCAGAGAGGGTGGATTATATGAAGAAGAACATGGCATCAGGATTGGAGGAAGTTTCATTAACAACCTGCAATACGCAAGTGACACAACTTTGTTTCCTGAAAGTGATTTGAAGCACTTATGATGAAGATTGAAGACTATAGTCTGCAGTATGGATTACACCTCAATATAAAGAAAACAAAAATCTTCACAAATGGACCAATAAACAGCATCACAATAAAAGGAGAAAAGATTGAAGTTGTCAAAGACTTCATATTACTTGGTTCTATAAGCAATGCCAATGGAAGCAGAAGTCAAGATATAGACAACATATCACATTGGGCAAATCTGCTGCAAAAACCTCTTTCTAGTGCTGAAGCGCAAAGATGTTTCCTTGAAGACTAAGATGTGCCTAACCCAAGCCATGGTATTTTCAATCGCCTATTATGCATGTGAGAGCTGGACAATGAATAAGGAAGACCAGAAGAAGAGTTGATGCTTTTGAACTGTGGTGCTGGCAAAGAATACTGAGAGTACCATGGACTGCCAAAAGAACTAACAAATCTGTCCTGGAAGAAGTGCAGCTGGAATGCTCCTTGGAAGTAAGAATGGCCAAACTTTATCTCACCTACTTTGGCCATGTTGTCAGAAGAAACCCTTCCCAGGAGAAGGATGTCATGCTTGGTAAAGTGGAGGGTCAGTGAAAAGGGGGAAGGCCCTCAAAGAGATGGATTGACACAGTGGCTGCAACAATGGGTTCAAGTATAGCAAGGGTCGTGCGGCTGGCACAGGACCGGGCAGTGTTTCGTTCTGTTGTATATAAGGTCACTAAGAGTCAGAGACGACTCAACGGCACTTAACAACAACAATAAGTTTCTGTCTTATTCGTTTCATTATTCCCAGGATCTGGCAATCAACAAGGTATCTATAAATATCTGTTGAATAAATGAATGAATGAATGCTTCCAGGACAACAGCAGCAATAATGATGAAAAAATTATTTTGGGAATCTATGTCAAAGTATGACTATTATACAAGCATATAATCCAATCACAACAATGTACAAATAACATGCACATAGAAAGACCGGATGGAAATAAATAAACTTGTTAAAAATGGTTGGTTTTTGGTGCTGAGATTACGGGCAATTTTCCTCTTCCTTCCTTCTACTTTGCTGAATTTTTCATATTTTCCAAATTAGCATGAATATTTTTATAATGGAAAGAACTCAAATGAGTTTTAGTTTTTAAGCCATCCCTTGAGGCGCTTCTCCCCAGGCCGAGTTATCCTCATATCTCTGACCTTTCCATTTTCTTACCCCAATTGTCTTTTGGGCTCTTTGCAACCTTCTTCTCAAGTAGCATAATCTCTACTCACTGATCAAACCCTCGACATGTTTTCATTCATATTTTAGATAACAATTTTCTTCTGCAGGTATGAAAATTCATGGAAGGGAATTTTTCCTTTCATAGTAGGCATCATAGAGCATACATGTTCAAAAGTAGTAATAAAGTCCTGATTTTAGAAGTGGCTCCTAAAGAGACCTGGAAAGGTTCTAATGGGGTATAAAAACTGGCAATTAATTCCTGAATGAATGCCTAAGAAACACTAATGAGCTTCATATGTTTCCTCTTTTTATAAGTGGAATTGAATGAATTATGTTATTCACACTTTTCAAGTGTGAATCTTAGCTAAAGTAGGCTTAATTATGTTTGGGCAAAGTACTATGAAAGCAACGTGGTACTCAAAAACTAATCTACAGAAATGAAAGAAATATATATAGTACTACAAAAGGGAGCATTTTTCTTCTGAAAAAATAAAATATCGTTGCCCAGGACATGGGCATGTGTTGCCTTGCCATCTGTCAGGCAGTGACTCCATCTAGGGTGCTGACATGTTAATTTCAGGAATATGTGTCTGAGAGGAGAAACATACAACATATTTTATGAGAACTTTCACTCAGGGGCTGAAGTCCAAGCTGGCTTTAGGGGTGGTCTAGTGGCCACCTGAACAAGTCAGGTTTCTTGCCAATTCTGAAACTGGTCCATTTCCAGATATCATTAGAAGAAGCTAAACAGAGCAGGTGGGAGAGAGGGCAGATCAAACTGCTCAGGAACTCTGGACAACATGGACACCCATGCACACCACAGCCCTTTAGATTCAGAGGGGAATAAAAAACCATCCACCATGTAACTTATTTCTCATCACCTGCCATAGGTGAAGGTTGTTGGTGTTGGATGCTTATGGGGATAAGGTCTGGTCTCCACCCTCAAAAATTTTACACTCTTATTGGAGAGCAAGGAGCTCTGGTGGCATAGTGGATGAGACATTTGGCTGCTAACCAAAAAGTCAGTGGTTCAAACCAACCAGATTCTCCATGGGAAGAAGATGAGGCAATCTACTTTCATAAAGATTTACAGCCTTGGAAACTCAATGGGGGTTGCTATGCGTCTGAATTGACTTGATGGCAGTGGTTTTGGGTTTTGGTTTATTAGAGAGCTACATACAACCCACAACTGAGAAGAGAAACCATTTCAGTCAGCACATGTCTGTGAAGGAGCCCTTTGGCTCGAAAGTTAAATGCTTAGCTGCTAACCAAACGGTTGGTTCTTCAAACCCACTCAGTGGAGAAAGGTGTGACAATCTGCTCTTATAAACACACACACACACACACATATATATATATATATATATATATATATATGTCCAACTGATGGAGAATACAGTAGCCACTCCCTGTTATAATTTTCACCATTAGCTTCGCACCCTAGAAGTACATGCTGGTTACCAGAACCTTGTTTATTTACCACCCAGAAATTTTCAACATGAATTTTCAAATGGTCCACTGTGATGTTGGCAATCACTTGGCCCTCTTTGAAGTCAATAATTTACATCATTTAATAATTTAGAAGAAAAATTACTAAAAAGAAAGAAAACCATACAGGGCAGTTCTACTCTGCCACATGGGGGTCACTATGAATGAAATTGACACCATGGTCCCCAACAGCAACAACATATAGCCTGTGCTGAGATGAGAAGTGGTTCCATAGGTCAGAGGTAGGAACAGGCTATCAAGGACTAAAGTGGTGGCAGACTAGTAAAGCTGAGGTGCCACGGCCAAACCTCGGTCCCTGCAAGTTTAACCTGATGTGGGACATCACCGTCGGAATTCTTGTAGAGATACCAGGCTTTCTAGGAGAACTGATTAGCTGGAGAAAAGACATCTTTCTATGAAACGAAATCTTCATTAAATACTCTCATCCTGTCTGCTGTAATTCCTATTGTATGAATGCAGCCAGAGAGGATCTTGTTCATAAATTTTGAACATGATTTACTGCTGATTAGCTGGACTAGTGGAAGCATGTCTCTCTAATCTGAAAATTGTTTGATCTCTGCTCTAAACTATAGGTTGTGTATTTGCCTTTCTGGTTAATGCTTTTCTGAGACTTCTACTAAAATTAGTGGACATTTCCCACTCACATATGTGTTAAGAGGTGAGAAGAGAGTGAGAAACAGACTGCCAGGAGGGGAAAACCAGCGCAAGCCTGAGAAGACATTGCTGCACGTGTTTAATGTATAATCAATAAATGCAAAGTAAGTAACAGTGATATATTGTTTCACCTATCAGACTGACAAAGATGAAAGGACTGATGAAGTTCATCATTGGTGAAAGTGTAAGAAGTAAAAGGGCACACAGGTGTATTATTGGTGCATATATAAATCAGGACACTTTTTTCTTGCCACTTCACAGCATCTACTAAAATATTTAAAGTTCATACCTTTGACCCAGCATTTCCACTTCTAAAACCTAAGCTTCCAAATCCTGCCTGTTGTTCTTGGATGCCATTGAGGTGATTCTGACTCACAGCAGCTCAGTGTGACAGAGTTTAACTACCCAAAGGATTTTCTAGGCTGTAATCTTTATGGGAGCAAATTGCAGGTCTTTCTCCTGTAGAGCCATTGGTTAGCAGTTAAGCAAGTCGCCATGGTACCACCAAGGCAAAAAGATTCAAGAATGCTTCTTGGATCACTATTTTATAACTTCAAAGTATTAAAAAGTTAGAAGTAACCAAGATGAACTCTGAAAAAGAATATGAGCTAAATGCTGTTATATCTACATAATGATCTTAATAAGAATGTGTTAGACCTGTTTGTACTGACATGGAAAAGTGAAAAATGGGCTCAGAACAACATTGATGATGTGAGTCTAAATAATAACAACAGTGATAGAATTATTATTATAAAAGAGAAGACAGAAAATTATATACTGATCTTTAGCAGTGTGTCTCTAGAAGTGAGATTGTGTAGATTTTTAGAAAGTTTGGGATCCTACCTAACTTTGTACCATGTAAGTTGCTCTGGCTGCTAACCAGAAGGTCAGTGGTTCAAACCCACCAGCTGCTTCATGGGAGGAAGATGAGGCAATCTATTTCCATAAATATTCACAGCCTTGGAAAGCCTATGGGGGTTGCTATGAGTCGGAATCAACTTGATGGGAATGGGTTTGGTTGTGTTGGTTTTGTACCATGTAATCAGAGAAAAGGTCCAGCACATCCTAGTGGAGTTCCAAAACACACCTCCAGTCCACTCATATGTGGCAGAGATTATTCATGACCAAAAGGAGCCCAGGTGGCACAGTGGTTAAGTGCTTGGCTGCTAATTGAAAGATCTGCTATTAGAACCCACCAGCTGCTCCATGGAAGAAAGACATGGCAATCTGTTTCTATAAAGATTTACAGCCTTGGAAATCCTATGGCGCAGTTCTACTCTGTCCCTTAGGGTCACTATGACTCAGAATCAACTCCATGGTAATGGTTTTTTTTCGTTTTATTCATGACCTTTGTAAACATGTGAAAGTATGAAGTGATACTTCACAGATGCCTTAGGAGACATTTTCTGTGTGAATAAACAAGAGATGTGGACATGTCTATGTGGCGAGGTTTCTTTAGATGCCCACATCAAGAATTACAGAGGGTTGTGTGTTTTTGAACAAGCAATTTTTAAGTGTCCTGAAGTATCAATTTCTTCATTTTAACATGAAGTTGGGTGAGGTATTCTGTTGAAAGTCCCCTCCAGTTGAGACAGGCTCAGCCCCCAGGTATGGGAAATGTGTGTGAGTGATTTTTCCTAGCAAATGACAATGATATGAGAGCAGACAGACCTCCTCTGAGGTAGCTAAACACAGACTTTTCCACAACACCTTTGGTGGCCTTTCCCTTTCTAGCACTTTCTCTCATTCTTTCCAAGCCCTCTGCATTCCATCTCTGCTTGACTGAAGAGAGAGAGAGAGAGAGAGAGAAGAGAGAGAGAGAGTACAGGAAATGTATTAGGAAAAAGAAAAGATGAATGGTGAAGGGTCAGTTAAGAGAGAGGGCAATTAAAGATGAGTTACTGGAGGTGCAAGTCAAATTAACAAAAGTTTGAAAAACAAACCAAATCTTTGGAGGCAATGCCAGGTGAAGTGATGACTAACACATAGCTAATAGAGCCTGGCATTCCATTCCAGGCCTCGCTAGAAGGCCTGCTCCACAATGTGGTCATTGATCCAGCCCCGGTGTTCACAGCCTCGGCCACTCTCATTTCCCCTTCCTGCCCACCACCCTCCTTCCCACCTCCCTGCTGCTTCAGGCTGGAGGCCACTGGCTGCTCAGGAAGCTGTGCCGTCCTGGCTGCGTGTGCACAGACCTGCAGTGGGTCAGGAGCCCTGGAGAGCTGGTGGCTCCAGGCCCCACCCCCCAATAAGAGCAGGTTTTGTGGCAAATAAGTTCACAAGCATTAAGTCCTTTGGAGCAGTCTTGCAGAGGGAATGCCTTTGCTGCTGGCCAGGGCTGGGCCCAGGGAGGATGCTGAAACAGTTAATGATGTTAGAGTGGTTATATCCACCCAATACCAGCACAATACACATTCTTCTCTGGTGTATATGGGTCATTCTCCAGGACAGACCAACATGTTAGGTCACAAAACAAATCTCAATAAATTTAAGAAAATGAAATCATACAAAATATTTTCTCTGACCACAATGGTATGAAACTAGAAATTAGTACCTGAAAGAAAACTGGAGAATACACAAACATGGAAATTAAACAACACACTATTAACCAACCAATGGGTCAAGGAAGAAATCCAAAGGGACATTCAGAGCATTTATAATACACTTTGTGTGCACTCTGTACCAGCCTTAATCCACATAACAACTCCACAGGGGGGCATTACTATTGGCATTGAATGGTGGGAAGGTCAGGGTATGTCAGAGGGGCCAGGTGACTTGTCTAAAATCACCCAGCCAGAAAGGAATGGAGTCAAGGTTCAAACTCTGGTCAGCCTGGCCCCTCTTGCTCTGACAGGCTAATTTTGGATCTTTCCAGGTATACCTCCCATTTTCTCCTCCAGAACCTTGACTGTGTCCCACAGTTTTCTTACAGAGCTTTACACACTTGGCAAATCTTTCATTTGGAGAGCCAGGCTTGCTGAAAGCAAGATTTCTCCATCTATCTCTGTTTGTGGAGCTCTGGTGGCATAATTCTTAAAACACTGGGCTGCTAACCAAAAGGTCAGCAGTTTGCACCCACCAGCAGTGAGTCTGTAAAGATTTACAGCTTTGGAAACCCTATGGGGTGGTTCTACTCTGCCTTATAGAGTCACTATGAGTCAGAATCAACTAGATGGCAGTAAGTTTGGTTTTGTTTTGGGGATCTCTGTTTGTGGTGTGCTTTTGAATACATTAAAATTCAAAAATCAATGTAAAATCTCAGTAAATAATTACAAGGCAATCACTACTACAATGTAATATTACTCCCCGGGAGTGTTTAAAAGAGCATCTGTGGTTATTGGGTTTGCAGCTCTGTCACTGATTGAGTAAAACCATCCCCCGCCCTGAGCTCATTGTTATACCCTATGGAGGCTGTGTGTGCCAGGCAATGCCCAGTCCACTCTGGGTGTCCATTTGGCCTCTTGGTGCCTCTCAACTCTGACTTCCTGTAAGCAGCACCCAGTTCTCATCACACTGCATGGCCTGAACAAGCCAACAACGCTTCTGATAGATGTGAGGGTGATAGGATGTACACTCAGTTTTATCAAAAATAAATTGTACACATTTATCAAAATTTGGCAGTGATAGTTTGTGGCACACAGGTTGAGAACAACTGTGCTAAAGTGGTAACTGAAAATGGCTTTTCAGAGCTACTTCTCCGGGGCATTACTGCAGGCTGGGTGAGATCCCTGAAGACCCAGCTGTCTTCAAGATGCAAAGGATACATCTGTAATGGTGGTTTCAGGCATCCAAGGGGAAAGGTATGGGAAGGGGCAGGGAGGACAATGGGTGGATGAGGGGGGCATTCCTCAAGTCTCTTAAATCATGCACAACTTATTTTCAAAGTTCTGCTAAGAGAAAACGTGACTATTTACAATGGTTCTCAGATGTAAGGCTCCACATTCAAATACAGCAAGGGCAGAATGTGCTTTCCTCCCAAAATAGGGCCATGGGCCTTCTGTGACATTTCTCTCCTTTTTCAGGAAGTCTTCCAAGAGCCATCTATATATTGTGGGCAGTATTGCACTTCCTGGAAGAGATAATCTTATCTTAACTGGCAGATTTAAGTGAGCCTAAAAACCAGGGAGCTGATACCCTAAGCACAAAGTCTCCAGTTAGGTTCTAAATATTAGATGATAAAATAGTGGTTAGATGCATATTAGTTACATTTACCTATGGTGTAGTTGTCAGATAACAGTGGATAATTGCCAGTGGAAATCTACGCCTCTGACAAAATAACCTAATTTTTTCCCTAACCATCCTTTCATGCTTATATTATACTGAAAAAAAAAAAAAAAAAAGTGTGCAGAATATGGCCTTCAAAACAAATGCAATCAAACCAAGATGTTCTTGTTTAAGAAACAGATTCTGAATTAGAGCCATGAGAACTTTCACAATTTTATAAGATATGATTTACAGAATATGTGGTAGTTGTATAAAATATGATTTACCTTGCTGACTTTATAAAATTTCACACTCTAATTTTATCTATAGATATTCTAATTTTTCTATAATCTGATAGGCATTTTACTGAAAGTATAAACATGAATTTCTTTGCTGCATCTTTTCTATCACCAGTGTATTTCACATAACACCCAACAGGAAGTCAGGATACTGCTGACCAAAAGTGAACCTGCGTAGTCAACCTGCTCTGTTCAGCACTAGGATGGGACAGTGCCCTGTACACATGGCAAATGTTCAATCATCCATTCAACAAGCCTACACTGCTCTTCCATTACTGTGTTCTGCACTTGGTATGGTCAGGACTCCTGCATGATAGAATAAATGACTCTTAGAAAGAAAATCCACCACTTGTCTGTCAGTTTGTCCTAATGTGGTGGCTTGCATGTTGCTGTGATGCAGGAAGCTATGCTACTGGTATTTCAAATACCAGCAGGGTCACCTATGAGGGACAGGTTTTAGCAGAGCTTCCAGACTAAGTCGGACAAGGAAGAAAGTCCTGGTAATTCACTTTCATTAGCCAATGAAAACCCTATGTATCAAAATAGAACATTGTCTGATTTGCTTGCTTTGGGCACATCATCAGGAAGGATCAATCGTGGGAAGAGGAGATGCTGTCTGGTGAAGGACAGGGCCAGTGAGTACATGGATGACATTCACTGAGATGGATTGGCACAGTAATCACAATTTCAAACATGCTGGCGATTATGAGGATGATGCAGGAGGGGACAACATTTCATTCTGTTGTTCATGAGGATGCCGTGAGTCAGAGTCAACTCAATAGTAACTAACAAGAAAAAGAAGAAAGAAAGTAATGCAATTATTTTTTTTTTTCTATCTATGCAGATATAGTCTATACTTGTGTACATCTTCTACCTTATTTAAGATAGTTTGGACAAACCCTGCCAGGCCAGTTTTCCATTTGTTCTACAAGGGCCCTAAAGGCCCATGTTGGTGGTGCCACACATCATGTTTTTGTCAGGACATTCCTAGGGATCCTTGCCCTAGGATAGAACAGAGCTAGAGTACAGAATGTCTTTTCTAGTTTATTGCTTTTCACTAAAATAATAAAATTGACTCTGACATAATGACTTCACCAATTAGACTTAGGCAAAGAAAAAACTCTGATGGCATAAAGTTAGCTGTGGAAACAGAAACCTCTCCAGGAGTCCCTGCAGCAATTATCTGGATTCTCTCAGGGAGCGGGTGACAGGGGGGTAGAGTGGGAGTCCACAGGGGGGCTCGAGCCTCACAGAGGAGCTGGCTACTCCTCACCGGACCTTCTAGAAATAGTAGCAAGGGGCAAACGACTTGCTGGATATTTCTTCTCCTTTCCTATACTGCATGACCAGAGTGACCTGTGGGGGAGGGGTGGGGTGAAAAGCAGGGCCTGGGCAGCAGGAAAGGCCCAAACGATCCTCAGGCTGAAGACATCCCACCGTGCCTTGAACAGATGCCCCTGACGGCAGGGTCTCCTAGTATCCAGCTGTGCACATAACAAATATATATGGAGTTTCTTCAAGATATATTTGAAAATAACTGGATCCAATTCCAAGGACATTAAACTTTCTTAAAAGAGCCCAGGTCCTTTCTTGGAGTATTCGTGGATCTTCCTCCAAGGCAATTAATTCCCCTTTGTACAGGAGACCTTGAATAGCGTGTGGGGCTGGTTATGTCACCATCTCTTGCGGGTATTGAGTTATAAATCAATAGACTTTAGGCATTTTCCAGGGATACTTCAAAAAACAAATGAAATAAAATGAGTTTCTATAAAACGTAATTTTGAGTAATTGTTTTAAAATACAAATGTCATTCCACCATGGCCAACAGAAACAAGTATTTTTCTGTTTTGTTTTTGAAATGAAACTGTCAGCCAAGTTAAAAAATTCTTTTCATCCCCGACTGCTGCCTACGAGGATGAATGGGGCAAACTGTGAGGCTGTGGCAGACACTCAGCAAAGCTTCAGCTCCTCCATGGGGATGTTATTAGCATCCCAGGTTCTTGTAAAGAGAGGGAGACATGAGAAGCTGATTACTATTCAGATCAGCAGCAAGGCCCTGGCTGTGTGGGAACAGACATCACCAGGTAAATAAAAGGGCATTCGCTGTAGACTGAGCACGTCCTCATGTCCTGTCAGGAAGAAAGTATATGGCTGCACCCATGACCATCCTGTGGAAAATGTCTCCAGGCCCCAAAACACAGGGAGTCTGCTTTGTGCACAGTGTAGTTTATTGTTTCACTTCACTTAGCACCCCTCCAATACCCAACATCCTTAGCAAGCAAGTTCTGGACTTATCTACATGCAGATTTGGACAACGCAGATGGACCACAGCCTGGGGTCTGTTTCTTGCTTCCACTACTCACTTCCTGTGTGATGGCAGTGAACCCCTCAATGTCCACTTGTCAGTAATGCCCTGCATCAAACAGCAGCAAAGCCATTGCTACATGGATTAAGTAAAATTAACTTAGATGATTTTATAATAATTTTGTTGTTAGCTGCTGTTGAGTGACTGACTCATGGTGACCTTATGTACAACAAAACAAAACATGGCTCAGCCCTACATTACCCTCACAGTCATTGTGGCTGTTGTACCAATCCATCTCACCCAGGGTCCTCCTCATACTCACTGGCCCTCTACTTCACCAAACATGATGTCCTCACTGAAACCTATCCATTATGGGTAACCCTGCTGGTATTTGAAATACCAGTGGTGTAGCTTCCAGGATCACAGCAATATAAAACCAAAACAATATGACAAACTGACAGGTGATAATTCATAATAAGTCTTTCAATATGCTGAGGAATTTGCTTAATATTCATTATTTCACAATAACCCTATGAGTTTGTTATTATCCTCATTTTACAGGTGAGGAAACTGAGGCACAGGGAGGTTAAAAACCTGCTCAAAGTCACACAGCCAATTAGTGAGGTTGCCAGAACTTAAACTGACCCCAAAGGCCAAGCTTTTAACCACCACCACCACCTCCACCCAGCCTCAGGCTGGACAAGGCATCTGAAAATGAGGATGATGTGTTGGATTCTTTCCTCTCGCTTCCCTCCCCTCCCTTGTAAACCTTAGCACACTCCATAAAGTTGTGCAAAGTGGTTTCTCAGTCACACATGCATTCCCTTTTCCTTAGGTATCAATCCAACTTTATCCAACAACCCTTCTTAAAGTTAACTTGCAAGGAAACTGAAGGGACTGTGTTAACACTGGAGTTCAGGACCTCTCCTGGGAATTTCTAAAGTAAGACTAAACCTTGCTGTATAAATCTTGTCCAGGAAAAGAAAAATACCTGGGTTGTGGAAGGATAGAGTTACAGGGTGACATCTACAGCTGCAGGGACCTCCTGCTCATAGACTCTGGAGAGATCAGAGGGGAGCCAGGCCAATTTGATGCCTGGCCCAGAGGGCTATGTTTGAAGCGAAACTTCTCAGGTTTCCAAGGAGGGACAGTTGGGGGTGGGGAGTAGGGTTGGAGATCTGAGTGCTGCAGCTGAAGGATGAATTCTGCACTGTGTGGTTCCTCAGATAAGTTAAGGGCGGCAGACTGGATAAGAAGCCAGACTCCTTTCTAGCTCAGATAAGATTCAGGTCCTCTGTCTCTAAATGTGTTATTAATACTTTGCTCAGTCTGCTGCCCAGGTGGGAAGAGGAGTGAGTGCTGTTCTTTTCCCTCAGAGCTAGAATCAGAAGAGGAAGGGACTCCCCCCAGGTTACCAGGAGAGAGGCTATTGGCAAAGCCTAGGGCCAGAGACTTCAGGGTCTCATCAGGTATCGGGAGGGATTCAGCTAGCTCAGCACTGAGCTCCTGCTGCTGCCACACTCTCTCACTCTCAAAGTAATCAGATTTAATAAAACATGGATATTATATAATAAATACTGTGTTTTCATAAATCTGTCTGTGAGATCAAGTGGTATGCTAGAAAATATTATGAAATATGTATCAAAATCTATTATAGTCTCCTCTGAGCATTGTATATAAATCTTCTTTACCTGTGAGAACATTTCAGGGATAGAATCTGGACTCTGAAGACCTGGAGCTTTTTCTCCATTGCAGTGAGGTATTATTGCATAACATTAAAAAAAAAAAAAAAAAAAAATGCAGGTTAAACACTGGATTTACATGCCCTGTACTATTACCCAGAGTCCCCAGCACTGGATTTTTGGTTTTATATAATTATGTACTACAAACTTAAAGGAACATGATAGGAAGGGTAAGAGGGAGGGATACATGGCATATAGTGACCCTTTCAGAAGGAAGCACAGAAGTGGTGAGGAAAAGGGCTCTGCTCCTGGCACTAGAGGACACTGTTGACCCAGGAGAGCTTGCTTGCTTCCTGACAGGTGGGGCAGGGCTGGAGGACAGGTGCAGTAGTTGTTCCTGTGAAGAGAATACATGTGTCTTAGGGTTATGGTACTAGTTTTGCCAGTTTCCATCAAGCCAATTTCAACTTCTCAGGACCCCCATTTGCGTCACAGTAAAACTGTGCTCCAGAGGATTTCCAGTGGCTGAATTTTCAGAAGTAGAGAACTACACCCTTCTTGCAAGATGCCTCAGGGTGGACTCAAATTGCCAACCTTTTGATAAGCAGCAGAAGGCATTGACATTTGTACCACCCAGGGACTCCACAGGGTAATCTAAACCTAAAATAAAAAACCTTTGCCAATTCTGACTCATAGTGACCCTACAGGGCAGAGTAGAACTGCCCTATAGATTTTCGAAGGCTATAATCTTTATAGAAACAGATTGCCACATCTTTCTCTGGTCAATTGCCTGGGGAGGTGGGGGCAGGGGTTGAACTGCTGACCGTCTGTTAGCGGCCAAGTGCTTAACCACTGCTCCACCAGAAATCCTTACAAGGTAAGTTAGCCACCATTAATTTATAAGCATTATTTATAATGCTCTCTCTATAGTGAATTATGATCTAAACACCAACCAGCTACTAGCACTTGAGCACATAGTCTGTATACGGGACACCTGCACATCACCTCAGATCTTGTCAGCCTCACTTCCTATTCCAGTCACTGATGCCGGAACCAGCTTAGGGCAGGTTGCAAGCAGCTTTGCATAGGTGTGAGTTTATAGCACCTTACCTCACCACACCTGCTCAGGACTTTTCTCTGTGATGCTGAGGTATAGGCCACCTGGATAACGAGCCAGACTCCTTTCTAGCTCAGATAAGATTCAGGTCCTCTGTCTGTAAATGTGTTATTAATACTCTTCTCAGTCTGCTGCCCAGATGGGAAAGAAACACACATACCTCACCTGTAAGCGGAGAGTAGTTAAGGCCCTGGGTGAGGACTATTTACCTGTGAGGCATGGGAAACGAAGTCAATGCCCTCCTTTCATTTCTCAGATCAGAAGATTCCGAGTCTTACTTCAAAGACTCACGAGAATCCCATGGAGTGAGCACCCAGTGACCCATCAGGACTCCCAGCTCCACAACATATCTCTTCCTTGCTCACTCTCCTGCCCCTCGCTCCTGCTCGGGGATCACATCTCTGAATAAATTTAAATTAAAGCAACTGTCATCTCAGGCTGTACTTTTGAGGGAAAACAGGCTGAGATGGCTGTTTCTAAATGCTACCTGCTGCCCATGAGTAGTACCCGAAGAATCAGACAGGAATGAGACAGCATTCTGTAATGGTGACTATTGACTGGTTTTATCTCCCCTGGGCACCAACTGTTGCCTATAATACCCAGTTGAGGTGTATCTGAACCAGAAACATATTTGTGACCCAGAAGCCCAGAAGGATTTTATTTAACATGAGTTTCTATAAAGACAAAGGAATACTTGCTTCTTGCTCTAGAAAGAGGATAATACAGTGTTTATTGTACAGTTAACCTATAAAACTATCTCTAGGTAATATAGAAGGTTTCTGATATTAATTATCAACTCCTCACACTATCAAACATAAAAACATCTTTAATCACATGTGGGAAGAAACACCCTGTTCTGATTTGGTCCGGATTTCTTGCTTTTTTCATTTCCCAGTCTTGCATTTTTTCTTCTCTA